>NC_052158.1:150774174-151144174 GCF_902713615.1 Scyliorhinus canicula | reverse complement strand
GCACCGATCGCGGGCCAGTCCCCTCCCGAGCACGGCCATGGTGCTCGCTCCCCTCTCCGCCCCCCACAAGCCTCAAACCAGCATTTGGCGGCCATGTTCACGACGGCAGCGACCAGGTGTGGTTGCCGCCGTCGTGAACCGGAAGGGACCGGCAATCCGCTCGGCCCATCCGGGCCGGAGAATCGCCGGTCGCCGTGAAAAATGATTTTGAGCAACTCTGTCAAATCTCTTAACATTCTCTTCGATAAAACAGCCCGAGCTTCTCTAGTTACAATCTAACTTGTAACTGAAGTCGCTCAATCCTGGAACCAAAGAGAAAATGCTGGAAGATCTGGCAGCATCTGTAGGGAGAGAAAAGAGCTAATGTTTCGAGTCCAATGACTCTTTGTCAGAGCTTTGACTAAGAGTCATGGGACTCGAAACGTTAGCTCTTTTCTCTCCCGACAGATGCTGCCAGACCTGCTGAGATTTTCCAGCATTTTCTCTTTTGTTTCAGATTCCAGCATCTGCAGTAATTTGCTTTTACCACTCAACCCTGGAATCATAGAACATAGAACATACAGTGCAGAAGGAGGCCATTCGGCCCATCGAGTCTGCACCGACCCACTTAAGCCCTCACTTCCACCCTATCCCCATAACCCAATAACCCCTCCCTAACCGTTTTGGTCACTAAGGGCAATTTATCATGGCCAATCCACCAAACCTTCACGTCTTTGGACTGTGGGAGGAAACCGGAGCACCTGGAGGAAACCCATGCAGACATGGTGAGAATGTGCAGACTCCACACAGGCAGTGACCCAGCGGGGAATCGAACCTGGGACCCTGGCGCTGTGAAGCTACAGTGCTATCCACAATGCCACCGTGCTGCCCATCATTCTCACAATGCATTTCTGCACCCTCTCTAATGCCCTCACATCCTTTCTAAAGTGCTTTCTTGTGATCTTTCTTTTGTTAGAAATATTTTAATTCGTTATTTAAAATCCACAAAAGTGTTGCTGGAATTTGTAGCTCCTGAATTCTGTATTTTCCCGGAAATTGAAAATTGGTGTCACAACTTGATAAGTTTCCCTTTGGGATTTGGTTAACACGACAATTACAATCACTATCTGCCGGGTCATAACAGTACTCTGTGGCCACATGTCTAAAATGATAGATTCAGTAAAATTTATTAACTGCCCTCTCAACCTTGTCCTGCCACCTTCAGTGATTTATGCACATATCAACCCAGGTCCCTCTGCTCCTGCATTTCCTTCCGAATTGTTCCCCTTTATTGTGTCATCTGTCATCATTCTTATGCACAAAATGTACCATTTCACATGTCTCTACATTAAACTTCATCTGCCACGTGACTGCCTCTTCTCCCACCACGTCTATATCCTCTTGAAATCTATCGCTATTCTCCTCACAGTTCCCAATCCTTCCATCCTCTTCAAATTTTGAAATTGTGCCCTGTACACCCAGGTCTAGGTTGTAAATATAAATTAAGTGGCCCCTCCATATATCATTCCCCAGCCAGAAGTAAATAAAGTATTCTGTAATTGATGTTTTTAAGGGCATTGAATTAAATAATTAAAGAGCTGCAAAGTGAAATTCTAGTTATGTTAAAGATTAAGGATTCAAAATATAACAAGGTTCGAAACAAAATGCCTCCAGGTGCTTAAAAATATATAGTTTCCTGATGTTTGGGCACTAAAATGTTTAATACAACTTCATAGGAGACTTTCTTTGTCTCCCACACTGCAAATGTTCCTGCTGTATTGAGAGGTGTGCTCCACATGCCAGCGTTCACAGAATCATGGAATTTGCAGCGCAGACGGAGGCCATTCGGCCCTTTGAGTCTACACCGGCCCTTGAAAGAGCACTCTACTTTAAAACCCAGAACGCCACCCTATCCCTGTCACCCAGTAAACCCACCTAAACGTTTTGGACACTACGGGGCAATTTAGCATGGCCAATCTACGTAATCTGCACATCTTTGGACCATGGGAGGAAAACAGAGCCCCCGGAGGAAGCCCACAGAGACACAGGGAGAACGTGCAGACGTCGCACAGTCACCCGAGGCTGAATGGAACCCGGACCCCTGCCGCTGTAAGGCAGCAGTGCTAACCACTGTGCCACCGTACCTCCCTCTGGGTGTTGCATTCCAGTCTCCAGTGTGGGAGACAGAAACGCAGAACTGGGCCGAGAGCTTTATTATTAATTCGAGGCTGACACATTCAGGTTGTCCTGAATTAGTACAGTGGGGCTGATTACCACATCTTTTAAGACAGTGAAGAACGTTTTATGTGCCCACCAGACAAGTACTGTTGGCTGCGTCCACCCCCCACCACCCGCCCCCCCACCCCCCCACCCCCCCACCACCCCCTGCCAACCCTGTTCATCCCAGTAGCCCAAGTTTCTTTTTTATTCAGGAAATGTGGGCGGCGTTATTGCCCACTCCTAATTGCTTTGCTGGGCCAGTCAGAGGGCACTTCACAGCCAACCCATTGCTGTGGATCTGGAGGCAAATGTAGGTCAGACTGGGTCAGGGCGGCTGATTTCCTTCCCTAAGGTAACATTAGTGAGCCAGATGGATTTTTGCAACCATTTGCGATGATTTCATGCTCATCATCAAGTCTTTTTGGAATCATTGAATCCCTACAGTGCAGAAGGAGGCCATTCGGCCCATCAAGTCTGCACTTGAAATGAAATGAAATGAAAATCGCTTATTGTCACGAGTAGGCTTCAATGAAGTTAGTGTGAAAAGCCCCTAGTCGCCACATTCCGGCGCCTGTTCAGGGAGGCTGTTACGGGAATCGAACCGTGCTGCTGGCCTTCTTGGTCTGCTTTCAAAGCCAGCGATTTAGCCGAGTGAGCTAAACCAGCCCCAAAGAGCACACGACCTAGGCCCACTCCCCTACCGTATCCCTTAACCCGATGGCCAATCGGCCAAACCTGCACAACTTTGGACTGTGGGAGGAAGCTGCAGCACCCGGAGGAAACCCACGCAGACACGGGAAGAACATGCAAACTCCACACAGACAATGACCCAAGGTCAGAATTGTATCCGCGTCCCTGGCGCATGTGTTCACAACAGCCTGTATCTTTAATTCAAGCAGAAGGAAGCAGTGGCCTATGCCTTTAATTCAAACAGAAGATTTCAGAAAGCTGCAGTTTTAGAGTGGTGATTGCAGACTGGCCGGCTTCAGTAATGACTCGGTTTGATCGATTTGACTGATGGCCAAAGAATTGGCCCAAAGGCTGTGCTCAGTCCGGTAACTGGTGGTGATTGGACCTGATCCCACTGGAATGTTTTCAGAGTCATCGATCCAGTTTAGTTTCAGTTTTGATGCCGGCAGCCTGGATGAAGGGTTCTAACTAACTCTCTTCAAAAATATCTAACTAATCCTCTTCAGAAGGCCACTCTGAGGGCTGATTCTCTTGAGACTGCAAAGGCCTGAAGTCAAACCACGAGCTGAAAGCAAGGTTTGATTTGAAATAAAGAGCCTCTCCAGAAAGGTATAAGCCTGAATGTGAATCTTGAGCTGAAGGCCCAGTTTGGTAAGAACTAAAGTTTCTCTCCAGAAGGCTCCATACCTGTGAGTACTGCTTTCTCTCTCTAAACAACACGGACTCTGCAAGAATGACTGAATCTACAAGGAAAGATCATGACCGGCTGCAAACCAGAGACTTTAATCAGCAAGCGTGCTGTGAGGAAAGTGTGCTACAAAACCACCATCTGAAGCAAAGAGTTTTGCCTTTTGAACTTCACCCTTATTATTTTTACCCCTTTCTGTCCCTCTGTGTTTGTCTGTCTTGTGTGTGTGTGGGTAGAGGATGGGCAGTTAAGTGGATAGTAGGTATTTTTGTTATCCAGTTGTATTTACTGCAAATTTTATCATTGTTCTTGGTATAAATAAACAGTAATTGTGTTGCACCTTACAAACCTGGTGCCTGTAATTATTGGGCAGCCATGGGCCAAAGGCTTCAGGAAGTTCTGTCAGAATTGTTGGTTAATTCACTTGTGTTGCGACTCCGTGACGAGTGGGGCTTGAGTTGACCGCCCAGGGTGTGGTAACAGCATTCTATGGGTCTGGTTCTTTGATGCACTCCAGCCTCTGCATGCACACCCGTTGAAGAAGGCCTCAAGCATATCAGTGCCTGCTCCTGCCTCAGGCATACAAGGATGCGAACAAAGTCATGGAAGAGAGGCAGACAGTCTGGTTAAATAATCCCCCTCAAACGCCTGCTGCCCAGACCTGTTAATGGTCACTTTGGCCAGGCCAGAAACATGCTAATAAGGAGGTTCCCCTGCATTGTCTGCACCCCCCTCCCCACCCCAATCCCCCCCCCCCCAAACATTGGGTGGCTAAAATTCAAGAACGTGGAGTTGAAGTTCAGGCAAAACATGAACAGCAGCCCACTCAAATAGTGGAGCGGGGCTCCAACCTCAAGCAACTTATATACACACGGAACAAGGACTTCTCAAGGCCACAGAAAATGCAGGCAGCCTGGGAGTCTGTGAACCATCCTAACCTCATTTGGCAGGGAGTCCTGCATGAAACACCCTCCATGCCAGCTCCCCGATAGAAAAAGGGAAGATTTCAATGCAGAGATCCTCCCATTGGAGGCCTCCAGTCACCTCCGCACGGCAGGGTGGAATGCCACGGCGTGTCCAGGCGGTTAGCAAGGGTGAGGAAATGAGAGATGTGAAGCATCAGCCTGTAGAGGCAACACCTCTGTGCAGAGCAGAGGGAATGGGGTGGGGGGTTTCTGGGGGTGGTTACGGGGCTAGGGACCAATATGAAATTCTGTTTGAATGGGGAGATCGGAGTCCACCGCATGCTTGAGCATCCTTGACACCACGAGCGCTTTTGGGGAGTCTCTCTTCATACTCTTTTCAGTAAACCGATTAAAGAAATGAACTAATTGATTAACTCTCCCTTAAAGCGGAACTGGAACAAAAACAAAACTTTAAAGGAAACTTAACAAATTAAACGAAAACAACATTTTTGGTGGAGTTAATGTATTCAAGTTCCTGCGGCGCTTATGGCCATCCGGAAACAAAACTTTAAAGCAAACTTAACAAATTAAACTAAAACACCATTTAATAAAAATAATAATAATCTTTATTGTCATAAGTAGGCTTACATTAACATTGCAATGAAGTTACTGTGAAAAGCCCCTCGTCGCCACATTTCTGCGCCTGTTCGGGTACACGGAGGGAGAATTCAGAATGTCCAAATTACCTAACAGCACGTCTTTCGGGACTTGTGGGAGGAAACCGGAGCACCCGGAGGAAACCCACGCAGAAACCGGGGAGAGCAGGCAGGCTCTACACAAACTGTGACCCAAGCCAGGAATCGAACCTGCGATGCTGGCGCTGTGAAGCAACAGTACTAGCCACTGTGCTACCGAGTGGGTGTACATAATGTATTCCAGTCCCTGCGGTGCTTATGGCACTGCAGCACAGTGGTTAGCATTGTTGCTTCACAACACCAGGGCCCTGGGTTCGATTCCCGGCTTGGGTCACTGTCTGTGTGGTGTCTGCACGTTTCCCCCGTGTCTGTGTGGGTTTCCTCCGGGTGCTCCGGTTTCCTTTCACAAGTCCCGAAAGACGTGCTTGTTAGGTGAATTGGACATTCTGAATTCTCCCTCTGCGTACTCGAACAGGCGCCGGAATGTGGTGACTAGGGGATTTTCACAGTAACTTCATTGCAGTGTTAATGTAAGTCTACATGCGACACTAATGAAGATTATTAAAATAACTATTAATCATTTCCCTGTTTACCCTGTAGAGTACCAACAAAATAACCAAATGAGTAAATGATATAACTAATTATTTGAGAGCCCTGGAAAGGGGCAATCTCTCTTCATACTTGTTTGCCTACGCCTTTAACAAATTGGCAAATCAATTAATAAACAAACCTAATAAAAGTGGTCGCCCCTCAACTGTAACAAAGGAGAACATTTTTAAAGGAACAATATCAATTAAATTTAAATGGCTTCTTGAGGAAGGACTTCAAGCTTCATTGTGCTCACACGTTTCAAGACAGCCTCACGAATACCAGTGGATATCGCATGGTTCCCTCTCCAAGAACACAAGAGCATGAACAGAGGTGCGAAAAAGGGGCAGACTTTTGAGATAGGCGGCGCCCTCAGTTGCCTGTGTCTATTAATTGTCTCGTCTTATATTATTTATAAATGAAACAAGTGATCAAAAAATAAATTAATGAATGGGGTTGATAGCCCGGGTGGGGAAATCCCCAATTTATACTCTTTGAATAAAACAATAATCAATAAACAAAAATAACACTGCCCTGATGGGGCCTTGTAACTTAAGTAACATACCATAAGGAAACTTAATTTATTAAATTTAAAGTGTAATTCCCAGGGGTGATGATGCACCCCAGCACCTGCAGTGCCCACCGGTTACATGAAGCCTGAAGCATGTACCCTCTCCAAGGCAACCCAGCCACGAATGTAGCGGCAGTAGAGGGGCTGACAGCCGGGTCAGATGATCTCCTCGGATGCCTCTTTCTCTTTACCTGTGTTCAAGTTACTGGATCAATCAATGCCCTTCACCGGATCCTTAATACCGTTAACTCAGTTAACATACATCTATGTAAGGGACCAAGACTCTTTAAAGAAGTCTAAGCACATAAGAACTAGGAACAGGAGTAGGCCATCTGGCCCCTTGAGCCTGCTCCGCCATTCAATGAGATCATGGCTGATCTTTTGTGGACTCAGCTCCACTTTCCGGCCCGAACACCATAACCCTTAATCCCTTTAATCTTCAAAAAACTATCCATCTTTATCTTAAAAGCATTTAATGAAGACACCTCAACGGCTTCACTGGGCAAGGAATTCCATAGATTCACAACCCTTTGGGTGAAGAAGTTCCTCCTAAACTTCCCCTTATTTTGAGGCTATGCCCCCTAGTTCTGCTTTCACCCGCCAGTGGAAACAACCTGTCCGCATCTATCCTATCTATTCCCTTCATAATTTTATACGTTTCTATAAGATCCCCCCTCATCCTTCTAAATTCCAACGAGTACAGTCCCAGTCTACACAAACTCTCCTCATAATCCAACCCCTTCAGCTCTGCGATTAACCTAGTGAATCTCCTCTGCACACCCTCCAGCGCCAGTACGTCCTTTCTCAAGTAAGGAGACCAAAACTGAACACAATACTCCAGGTGTGGCCTCACTAACACCCTATACAATTGCAGCACAACCTCCCTAGTCTTAAACGCCATCCCTCTAGCAATGAAGGACAAAATTCCATTTGCCTTCTTAATCACCTGTTGCACCTGTAAACCAACTTTTTGCGACTCATGCACTAGCACACACAGGTCTCTCTGCACAGCAGCATGTTTTAATATTTTATCATTTAAATAATAATCCCTTTTGCTGTTATTCCTCACATTTGTCAACATTGTATTCCATCTGCCAGACCCTAACCCATTCACTTAACCTATCCAAACCCCTCTGCAGACTTCCGGTATCCTCTGCACTTTTTGCTTTACCACTCATCTTAGTGTCATCTGCAAACTTGGACACATTGCCTTTGGTCCCCAACTCCAAATCATCTGTGTAAATTGTGAACAATTGTGGGCCCAACACTGATCCCTGAGGGACACCACTAGCTACTGATTTCCAACCAGAGAAACACCCATTAATCCCCACTCTTTGCTTTCTATTAATTAACCAATCATCTATCCATGCTACGACTTTGCCCCTAATGCCATCCATCTTTATCTTATGCAGCAACCTTTTGTGTGGCAACTTGTCAAAGGCTTTCTTGAAATCCAGATATACCACATTGATTGGCTCCCCGTTATCTACCACACTGATAAATGTCCTCAAAAAATTACTAAATTAGTTAGGCATGACCTGCCCGTTATGAACCCATGCTGCGTGTGCCCAATGGGACAATTTCCATCCAGATGCCTCGCTATTTCTTCCTTGATGATAGATTCCACCATCTTCCCTACTACTGAAGTTAAGCTCACTGGCCTATAATCACCGATTTCTGCCGACTTTCTTTTTTAAACAGTGGTGTCATGTTTGCTAATCTCCATTGTAATCTCCTTTGTTTAAGCACAAAACACTAATGTTTGTTTTTACCTTCTCACCCTCCATCTGTATTTTAAATTCCACCATATTGTGACCGCTCCTCCCGAGAGGATCGCTAGCTATGAGATCATTAATCAATCCTGTCTCATTACGCAGGACCAGATCTAGGATCAATGTGTCAGGGTGGAACTGTCGTTTACGGTGAAACAGCAGCTCAATTTACAAATTTATATTCAATAATACAGAAGTGCCAACAATGACTCGAAAAGAAGTTTGAAAAACACTGGTGTGGACAGAGTCAGTGGATGGGAGGCAGGTTTGTGTGATGGACTGGGCTGTGTTCACGACTCTCTGAAGTTTCACGCAGTCTTGGGCCGAGCAGTTGCTATACCAGGCTGTGATGCTGCCCGATAGGATGCTTTCTATGGTGTACCTGTAAACGTTGGTGAGAGTCAATGTGGACATGCCGAATTTCCTTCGTTTCCTGTGGAAGTGTAGGCGCTGTTGTGCTTTCTTGGTGGTAGCGACGACCTGGACAGATTTTTAGTGATATGCACATCTCGGAATTTGAAGCTGTCATCCATCTCCACCTCGGCCCCGTTGATGCCAACAGGGGTGTGTACAGTACTTTGCTTCCTGAAGTCAATAACCAGGTTTTTAGTTTTGCTGGCATTGAGAGAGAGATTGTTGTCGTTACACCACTGCAAGGGCCATTGAGTTCCGACCTCATTACATCCTGGGTTCAAATGCTGAGGTGAGAGCGACTGCCCTTGACATCAAGGCAACATTCGAATGAGTGTGGCTTTAAGGAGCCCTCGCAGAATCCGAGCAAATGGGAATCAAGGAGAAATGCACAAAGGAAATGGTTGGAGTGGTTAGCGGTAAATCATTTCAGTTCCAGGATTCTATGGACAATACTGCAGGAGTTCCTCAAGGTAGTGTCCCAGGCCCAACCACCTTCAATGACCTTGCTTGCATCAGAAGGTTAGAAGTGAGATTATTGCTGATGACTGCACAATGTTGGATTGGATTGGATTTGTTTATTGTCACGTGTACCGAGGTACAGTGAAAAGTATTTTTCTGTACCTCGGTACACGTGACAATAAACAAATGTTCAGCACCATTTCCAATTCCTCAGATCCTGAAGCACCCCGGGCGCGATTCTCCGCTCCCCACGCCGGGTGGGAGAATCGCAGGAGGGCTGGGCGAATCACGACACACCGCCCTGGCACCCCCCGCGATTATCCCACCCCCCCAAAAATGGCGTGTCGCGTTTTTCGACACGCCGCTCGGAGAATCGCCGATCGCCGTTTTTCACGGCGACCGCCAATTCTCCGGCCCGGATGGGCCGAGCGGCCTGACGAACCCGACTGGTTCACGCCGGCAGCAACCACACCTGGTCACTGCCATCGTGAACAGCGCGCGACAGGTAAGCGTGGGGCCTGTGGGGGGCGGAGGGAGGATCGAGCACCATGGGCGTGCTCATGAAGTGACTGGCCCGCGATTGGTGCCCTCCGATCATCGGGCCGGCGTCTCTAAGAGACGCACTCTTTTCCCTCCGCCGCCCTGCAAGACCAAGCCGCCATGTCTTGCGGGGGCAGCGGAGGGAAAGACGGCAACCGCGCATGCGCGGGTTGGAGCCGGCCAATCTGCGCATGCGTGGCTGACGTCACTTAGACTCCGCCGGCCGCGTCATTCTCGGCGCGCCGCTTTGACGCAAGCGTCAAGGCCGGGCGGCCGAATTTCTTGCATCGCCGCTCCTAGCCCCCCGGGGTGGGGAGAATAGGGGGCGAGGAGTGACCTCCGACGCCGGAGTGAAACACTCCAGGTTTCACTCCGGCGTCGGCACTCAGTCTCCCTTTGGGAGAATTTCACCCCCCATGTCCAAACACAGCAGGTCCTGGACAATATCCATGCTTGGACCGACTAGTGGCAAGTAATATTCGCGCCACACAAGTGTCAAGCAATGACCATCTAAAACAAGAGAGAATCTAACCAATACCTCATGAAATTCAGTGTTATTATCATTGCTAAATCTCCCATTATTAACATCCTGGGCATTGCCATTGACCAGAAACTGAGCTGGACTGGCCATATAAATCCTGCGGCTACACGATAAGGTCAGAGGCTAGGAAACCTGCAGTAACTGACCTCCTGACTCCCCAAAGCCTGTCCACCATCTACAAGGCACGAGTCAGGAGTGTAATGGAATACTCTCCACTTGCCTGGACGAGCGCAGCTCCATCAACACTCAAGAAGCATGACACTTTCTAGGACAAAGCTGTCTACTCGATTGGTGTCCCGTCCACAAATATTCCTCAACCACCGATGAACAGTGGCAGTAGCGTGCATCAATCTGCAAGATGCACTCCAGGAACTCAGCACGGCTTCTCAGGCAGATCAATCCCAACCCACGGCCATTACCGTCGGGAAGGACAGGAGCAGCAGGTACCTGGCAACACCACCACCTGGAGGTTCCCCTTCAGGTCACTCACCACCCCGACTTGGAAATATATCGCCGTTCCTCCACTATCGCTGGTTCAAAATGCTGGACCTCCCTCCCTAACAGCATTGTGGATGTACCCGCGCCTCGCAGACTGCATCGGTTCAAGAAGGCAGCTCACCACCACCTTCTCAAGGGCAACCATCAGTGGGTAATAAATCCTATCTTACTTAATGACGCCCACATCCGGCAAATGAGTTTTAAAAAAAGGAATGAAGTGTAAGGGCGGTATGAACTTTATGCCTTACTAGGCTGGTGTAAAATGGGTGGTTGCGTGATAGGCATGCGTGGAATGGTTGGGTGTGTAATGGGCAGGCATGTGATGGGTGGGTGTGTAATGGGCAGGTATGTGATAGGTGGGTGTGTAATGGGCAGGTATGTGATGGGTGGGTGTGTAATGGGCAGGTTTGTGATGGGTGGGTGTGTAATGGCTGGGTGCATAATTGGTAGGCGTGTAATGGGCAGGTGTGTAATGGGAAGGTGTATAATGGACAGGTGTGTAATACACGGGTGTAAAACAATCCGTGTCTAACGAAGGGAATTGGTAAATGAAATGAAATGAAAATCGCTTATTGTCACGAGTAGGCTTCAAATGAAGTTACTGTGAAAAGCCCCTAATCGCCACATTCCGCCACCTGTTCGGGGAGGCTGTTACGGGAATCGAACCGTGCTGCTGGCCTGCTTGGTCTGCGTTCAAAGCCAGCGATTTAGCCCTGTGCTAAACAGCCCAGCTCAGTTGGTTCGGTTTATAGGATTGCATCTAGGGTAGGGTGTATAATAGGCAAAATAATATAATAGATAGATATATAGATATATAGCAGACATTCTATATAACAGGCAGGAAGTATCAAGCACCTGTATTTCGCCCTCCATCAATAATACCATTTGTCACATGTGGCAGGCTCAGCCTGATACAATTCAAGGTCGTTCACTGGTCTCACGTGACAGTGGCCCGGATGAGCAGGTTCCTTGGGGTGGAAGATTAGGTGTGAAAAGTGTGCGGGAGGGCCAGCGAACCATGTCTACATGTTCTGGACATGCCCAATGCTTAGGGGATTCTGGCAGGGGTTTGCGGATGTCATGTCCACGGTGTTAAAAATAAAGGTGGCACCGAGTCCAGAGGTGGCGACTTTTGGGGTGTCGGGAGACCCAGGAATCCAGGAGGAGAAAGAAGCAGACGTTCTGGCCTTAGCTTCCCTGGTAGCCCGGAGACAGATACTATTAGCATGGTGGGACTCAAAGCCCCCGAAGTCGGAGACCTGGCTATCGGACATGGCTAGCTTTCTCTGTTTGGAGAAAATCAAGTTCGCCTTGAGAGGGTCACTGTTAGGGTTCAGCCATTCGTCGACTTCTTTGCGGAAAATTAAGTAGAAGGGGTGGGGTGGTGGGGGGGGGGTTAGTTTAATTTAGAGTAGGGGGTTAGTGAAGGAGGGACCTGTAAGGGACAGCTTTTGCACTAAGTTTATAAATTCATGTATATTGTTTATTTTGTTGTTGTGAAACTATAAATAACTCAATAAAATGTTTATAAAAAAATAATACAATTTTTCTTTCCCTCTTATTGATTCTGTCACTACTGAGAATGGTACAACCCAATGTTCTTCCCACTCTTGATCCACTTGCACACATATTGCTGTTATATTGTTCATTCAAGGGATGTAGGGTGCCAGCCAGTCCTGGCCCTGTTGCTGTGTACCAGCCTTCCCGAACAGGCGCGGAATGGGGCGACTAGGGGCTTTTCACAGTAACTTCATTTGAAGTCTACTCGTGACAATAAGCAATTTTCATTTCATTTCATTTTCATGTCTTGTTCCCCCCTTGTAGAGGAGACCACGTTGAGAGCAGATTAATGTGAATGAAGTACAAGTGAATTACTGCTTCATATGGAAGGAGTGTTTGAGTCAGTGAGGAGGTAGGAGGCAAAGGGGAGGTGTTACACCTTTGTAAGATTATGTGGACTGGGTGACTGCTTTGCAGAATATCAGCAGTCCATCCTGCAGCATGACCCTGGCTCACTTGTTCTTTCAATTCACCACCTTGCTGGCACGCTCACAGTTCTGTCCTGGCCTTGTTGCTGTGTCCCAGTCAAACTCAACACAAGTTGCAGGAACAGCTCCTCATCTTCCAGTTAAACACTTTACAGCATTCTGTACTCAACATTGGGTTCAACAATTTCAGACCATGAACTCTGTCCTGTTTTTCAATGTCTTTTCCCTTCCCCCCCAGTCAGCACCACATTCACACATTTTGCTTTCAGACAGCGCTGACCTTAATTCTGCTATTAATACCTACTCTGCACCAATTCTTTGTCGTTTTTATTACTACCATTACCACTCTCTTTGCCTTTTGTTGCATGATATATTTGTCATTTAAAGACACCCCCTACCTATCCTTGACCTTCCCTGTTGTGCCACTTGACCCTCCCCCCCTTTTTCAACAGCAGCAAAATCCATCACTTTTCTACCTCTCAGTTCTAAATAAGAGCCATACGCGACTCGAAACGTTGGGTGTGATTTCTCACCGTGTCGTGCCTGGCTTCGCACCGAGCATGATGAGTGAATCCCAGGAGAGCCCAAAATAGGCACCTTGGCACTGCGAGCCTGGCACACCTACAGGGCAAATCTGATACCTTGGCAGTGCCAACCTGGCACCCTGTCCATGCCAACCAGGCACCCTGCAGTTCCAGCTTGGAAACCCTGGCAGGGTTGCCCGGACACACTGGAAGTACCAACTTGGCACTGTCAGGGTGATAGGTTGGCGCTGCTAGACTGCCTGGAGCACTGCCACGTGGGCAGTGCCAAGGTGCCCAAGTGCCAGGTTGGCACTGCCAGGAGTAGGGACCTAGGGAGCCATGTCCATGAAACAGGGGGTGAGGAGGGGGGACATTGAGGGGGACATAGACAGGTTAGGGAGCTGAAGGGAGCAGGGGGCAATGTCCTGAATGCGGCACCGTAGCACAGTGGTTAGCACTGTTGCTTCACAGCTCCAGAGTCCCAGGTTCAATTCCCGGCTTGGGTCACTGTCTGTGCGGGGTCTGCCCGTTCTCCCCGTGTCTGCGTGGGTTTCCTCTGGGTGCTCCGGTGCTCGTTAGGTAATTTGGACATTCTAAGTTCTCCCTCAGTGTACCCGAACAGGCGCCGGAATGTGGCGCCGAGGGGATTTTCACAGTAACTTCATTGCAGTGTTAATGTAAGCCTATTTGTGACAATAAAGATTATTAAATATTATTAAAAACGGATGGGAACTCCCTCCCAGCGGGAAGGCCTGTAAGTCTCCACATCTCTTCCCGTAGCTGCACTCAATCTTTTGCTCCTGTTCAACATTACCTCCTTCCTCTTGTATTTTTCTGGTCGGACTATCCATCCAACACAGACTGAGATATTCAGAGCTTCAATTGCACTTTGCTTTTGCAGAGTGAGCTATCATGGGAGCTTAAAAGGTTTTCACATCAGGATTTCGAACTAAATGGATGGAGAGATCACTTATCACCAATAGTTCCCAGAACTGTGCCTAATCTACTCCTACACACCATTCATTGATTAATGGCCTGCGTGATAAGTGTTCCTGTTCCTGTACCTGGTTTACCTGAACTGGGCAGCAAAAGAAAAATCAGTCAGGAGTACAATTTTCTGTCTGATAATTTAAATGTACAGTAAATTAGACAGGTTTCCTTACTCGTGTGCACACCTCCACACCCATTCTTGACTATTCACACCATACAATACTAAGCACAGAAGGAAGCCCTTTAGCCTATCAGACTCATGCTGGCTTTGTAAAAGAACAAAGAACAATGCAGCACAGGAACAGGCCCTTCAGCCCTCCAAGCCTGTACCGGTCATACCACCCTTGACCAAAACCCTCAGCACTTCCTACTGCTGTATGCCTCAATACCCATCCTATCCATGTATTTGTCGAGGTGCCTTTTGAACGTCGTTAATGTATCTGCTTCCACAACTTCCCGTGGCAACGCGTTACAGGCACTCACCACCCTCTTAGCCACCTGGTGGAGGTGTGAGATTGTAACAACACCCTTGACTGACTCTCTAGATGTTCATCAGTGGAAAGAGGTGGAGTGTGAGTGCCTCGTGTCTTTTATAGTCAGATCCCACCTCCGAGTGTCCTGCCTGCTTATTGGTCATGTCCTGTTCTCTGTGTCCATTAGCTGCTTGTCTGTAAATCAGTATGCGTGTGTCTGCATATCGTGACATAAACAACCCTTTTATGGACTGACCTGATTAATACTACACTCCTATAAGCTTCACCCGATGCCGGTGTCTATGTATTTACATTGTGTACCTTGTGTTGCCCTATTACGTATTTTCTTTTCATGTACTAAATGATCTGTTTGAGGCGCGCGCAGAAAAATACTTTTCACTGTACCTCGGTACACGTGACAATAAACAAATCCAATCCAATCCAGAACTCAAACTGAACGTTACTTCGCAACTCATTGTCAAGCAAATGATACTTGATAGCGCTGTTGATGACTGCTTCCATTACTTTACTGGGCAACGAGAGTACACTGATGGGGTGGTAACTGGCTGTGTTGAGGTGGTCCTGCTTTTTGAGTACAGGACACACCTGGACAATTTTTCACATTGCTAGGTAGATGCCAGTATTGTAGCTTGCCTAGGGGTGTGGAAAGTTCTAGAACACAAGTTTTCAGCACTATTGCCAGAATGTTATCAGGGCCTTTGCAGTATACAGTGCCTTCAGCCATTTCTTGATATCACATGGAGGGAATCGAATTGGCTGAAGACTGACATCTGCGATTCTGGGGACCTCCAGAGGAGACCGAGATGAATCATCCATCCAGCTCTTCTGACTGAAAATTGTCGCGAGTGTTTCAGACTTATCTTTTCACATTTGTGCTGGGCTCCTGCATCATTGAGGGTGGGGATTTTTGTGGAGCATCCTCCTCCAGTGAGTTGTTTAATTGTCCACCAGCATTCACGGCTGGATGTGGCAGGACTGCAGAGCTTATATCTGATCCTTGGATGTATAATTGCTTAGCTCTGCCTACTAATTTCTGCTTATGCTGCTGGCACACAAGTAATACTGTATTCCAACGAGGTACCTCCGTTTTAGATATGTCTTATGTTGCCCCTGGCATGCCCTCCTGCATTCTTCATTGAACGATGGTTGATCCCCTGGCTTGGTGGTATTGGTAGAGTGGGGGATATGCCGGGCCGTGAGGTTGCAGATTGTGTTTGAATACAATTCTGCTGCTGCTGATGGCCCACAGCGCCTCATGGATGCCCAGTCTTGAGTTGCTAGATCTGTTTGAATTTGGCACGGTGGTAGTGCCACACAACACGATGGAGGATGCCCTCAGTGTGAAGACAGGACGCTGGCTCCACAAGGACTGCAGTGGTCACTCCTACTGACACTGTCATGGACAGATGCATCCGTGGCAGGCATGTTGGTGAGGATGAGGTCAAGTGGTTTTTTTCCCTCTTGTCGGTTCCCTCACCACCAGTCTATCAGACATGTCCTTTAGTACTCGGCCAGCTCGGTCAGTAGTGGTGCTACCGAGCCACTCTTTGTGATGAACATTAAGGTTCCCCACCCAGAGTACATTCTGTGCCCTTTCCTCCCTCAGTGCCTCCTCCAAATGGTGTTCAATAGTGTAGGAGTATTGACTCATCAGTTGAGGGGCGAAATCGTGGTAATCAGCAGGAGGTTTTATGCTGTGAGTATGACTACGTCAGGCTTGACTAATCTGTGCCACAGCGCTCCCAATTTTGACACAAACCCCCAGACATTAGTAAGGAGGACTTTGCAAGGTTGAAAGGGCTGGTTTTGTTGTTTCTTTATTCATATTTGCCGTCTTTCAGAGGGTATTTAAGAGTCACATTGCTGTGGGTCAGGAGTCACATGGAGGCCAGACTCGGTAAGGACAACAGATTTCCTTCCCTAAAGGACACTAATTGACTAGATGGGTTGTTAAGACGATGGGCAACGGTTTCATGGTCATCATTAGACTTGTAATACCAGATTTCCATTCTATTTAAATTCTAACATCAGCCAGAGTGGGATTCGAACCTGGGACCTGGAGCCTATAGTCCAGCAACAATACCGCTGCACGTCCACCTCCCTATTCCTGGTCCAATGAAATCATGCCTTTGTTTCTGCTCTGATTAATAACTATCTGCTATTAACCGTCTCTCAAACCTTCAATCGCCTGAGGTTGTAAAGTTGCTTAAGTTCCATGATGGATTCTCATATGGAATTGAAAACTTCTCTGTACCTGGGACTATTTAGCAACAAAATGTATTTCTCTCCCAGAAAGCCCAGAGGGTGCCTGCAACCTATACACTTACAAAGTTAATGCCAAACAATATTGCTGAGATAGGGTAGAGCAAATCTAGTTCTAAAACTAACACATCTTGTGCTTGAACTAGAGAGTCCTTAAATTTACTCTCAAGTTGCCTTCTGGACATTAAACTGGGGTTGGGTTGCCTGTTATAGTAATTGAACGGGGGGGGGGGGGAATTCAGCGATGAAAACTCTTAAAACTAAATAGTTAGCATGCCACTAGAGTAGTTTTACATGAGTTACTTTATTAGGGATTGAGATGAATTAGAGGAAGAGTACCGAGTAATCATTATTAACCGTTAAACATGTATTTTTAGGACATAGCAGTAATAAGTAATCAATAGTGAAACAATCCAGGGTGCTGGTTCTGTTGTTCTGTTTCTCACAAACAAACAGCACAGGATTTTGAGATTGTACATAGCTGTCAGGATGAGCATCCCGGCATCAATCATGGGTTGCTTGCAATTCTATTGGGTGAAGTTTAAACATTGCTTGCAATTCTATTGGGTGAAGTTTAAACATTGCTTGCAATTCTATTGGGTGAAGTTTGAACATTGCTTGCAATTCTATTGGGTCAGTTTAAACAACGCAGCTTCAGGGATTGAATCGCATCCAACTGGGGAGGGCTATTGATTTCTGAATGTTGTATATGTGCTGAGTTTGTGTCTTTGTTCTGTAGAAGGACCTTGGCAGCTTTCCAGATCTTATCTCTCATGTACATGAAAGCAAGCTTGTAGAAAATTAAACCATCTTCAGATTGTTGATGTGTCTGCGGTTCTTTGTACTGAGTTGAGCCACAGGAGAAAAGCCCACGTGGAAGCCGACCCAATACACAGGCCTTGAAACACTACAGTAGCTGTCCGATTTTCAGCTCCAATGATTTCAGTGGGAATTAAAATAGGCTGGGTTCTCTATCAACGAGAACTTGCATTTATATATAGCACCTCTAGCATCAGAACACATGTATCATAATCTTTATTAGTGTCACACGTAGTCTTGCATTAACACTGCAATGAAGTCACTGTGAAAAGCCCCAAGTCGCTGCTGGCACACAAGTAATGCTGTATTCCAGGGAGGTACCTCAGTTTTAGGTATGCCTTGTGTTGCTCCTGGCTCTCCTGCACTCTTCATTGAACGATGGTTGATCCCCTGGCTTGATAGTAATGGTAGAGTGGCTTTGGGTACACAGAGGGATAATTCAGAATGTCCAATTCACTGAACAACACATCTTTCACGACTTGTGGGAGGAAACTGGAGGACCCGGATGAAACCCATGCAGACACGGGGAGAACGTGCAGGCTCTGGATAGACAATGACACCGGCCGGGAATCGAACCTGGGACCCTAGGGCTGTGAAGCTAACCACTGTGCTACCATGCTCAAGGTGATTCATAGAATTGTATCAGAAGAAATTCAATGCTAAACCATATAAGGAGATATTGGAACTGTTTGCTCAAAGAGACAGATTTTCGGGAGTATCTGAAATGAGAGGGAGAGGTGGAGAGCTTCAGAGGTTTTGGTTTACAGCTCAGGGCCCAGGCAACCAGAGGTGTCGCAGCCAATGGTGAAAATTGAGGATACGCCAGAGGTTAGGAGGAGTGCAGAGATATCAGAGGGTTGTGGGGCTGGAAGCAGCTACAGGCACAGGAGCCAAAACCAAAGAGGGTTTTGAAAACCAGGGTGAGAGTTTTAAAATGACAGTGTTGACAGAGTGGCAGCCAACATGGGTTAGCGAGTAAAGGTGTAATGTGGCAATGGGGTGTGGGGTGAGTTTGGACATGAACAGCTAATTCCCAACAAATCACAATGTTCCATTCTCAAGCACGAGCAAACCTCTTCTTGATAAGCACAATATAGTTTGGACTTATTAGCTCTATTCTCCTTCAAAGAGTTTTGAACATTCATGTTAGCCAACTGAATTCTCAAAGATTTTAGTTGGCTCCAGACTGCTGCTGTGTAAATCAAGGCTTGTCTCTTCATTTCTAATTATCAGTGATGAATGCCCATGAGTCTCATGTTCAAATGTTAGCTCCCCCTTTGACCATGAGATGACAGCTGTGTCCTTGGCTCATTATTACGGAGTACGCGTCAGGATGCAATGACCCAGGAACATCTTAGCGCCGATTTCCGCTCCACTGCAGTTTGCCCACTTATGCTCCAGTTCTGTTTCCAGGTTTAGTTTTTCTAACTTCATGCGAGAGCTGGACGATCTCCAACAAAAGAGCTTTGTACAAGCAGTTACAACACGGCAGCTGTCCGATAACACACAAATTGCTTATATTTGCCCTGCCCAAGCAAAGGTAACACAACCTTGTCAACCTATCAACCATCAACAGCAACATGGTGGGAGGTGCTGCCAACAGCACCATAAAAAAGCACTTACTCAACAATGTTCTGCTTTGCCTTCTGGTCGCTTGCCATTTTCACTCAGTATCGTGCTCTCATGCCCACATGTCTGTTCTTGGCCTGCTGCAATGCTCCAGTGAAGCCCAACGCAAATTGGAAGAACAGCAGCTCATCTTCCGAGCAGGCACGTTACAGCCCTCTGGACTCGAAGCTGAGTGCAGCTACTTCAGACTTCCCCTCCGCTCGAATCCCCGTTTTGTTTTCTGTTATTCGGTTCCCCTGGCTAGTCCCAACATGACCCCACCCCTCCCCCACATGATCCACTGTAACTCGTTGTTGAGATTTCCTCCCACTGAGCACTGACCTCTGTTCTCCTATTCACCCATTCTGCGATCCTACCTTTGCCACTATTAGCACTCTTCAGTTCCCAATGGCACCATTTTTTTTAAACAAACATTTTATTAAGGCATTTATGGTTTTATAGAACAAAAGATACAAATACAAATGTAAACATAATTCAGTGCGTAGCACCCCCCCCCCCCCATCTCTTCTCAGTGTTTCTGCCTAAACCAAACTAAACTAACCTAACTCCCCCTGCCCCCCTTAATCCCTAATCCACTGTATTGAAACTGCTAACAGTTTAATTTTCCCCGAAGAAGTCGGTAAACGGCTGCCACCTCCGAATGAACCCCAACATCGATCCTCTCAGGGCGAACTTAATTTTCTCAAGCCTGAGAAACCCAGCCATGTCGCTAACCCATAATCCTGATTTTGGGGGCTCCGGGTCCCTCCACGCTAATAAGATCGGTCTCCGGGCTACCAAGGAGGCAGAGGCCAAAACGTCAGCCTCTCTCGCCTCCTGGACTCCCGGGTCTTCCGACACTCCAAAAATCGGACTCAGCGCCACCCTCATTTTTCGTAACATGGACATGACATCCGCAAATCCCTGCCAGAGTCCCCTAACCTTTGGACATGCCTAAAACATGTGGAGATGGTTTGCGGGCCCTCCTGCACACCTCACACACCTGTCCTCCACCTCAAACAACACTCTCATCCAGGCCACCGTCATGTGTGCCCAGTGGGCCAGCCCAATGGCACCATTAACAGCCCCTTTTCTCGCAGATCAATCTCTCCTTAACTTTGATCCACCTCTGACTTTCCATTCTGCCCCACCTCCAGTTCTGTAGAAGGATTATACGGACTTGAAACATCACCATGAGACCATAAGACATAGGAGCAGAATTAGGCCACTTGGCCCATCAAGTCTGCTCCACCATTCAATCATGGCTGATATTTTTCTCATCCCCATTCTCCTGCCTTCTCCCCATAGTCCCTGATCCCCTTATTAATCAAGGACCTATCTATCTATGCCTTAAAGACACTCAGTGAATTGGCCTTCACAGCCTTCTGCGGCAAAGAGTTCCATAGATTCACCACCCTCTGGCTGAAAAAAATCCACCTCATCTCTGTTTTAAAGGATTGTCCCTTTAATCTGAGATGGTGTCGTCTGGTTCTAGTTTTGCCTACAAGTGGAAACATCCTCTTCACATCCACTCTATCCAGGCCTCGCAGTATCCTGTAAGTTTCAATAAGATCCCCCCCTCATCCTTCTAAACTCCAACGAGTACAGACCCAGAGTCCTCAAACGTTCCTCATACGACAAGTTCTTCATTCCAGGGTTAATTCTTGTGAACCTCCTCTGGACCCTTTCCAAGGCCAGCACATCCTTCCTTAGATATGGGGCCCTAAACTGCTCACAATACTCCACATGGGGTCTGACCAGAGCCTTATACAGCCTCAGAAGTACATCCTTGGTCTTGTATTCTAACCCTTTTGACATGAATGCTAACACTGCATTTGCCTTCTTAACTGCCGACTGAACTTGCACATTAACCTTAAGAGAATCGTGAACAAGGACTCTCAAGTTCCTTTGTGCTTCTGCTTTCCGAAGCATTTCCCCATTTAGAAAATAGTCTATGTCTAGATTCCTCTTCCAAAGTGCATGACCTCACACTTTTCCACATTATATTTCATTTGTCACTTCATTGCCCACTCTCCTAGCCTGTCCAAGTCCTTCTGCAGCCACCTTGTTCCTCAATACTACCTGTCCCTCGGCAGATCTTTGTATCATCTGCAAACTTAGCAACAGTGCCTTCAGTTCCTTCTTCCAGATCATTAATGTATATTGTGAAAAGCTGTGGTCCCAGCACAGACCCCTGAGGCACACCACTAGTCACCGGCTGCCATCCTGAAAAATACCCCTTTATCCTCACTCTTTGCCTTCTGCCAGTCAGCCAATCCTCTATCCATGCCAAGATCTTACCCTCAACACCATGGGCTTTTAATTTCTTTAACATTCTCCTATACGGCACATTGTTAAAGGCCTTCTGGAAATCTAAATAAATCACGTCCACTGGTTCTACTTTGTCTAACTTGCTTGTTACCTCCTCAAAGAACTCGAACAGATTTGTCAGACACGACCTCCCTTTGACAAAGCCATGCTGACTCAATCCTATTTTACCATGCACCTTTATCTCACCTTTAATAACAGACTCAAAAATCTTAACTGACCGAAGTCAGGCTAACCGGCCTATAATTTCCCATACTCTGCCTCCCTCCCTTCTTAAACAGTGGTGTTACATTCGGCACTTCCAGTCCTCTGGGACCCTTCCTGCCTCCAGTGATTCCTGAAAGATCATCACTAATTCCGCCACAATTTCCTCACCTATCTCTTTTAGGATCCTGGGGTGTAGTCCATCCGGTCCAGGTGACTTATCCACCTTCAGACCTTTCAGTTTCCCCAGAACCTTCTCCTTAGTAATGGTCACTGCACTCACCTCTGCCCCCTGGTTCTCCTGGAGCTCTGGCATGCCATCACCTCTGTTTCTCTCTCCACAGATGCTGCCAGACCTGCTGAATTTATCCAGCATTTTCTGTTTTTATTTGGTCTGCTGGATCATTTTGTTCCCGAGTTCATGATGGTTTTGGACACAGAAACAAATTCCAGAGGTGATGGCTTTTGACATCAAGCAAACAATAAACCAAGTGTGGTACCAGGGGGAACCAGTAACACCCAGGTCAATGGGGGTCACAAAAAAATATCACCACAGGAATCACACCTGTCACAAGCTGCTTCAGCAAAGAACTTCCTCCATCATCTCATAGAACCGCAGAATCGTAGAAGTTACAGTGCAGAAGGAGGCCATTCAGCCCATTGAGTCTGTACCGGCCCTTGGAAAAAGCACACTACTTAAGCCAACACTTCCACACTATGACCGTAATCCAATAACCCCATCTCACCTTTTTGGGCACTAAGGGCAATTTATCATGGTCAATCCACCTAACCTGCACATCTTTGGACTGTGGGAGGAAACTGGAGCACCCCGGAGGAAACCCACGCAGTCACGGGGAGAACGTGGGCTGGCTTAGCTCACTAGGGGCTGGTTTAGCTCACTGGGCTAAATCGCTGGCTTTTAAAGCAGACCAAGCAGGCCAGCAGCATGGTTCGATTCCCGTAGCAGCCTCCCCGGACAGGCGCCGGAATGTGGTGACTAGGGGCTTTTCACAGTAACTTCATTGAAGCCTACTCGTGACAATAAGCGATTTTCATTTCATTTCATTTCATTTTCATTTCATTTTTCAACGTGCAAACTCCACACAGATAGTGACCCAAGCCGAGAATCCAATCTGGGACCCTGGAGCTGTGAAGCAACAGTGCTAACCACTGTGCTACCGTGCCGCCCATAGAAGTTCGACATCTGTCCTGTTGGTATTTTAACATGGGGCCCCAGAACATTACCCCAGACTCTCAAGTATTAGTCTGGCAACAATACCACAAAGCCACTGCCTGTTCAAAAGTGCGGTTGTTCACTGGTGATTTAATAGAGTTCAGTGCATTCACAATTCCTCAGATACTGATGCAGTCTCCTGCATTTGGCAAGACTTGAATAACATTCAGGGTGGGGCAGATAAAGTGACAAGTAACATTCCCACTGCACACGGCTAAGTAATGACTATTTCTAACAAGGGGAGCTTAACTAACTTGATCTCCAATGACATCGCCATAGCTGAGCCATTGCAAAGAGGTCCACTTGATTAACCTAAGTATCTAACCCTGCACTCCTGTAACTGCAATGTGCACGACTAGCAGTTTTAAATAGATATTTCATAGGATATAGGCATCGCTGGCAAAGCCAGGAATTGTTGGACACCCACCCCGTGCAAAAGCCATTACAGAGGGCAGTTCAGCCACATTTCTGCGGGTCTGGAATCACACGTGGGCCAGACAAGGTAAGGGTGGCAGATTTCCTTCCTTAACCGAATAGGTATTGACAAATGTTCACGTTCTGTTTTATTTCTCAAGCAAGCAAAATGACCACTACACTACAGAAACAGGACTTAATAGTTAACGGTAGCACAGTGGTTAGCACCGTTGCCTCACAGCTCCAGGGTCCCGGTTTCGATTCCTGGCTTGAGTCACTGAATGTGCAGAGTCTGCACGTTTTCCCTGTGTCTGCGTGGGTTTCCTCCGGGTGCTCCGGTTTCCTCCCACAAGTCCCGAAAGATATGCTGTTAGGTGATTTGGGCATTCTGAATTCTCCCTCTGTGTACCCGAACAGCTGCCGGAATGTGGCCACTCAGGACTTTTCACAGTAACTTCATTGCAGTGTTAATGTAAACCTACTTGTCACAATAAAGATTACTATTATTATAATGAACCAACAATCAACGATAATTGCCATGGTCATGATTAACAAGACCAGCTTTATATTCCACCAACTACTGTGGTGGGCAACATTACAGTTACGCCACCGTATGCCCCTGCTTCAGATGTACCTCCCAAAGCCTCAACTTCCACCACCTGGAAGGACGAGGGTAATGTGTGCATATAATATTTGCTGTTTAGCACAGGGCTAAATCGCAGGCTTTGAAAGCAGACCAAGCAGGCCAGCAGCACGGTTCAATTCCCGTAACAGCCTCCCCGAACAGGCGCCGGAATGTGGCGACTAGGGGCTTTTCACAGTAACTTCATTTGAAGCCTACTCGTGACAATAAGCGATTTTCATTTCATTTAAGGGGAGGCGGTGGCATAGTGGTATTATCACTGGACTAGTAAACCAGAATCCTACAGTAATGCTCTGGGGACCCAGGTTCAAATCTCGCCACTGCAGATGGTGAAATTTGAATTCACTAAAAACCTGGAATTAAATTCCGAATGATGACCATTGTCGATTGTCAGGAAAACACATCTGGTTCACTAACGTCCATCTTTGTCTGGCCTACAAGTGACTCCAGACCCACAGCAAAGTGGCTGACTCTTAACTGCCCCCTCAAGGGCAATTAGGGGTGGGCAATAAATGCTGACACAAACTGCGCTACCCACGTCCCATGAACAAATAAAAAACATATATCCATCTGAGGCAGCTGGTTCAGCTCAGTGGGCTAGACAGCTGGTTTGTGATGCAGAACAAGTCCAGCAGCGCGGGTTCAATTCCCGTACCGGCTGAGAATTCTGAATTCTCCCTCAGAGTACCCGAACAGGCGCCGGAATTTGGCGACTAGACTTTTCACAGTAACTTCATTGCAGTGTCAATGTAAGCCTACTTGTGACAATAAAGATTATTCGAAGCTATGCATCATCCAGGCTTGGAAATATATTGCTGTTCCTCATTGCCACTGTGTGAAAATCCTGGATCATGCCGTCTAACAGCACAATGATGTCACATTCACCACACAGACTGCAGTGATTCAAGAAGAACTCTATTCGTCAACTTTCTTCAGGATAACGAGGGATGAACAATAAACAATAAATATTGTCAGTGACACCCAAAATTCCAAAAGCTTTTTTTAAAAATTTCTAGCTTGTTGAAATCACTGTTTTGGTTTCAGTAATGAATATTATTCTAATCTCGAGACTGCTTAGACTTAAATTAGGAGAATGCTAAACAATCCTCACTGGCTACAATAATATTGTGGCTCTGATGTACTTTATCCATGGTAAATCTTTCCACACAGCTCACATCAAAAGCCATTTTCTGTCTGTTGAAGGCGATTTGCAATGTGAGTGAACAACAATGTTATGCAGTGACTATTTGTAGGAACGTAATTTATAAAATCTTCTTGATTCGGAAGCTGTTTCCCGTGTTTACCGTTTTCGCATACCAACCATTTGTGAAGCAAATTTTTTTTTTCCATTACTTGACGGTTACCATGAGTGTCAGCAAGTTAATCTCCCTGAACAGATAAACATTTGAACTCAAGTCCGATAGAGCTTCCCAAATATCTTCAAGAGCCTCGGCACAGCGTAATTCCTTTGTCAAAACAATGATGTTATCACACTATGCTGAGCATGTTTTCCAAGAAAGACCTTTCGCCAGTTGGTTCTCAGGCATTTGATACATTACAGAATCTTAAATGATAGCCTTAAACAGTTAGATTAAAGAAACTGTCAGTCAAGCTATCAGTCCCCACTTCCTCGACTCTACTGGTTAATGTAACATTGCAGATCAACAAATATCTGTCCAAAAATGCATCAGTGTCAGGTAGCAGATATGATCACTTTGCTTTTACACTGCTATATTCCACTCCAGAGACTTGATCACAAATATCTAGATTGTCACTGCCAGTGTAGTATTAATATTAAGGGTGATCTGTACTGTCTGAACTGCAATCTTTCAAATGAGTCTTTGAACTGGTGTAGCCATCTAAGATGGACACTGGGCTACAAAATGGAGAACTGCTAAGGCTGCAGGGAAAAACAGTCTTAGTGAGGACAAGCAGTTTGCAGAAGACTAATTTGCATTCTGCACGTACAGAAACCAGTTTTTGGCCAGGTGCAGAGTTTCAGCCAAAGGTGCAAATGGGAACAGATCTGCATAGTAATGAGGTGATCCAGATCCAGGCCCCGCACAATAGAAACATTTAAGTATCAATGGATACTTTTGCGTAGACGCCCAGACAGAATGGCGCCACAGTAACCAACACAAAGAACCGTAGGGACCGCCCCACCCATCGAGGAACGACCCTCAGATTGGGGGGTTTGGAAGATATCGATTGGGAAAGGCCCAATCGATACATGGCAGGTAAAAGAACCGCCCCAAGGGGGCACGGACTTCTAGGACCTATAAAGAGAAGGTCAAGCACATGACTCGGTCTGTTGCTTCCAGACTCCGGCCCAGACTTGTTACATCGCATCCTGACTCCAGTTTCATCACCGGCCGTTGAGCATCAGCCATCGAACTGTAAGTGCCAATACAACGATCGCTACGTGATCCAGACCTTGCTAGATCGAGACAACTTTAAGAATCTGAGAGTTGCAGACCAAGAACGGGACGAAGGCCTTGTCCCCTGACCTTGCCTGTTCCTGTCTAGATAAGTATTTTAGTTGTTTAGTATTAGAAGTAAGTTAGTCTCTTTAGCGTATGCATGTGTATTTATTATATTTGTTATAATAAATATCAATCGTTTGGACTTACTAATCGGTGTACAGATTTATTACTTTGAACCTGATTTTGATATACTTGTGACGGTGTCTAAATACGGCACCTGGCGACTCCGAGCATAATTACATACACAGAGCCATAGTAGTGTTAAGCACACGGCCTTTAAACGGAGGCGTGTTAATCACACTCCAGTAAAACGAGCAACACTGGTGCCCCGCCTGCCCTCTTAGTTGAGTATAAAATGTCACAGGACAATATTTCAAAAAAGAGAGTCGGGTTCTCTTGGTATACCAGTCAATATTCATCGCTCAATCAAAATCAGTTGAAAAAAATTACCTTGTCATTTTCTCATTGCTAATTACGCGATCCAGCAGCCTTGGTCCATACATTACATCAGTCACTGCACTCCAACTGTACTTAATGGACTGGAACGTGCTTTGCGATGTCCTGAGATTGTGAAAAGTGCGATGTAAATGTTGGTTTTTTTTCTTCCTTTTTTCCCCTTGTGTTCAACCACAGATGCTGCTGATTCCTGCTTTTAAGGAACCAAAGGATGCCCTTGAGGGACTTGTTGATGCTTTTATTTTTGTACGGTTCATATCCTCAGAATGCTCCTCTTTATGCTCTTTGAATGTTTGGTGATAATCTTTATTGTTGATCAGCGGGGAAGATCCCACATATTTATCTAGGCTGACCCTTCACTGTAGTGATGCATTGCCAGAGGGCCAATGTTTAGGATGCGATCATAAACCACTGTCTGTTCAGTTAGTCATAAGTAGGTCACATTTCAAAGACCCAACAGAATGTGGGTCATACAGACCCATATCTCTGCTGAACGCAGACGCCAAAATACTGGCCAAAATCCTAGCCAAAAGGCTAGAAGACTGTGTACCTGAGGTGGTCACAGAGGACCAGACGGGCTTCGTCAAAGGTAGACAGCTTACCTCGAACATCAGGCGCCTGCCGAACGTGATAATGACCCCCTCCGGGGAGAGAACACAAGAGGTGATCATCTCCCTGGACGCGGAAAAGGCCTTCGACAGAGTCGAATGGAAATACCTCATAGAGGTACTGGAGTGGTTCAGGCTTGGAACAGGGTTCACCGCTTGGGTAAAGCTCCTATACAACGCTCCCATGGCGAGTGTACGGACCAACAATACCAACTCCCAATACGTCCAGCTGCACAGGGATGCCCACTGTCCCCGCTGCTAGCAATCGAACCGCTAGCAATCGCGCTCAGGGCAGCAAAAAATTGGAGGGGGATCCGAAGGGGAGGCAGAGAGCACAGAGTCTCACTCTATGCAGATGATCGGCTCCTCTACATCTCGGTCCCACAAAGCAGCATGGACGGAATCATCGCGCTCCTGAAAGAGTTTAGAGCCTTCTCGGGCTACAAACTCAACATGAGCAAAAGCGAGATCTTCCCAGTACACCCGCAAGGGGGGGGGGGGGGCAGCACTAAAGGGGCTGCCGTTCAAACAAGCCCGCTACCTGGGGATCCAAATAGCCCATGACTGGAAAGGGATCCACAAATGGAACCTCACCAGCCTGACGGAGGAAGTAAAAAAGGACCTGCAAAGATGGAACACACTCCCACTCTCCCTCGCGGGGAGAGTCCAGACGATCAAAATGAACGCACTGCCCAGGTTCCTCTTCCTGTTTAGATCCATTCCGATCTACATCCCCAAGGCCTTTTCAAAGTGCTGGACAAACTTATCATGGCGTTCGTATGGGGGGGTAAAAATGCTAGGATCCCAAAGAAGGTCCTACAAAAAACAAAATCCGGGGGGGGCTAGCCCTCCCGAATCTACAATTCTACCACTGGGCGGCAACAGCCGAGCGAGTAAGGGGATGGATCCAGGAGCCAGAAGCCGAGTGGGTACGTGCGGAGGAGGCCTCCTGCATGGGGACCTCCCTCCGGGCCCTCGCCACAGCAGCACTCCCATCCCCACCCAAAAAACACCCCAGCAGCCCAGTGGTGACAGCCACTCTCCAATCCTGGAACCAACTGCGGCAGCAATTTGGCCTGACCAAAATGTCGGACAAGGCTCCATCTGCAACAACCATAGGTTCACACCAGCACTGACTGACGCCACCTTCAAAAGGTGGAGGCAGGACGGGGGGGATACTGACAGTCAGGGACCTATACTCGGACGACAGGATCGCAACACTGGACGAACTGACAGAGAAATTTCGGCTAGCCGGTGGGAACGAGCTACGGTACCTGCAGCTCAAAAACTTCCTACAAAAGGAGACAAGGACGTACCCACAACCGCCACGACAGACACTACTGGAAGACCTACTGGACGCAAATATCCTAGAGAAAGGGAACTGTGGTGACATGTATGACCGACTGGTAGAAAGGGCCGACACTGTACTGGACGCAACAAGAATGAAATGGGAGGATGACCTGGGGATTGAGATAGGGTGGGGATTCTGGAGTGAAGCACTGCATAGGGTCAACTCCACCTCCATGTGCGCAAGGCTCAGCCTGACGCAACTAAAGTGGTACATAGAGCCCACTTAACAAGAAACCGTATGAGTAGGTTCTTCCCGGAGGCGGAGGACAGATGTGAACATTGCCAAAGAGGCCCGGCCAACCACGTCCACATGTTCTGGTCTTGCCCCAGACTTGTGGAGTACTGGACAGCCTTCTTCGAGGCTATGTCCAAAGTGGTGGGGGTGAGGGTGGAGCCATGCCCGATAGTGGCGGTCTTCGGGGTTTCAGACCAGCCAGATCTATTCCTGGGGAGAAGGGCGGACGTCCTTGCCTTTGCCTCCCTGATCGCCCGCCGTAGAATCCTGTTTGGCTGGCGGTCAGCAGCACCGCCCAGAGCTGTAGACTGGCTGTCCGACCTCTCGGAATCTCTCCAAATGGAGAAAATAAAATTCGCCAGCCGAGTGTCAGACGACGGCTTCCACAGAATGTGGGAGCCATTCATGCAATTGTTCCGGGACCTGTTTGTGGCCAACGAACAAAAGGAAGAATAGTCGGGTGGCCAAGAATCAGGGGAAAATGGACGGAAAATTGGGGGAAGGTAGCTGGGGGGGGGGGGGGGGGGGGAGGGCTACGGGTTCGTTATGGGGGTTTGATGGCTAGCTAAGGCCCAAAACCAAACTGTAGATAATTGCCTATAAACATGTGCCTCGGCCATATTGGGGAATGTAAAATATGTATGCCGGCTAAAGGGGGCGGCCACAGTTGTTATTATGAAGATGCTTACCTGTAAATATACATGTTAATTTTTGCGTTTTTTTTCTTTTTTTTCTTTTATCTAATAATTTGTAATTTGTTGGATATAAAATATGAAAACTCAATAAAAAACATTAAAAAAAAAAGTAGGTCACATTTTGTTTTCCAAGTTGAATGGTTAGGTGGATTGGCCATGCTAAATTGCCCGTAGTTTCCTAAAAAAAAAGTAAGGTTAAGTGGGGAGGGTTGTTGGGTTATGGGTATAGGGTGGATACGTGGGTTTGAGTAGGGTGATCATTGCTCGGCACTACATCAAGGGCCGAAGGGCCTGTTCTGTGCTGTACTGTTCTATGAAAGGGTGGTGTCTCTGTCAACAGTTATCCTCCAAGGCAAAGGGTGGTGTGGCGGCACTGTGGTTAGCACTGCTGGCTCATATCACCAGGGACCTGGGTTCAATTCCAGCCTCGGGTGAGTGTGTGGAGTTTGCACTTTCTCCCCATGTCTGCATGTGCTTCCTCCGGGTGCTCCAGTTTCCTCCCACAGTCCAAAAATGCGGATTGCCTAACTTTCTTCAAGTTTATTTTTTTCTCTTGCAATTGACAGTACTCCCGTGAGAATATTTTTGATTATTAGACATAGACATAGAACAGTACAGCACAGACCAGGCCCTTCGGCCCTCGATGTTGTGCCGAGCCATGATCACCCTACTCAAACCCACGTATCCACCCTATAACCGTAACCCAACAACCCTTAACCTTACTTTTTAGGACACTACGGGCAATTTAGCATGGCCAATCCACCTAACCCGCACATCTTTGGACTGTGGGAGGAAACCGGAGCACCCGGAGGAAACCCACGCACACACGGGGAGGACGTGCAGACTCCGCACAGACAGTGACCCAGCCGGGAATCGAACCTGGGACCCTGTAGCTGTGAAGCATTTATGCTAACCACCATGCTACCGTGCTGCTGGGACACCGATCTCTCTGCCCGAGGCCCATCATATCGGCCAATGTGCAGGCAAATGCAGCAGGTCATTACCCATTATTGTCCAAAGATATGTAGGTTAGGTGAGGTTACGGTGATAGGATGGGAGATTGAGCCTGTGTGGGATTCCTTTTCAGAGGGTCAGTGCAAACCCGATGGGCTAAATGGCCTCTTTTTGCACTGTAGGGACTCTATGGGATTCTATGCGGTGCTACAAACAACTTAGCTGTTCAATTAACCAATTTTATTTTTTTGGGGCATTGTTCGGTTCAAAATGGCTGCGTTTTCCAATATAATAGTCACCACACTTAGAAAGTTAATCAAAGCTGTGAAGCCATTGGGGGTGTCCTGGGGACATGAAAGATGTCATGGAAATGCAAGTTTCTTTCTTTCTCTTGTAATTTTCTTTCTTGTAAAGTTGTGCAAAGGATGTTTTGCTCCGTGACGATCAATAAACTGGAAGGAAGAGCCCATAGGATATGGGACATTAAACCAATGTTGCTATCCTATGCTAAAATCCTAGATATTGAGAGATGCTTTACAGAAAATCGGTCAGATGGCCAAAGAGATATCTTCTGTATCCTGTCCCAGTGCAGCTAAACATTGAAATCCTGGCTTGTCATTATCACTGTTTGTAAATGGTTCACCTGAAACATTTGTGGCCTTCAGTAGTACCTTCACCTCATGAATGGAATTCATCCCTGAGAACAAATTACCTCTGATTCAACTCGCTAATCAGCTGGCAAATTGCTTTCTCAGACTGAACTGATAACTAAAAATTCTTTGAGGGTTGACTTCAGTCACAGCGAGAGAGCTTTCTCCAAACTTTCTCCAAGTTTATTTTTTTCTCTTGCAATTGACAGTACTCCCGTGAGAATATTTTTGATTATTACTGAGACACCGATCTCTCTCCCCGAGGCCCATCATGTAGGCCAATATGCAGGCAAATGCAGCAGGCAATGTGTGTGAAGGAAAAGCCAAGAGCAACAACTTGCAATTACACAGTGCCTTTAATAGAGCCACATATCCCAAGATATGTCATCGGTGCGTATCCAGACATAGATTGGCAACGAGCTGAAGAAGCAGATAGGAGATTTCACTAAGAGCCTTGAAGGGCGCCTCAAAAGAAAGAGGAAAGAAACAGAGAGATTAGGAAATTCCAGAAGTTACATTCTTGAGGGCCAAGCGGCCACTGCCATGGTTAAGGAAGTGGGGAATTCTCAAGAGGTTGAGAGCGGGAGCCAAGCCGAGACCTTGTCGATTTGTGGAGCTGGAGAAGGTCACAGAACGGCAACACCTTGGAGGAATTCAAACATGAGAATACCGATTGTAAATAAAATACTGAGAAAGAAAGGCTCAGTTTAAAGGCAGGGTCTTTGACAATGCCACATTTTCCCAGGACTTCACAGAAGTATCACCTTCGATTCTTGTTGCCCAAGGCCTGAAGTGGGATTTGAACCACAATTTTCTGACTCAGAAGTGAGGTCGAGGCCAACTGAGTCCCAGCTGACAAAACTCTGTAGCCGTCGGGGGCTTGGGAGAAAGTACAGGTCAGTATGTGGGCGGCATGGTGGCACAGTGATTAGCACTGCTGCCTCGCAGCTACAGGGACCTGGGTTCAATTCCAGCCTCGGGTGACTGTCAGTGCGGTGTTTGCATGTTCTCCCCGTGTCTGCGTGGGTTTCCTCCGGGCGCTCTGGTTTCCTCCCACAGCTGAACGATATGCAGGTTAGGTGGATTGGCCACGCTAAATTACCCCTTAGTGTCTAAAAGGTTAAGTGGGCTTACTGAGTTACAGGTTTAGGGTGGAGGCGTGGGCTTAAGTAGGGTGCTCTTTCCAAGAGCTGGTGCAGACTCAGTAGGCCGAATAGCGTCCTTCTGCACAGTGAACTCTATGATTCTGTAAGTGTCTGTGTGCTATGTCAACAGGATTTGGTGAGAACAAAGATACCAGTCGCAGAATTTTGGGTGAGTTCACATTCGTAGAGACTAACAGATGGGCGGCCTTTCGAAGAAGAAATGGGAATAATTGAGTTCGAAGGTAAAGAAAAAAGTGTGATTGAGGATTTTGGTCGGAGGGCGGGCTGACCCAGGGCACTGTCTGTCATCAGACGGGTTTTGGGTTTCTGGAACGTTCGCTCCATTTATTGTGGAGATGCAGATGCAGAGCCAGGGACCACATGAGGGGTTGTCGGCGAGCATCCAGCACCTGCAGGTACAGTTGGAGGAGTCCAACTGCATGCAGGAGCTAGAGGTGATGCCGACCATGCATGTCGCCCAGGCCAACCTGCACCAGTGGCGTCCACAGTGGTGGCCTTGGTGGGCAAAGGGTTCCGCCATGGGTCAACATATCCAAGGCCTGGGGCAATTTGTGCAGGTGGTGGTCGAGGCCCAGGACAGGACTGCCTTACCCCAGGCAACCATGTACCAGAGCCACCTGGATGTTGCAGCAGTGCTCCAAAGTGTGGCCCCGTCACAGCGGACCATGGCTGCAAGCGCCGGCGGCATTGCCCAGGAACTGGCCGAAATGGCACAGACACAGAGGGAGATGACGCAGTCACTGGCTCATGTGGCACAGACCTAGTAGGTGGTGGCACAGTCACTGAGTGATGTGAAGCAGTCCCCGATGGAGGTGGCCCAGTTCCTGTGCTTCATGGCCGTGAACTTGCAGACCCCGGTCGAGGTGAAAGTGGGCCTCCAGGATTGGCAGCGCCTAGTGGCATGGGAACCTCAGGGGATAGCTCCACTCACATCCCCATCCCATGGAGTAGCCCGGGGACCATTGGGCACCCCGAGGGTGGGGAGGTGATAAGAACCGTGCCGATGACTCCTGCAGGGGAGGTGCCAGAACACCGCCGTGCCTCGGACATCCCCACACCGTCCCTGGTGCATCCGGTGGGCAGGGGATGAACAGGGCAGCACTACGCCACCTGGGGTACCTGAGCAGCAGCCGGGCCCACACAGGCCCAGTTGGCCCAGAAGACATCCGCCAAGGACCGCAGCAGATCACCTCCACTCCTGATGCACCCAGGTGTAGCGGTAGGGTCCGTATGGCCAGAAATGTAGACACCAGTTAAGTCGGCATGGGTGCAGGGCACTGTCTCGCGTTAGGGGCTAGCAAACAAAACTGTAAATATTTTTTCGCATTAAATAACTGTGCACAATGTTACAACCTGCCTCGGTGCTCTGTCAGATGGGTGTGAGGGCTGGCGCTAGCCATGCCAGCGGTACATTCGGTGGCTCCTGTCCAGCGCCCTCCTGTAGGGGCTACTGTGGGCATTGCCCTTGGCAAGGCTGTGTGATGCCCCACCGGCGGGTGGCGGCCAGTTGGGGCGGTGGTGGTACGGCAGAAGGTGTGTTGGTGGGGTGGAGGGTGGGAGTCAGGGTGAGGGGAGTGGAGGCAACCATATGGCTGGTGGTACTCCGCACGACCAGGGACCATGGTGGGTGGTCAGTGGTGTGAACAGCAAGCTGGCTGCCTTGCAGGCTGTGACATGGTGGTCCATGCCTCGACACCCTGGTTCATTGGGGGGGTCCCCCAGGCCCCATGCACAGCCAGCCCAGCCAGTGTCAGGACAGGTAGCCCATGGTCTTGCCTCCACATCACCTACCTCCTCTCTCTCCCTCATCAGCCTCGGAGCCTGTTTCACGATATTTAAAAGCACAAGTGAACCTCGCTGTCGGGAATTCTCTCCGGTGGAGGCGAAGGGTCTCGGAGGCCTCGGAGAATACCGTGTTGGGTCCGCTGATGATACGCTAACGGGGTTTACTGTACGTGCAGAGTGGAACACATTGACGCTGCTGTCGAGGCATTGGAGAATTGCGATTTGGGGCTAGCACAGGGCTAAATCGCTGGCTTTGAAAGCAGACCAAGGCAGGCCAGCAGCGCGGTTCGATTCCCGTAAAAGCCTCCCTGAACAGGTGCCGGAATGTGGCGACCAGGGGCTTTTCACAGTAACTTCATTTGAAGCCTACTTGTGACAATAAGCGATTTTCGTTACATTTCATTTCATTTCGGCCTCAAAACGGATTCTCCGCCCAATCACGTTTCGCGATTCCGGTGTCGGCCGACAGAGAGAATCTCGCCCATGAAATAGATGCAGGAGTGGGCCATTCAAGCATTCGAGCCTGCCCTGCCATTCAATTTAATGCTAAATCTCAACACTATACTCCCTCACTGTGGTGGTATGATTAGCATAACTGCCTACCATTGGTGCAGAACACTGGCTTACCATTGGCCCTAGTCGGTCATGTGCCTCTCGACCGGTTGGTTGAGACCAGTCATGTGACGGCTCCCCGATTGGTCGAGAGGCTGAGTTAACCCTGCCTCCAGGGCGGGGTATAAATACCCAGTACTCCCGGCGGTCGTCCTTTTACTGTAATCGACCGCAGGGCTAACATCTAGCTGATTAAAGCCATGGGCGCGATTCTCCGCAAATGCAGAGAGTCGTAAAGGCTGCCGTGAAACTGGCCGTGTTTCACGGCAGCCTCCGCGCCCCCTCCCGGGACCCGATTCTCCCCCCCGGGCGGGGCTAGCAGCGCGGCCCCGTGAAGCACGGCATCGCGGGCTTAGCGACCGTCGCTAAGCCCGCGTGCCAAGCGTCACGGCGGCTGACGCGCCCGATGATGTCAGCCGCACATGCGCGGGTTGGACGGCTCCAACCCGCGCATGCGCGGATGACGTCATCACGCATATGCGTCAAACCCGTGCATGCGCAGGCCGTCATGCCCCTCAACCGCCCCGCGGACTGATCCTGCAGGGCGGCGGGGGAACAAAGAGTGCGCGGGTATCGGACCCGCTGCCCGCGATCGGTGCCCACTGATCGCAGGCCCATGCCACCCTTGGCACGGCCGTGGTGCGCCCGTGCCAATCGGTGCCACGGTTGTCCTGGACGGCAATTTGCGGCCGTTTTCACGAACGGTGAGAGCAGGTGTGTTTGCGTTCGTGAAAACGGCCGTAAAGGCCTGGGAACTCGGCCCACTGGCCTGGGGAGAATCGCTGTTCGCCGTAAAAAACGGCGAGCAGCGATTTGTGTCGAGGGGCAGCCGTGGGGGAAGGGGGGGAGAGAATAGCGGGAGGGCGGGAAAAATGTCGGGAAGGCCCTCCCGCTATTCTCCGACCCGTCGTGGGCAGCGGAGAATCGCGCCCCATACTTTTGTCCAGCAACTCGTCTCGCGTTCAATTGATGGTACATCACTCACTCCCCATACCTTTGGCATCTTTTTCCTCACATAACTATATTCAGTGACTTGACCTCCAAAGCCTACCTCCAAAGTAATAGATAATTCCACAGGTTCACCACCCTCTGAATGAAGGAATTTCTCCTCATCTCAGTCCTAAATGGCCTGCCCCGTATCGTTAGACTGTGAATCCTTGTTCTAGATTCCCCACGTTGAAACAACAGCCCTGCATTCAGTCTGTCCAGCTCTGCCAGAATTTTATATAAATCAGTTAGACCCTCTCTCGTTCCTCTACATTCCAGTAAATACAATCTCTCCTCCTACCACCGCCACCATCAGCCTGGTGAATCTATGCTGCGCTCCCTCAATGACAAGCAGCGAGGATGCAGCGAAGATGCAGCGGCAGACAAGCAACCTGACAGCGCATTCAGTGGAGGGTTGCAGCGAGAGTTGTAGTGGTGAGATACAGCTGTGAGCCACCATCCGGGATGTGTTGGAGGCTGGAGCGTGATAGCTGCTGAAATCAGGTGGGATAGACAGTTTGGATTTTAAAAGCGCCTTCGCAATTAACTTGGTCTTTTCCTAGGAATTGTCCCGGAATTAACAGCAATGGGACAGATGGCCACGAAATCTGTCCAAGTCATATCAGTTGAGGGATGAGTATTGAGACTTTAGGAAAACTTTTTTTTCCCCAATTGCCAAACACTAATGTACCACACAGAACGACATGGAATATGCAGCATCGAATCAGGCCATTCAGCCCATCATGTCTATACTGTTGTTTGTGCTCCGGTAACAGCCTTGTCCCATCTTACTCCATACCCAATTATCATGTTTGTCACCCTCCTGTACACATTCTCCTCAAATGTACCCATCCCATAGCATTTTACCATAGAATTCCTATAGTGCAGAAGGAGGCCATTTAACCCATCTGCACTGACCCTTCGAAAGAGAAGCCTGCCCAGGCACAATCCCCCTGCACTATTCCTGCAGCCTCACCCTAAGGGGCAATTTAGCACGGCCAATCCACCTAACCTGCACATCTTTGCACTGTGGGAGGAAACCGGAGCACCCGGAGGAAACCCACGCAGACCCGGGGAGAACGTGCCGACTCCGCACAGACAGTGACCCAAGCCGGGAATCGAACCTGGGACCTTGGAGCTGTGAAGCAACTGTGCTAACCACTGTGCTCAGGCATCCAGTCTAAGTTCGAGGAAGTGTTATGTTCACATCGTCCTGGCAGAGAGTCCTGCCACACCGTGTTGTGCGGCATCGCATCTGAACATGATCCTCTTTCAGATCCTCAGGGAAATGCAGCTGCATTTTTATAGTGAGCAGACCGGGGATGTGTCAAATGTGGGCTGTTAACGAATTTGCCAAGGATACAGCAGTGCCACCTGTACCTTGAGCATCAGGATAAAGGGTTGGGTATTGAGGTCATGTTACCCTGTGAGGCTGCAATAGCTCAGCAGGAACACGTTGTTACTGTCATGCTTACTCTCCTTTGCTAATCATAGAATCCCGACAGTGTAGAAGGAGGCCATTCGACCCATCCAGTCTGCACCTACCCTCCGAGAGAGCACCCTACCCAGGCCCACTCCCCCACGCTTACCCGGTAACCGCACCTCACCTTTTGGACACCTAGGGGCAATTTTAGCGTGGCCAAATCACCTAACCTGCACATCTTTGGACCGCGGGAGGAAACCCACGCAGACACGGGGAGAAAGTGCAAACTCCGCACGTACAGTCACCCGAGTCCGGAATCGAACCCGGGTACCTGGCGCGGTGAGACAGCAGTGCTAACCACTGCGCCACTGTGCCACCCATAACTGCAATAGCTCAGCACAGACAGGTTAATAATGTCATGACACTTACTTTTCTGTGCTAATCTTCCAGCGCACATTCCAGAAAGGGAGGCAACTCCAACAGGGGATTTGAATCTGTCCAATCCTTGCCCATTGACAAACACCAGCGTATTCCAGATTCTCGGTAATTGAGATTTACACCATTGAGGTTGCAGTCATATATGTGTGTGTCTGCGCGCGCCATTATGTTGCATTTCCTACCATCTGTGCATGATTTAGGGGATTAAAACATTTTTCCGTGCATGTCTGGTTAATATCTCAGTGTTAGCTTTCTCCTCTCTGTATAATCTCCCTGCAGCTGACATCTGCGTCTACGGCCAGGGAAACAAAAGTGGGTTCTATTCACACTGCCTCCTGACAGGACACCTCATCGCCGGGCTGGGGCAAGCAGCTTGGAAGAATTTGTATTTGTGCAATGTATTTTGAGGACCTCGTGACCTCTCACAGTACTTCGCAGCGGATGAGTTAATAACCCTGGAAGTGACACTCAGTTAATGCAGCAAACCAATGTGTGCCCAGCAACATCCCAGCATATATTAAGAGACCCTCCTTTGAGACCCCTGACCAGGCATCTCCCACAGACCTGCTTGTGATTCTGCTGGAGATTTGCCTGGCAATGGGCCAGGCTGAGCACGACCAATTCCCGTGATGGGTGGCTCCGTGTTTACTATTGTCTCTCTGGCAGGTAGATACAGCCATGGCAATTTGAGAGCATGTTCCTGTGTTCCTCCCCGCGGCGCAGAGTCATAGAAAGAGTTACAGTTTTACAATGCAAAAAGGCCCTTCAGCCCATCGGGTCTGCGCTGGCTACCAATTCTAATTCTTTTTTCCAGCACTTGGTCTGTAGCCTTGTACGCTCTGGCGTTTCGAGTGCTCATCTCAATACTTCTGAAATGTTGTGAGGGTTCCTGCCTCCGCCACCCTTTCAGGCAGCGAGTTCCAGATTCTCAGCACCACCTGGGTGAAAAAGGTTTACCTGAAATCCCCTCTAAATCTCCTGCGCATTATATTAAATCGTGCCCCCTGGCTATTGAGCCATCGACCTCCACCATCCCAACCCCCCCAGCCTTCCCTACAGAGAAAGACAATCTCTGAAGGTTGTCCTGATTCTGACAATTGAATCCCGCCCCATTGCTTTTGCTGAGTCAGGAAGTGGGAGCGAGAGGGTGACGGTGACCCAGTGGTATTGCCACTGGGCTAGTAGTCCAGAGATCAGGGGCGGGATTCTCTGCGAACCGGCGGAGATGGCCACTCCAGCGCTGAGGAGTGGCGTGAACCACTCCAGCGTCGGGCCGCCCAGAAGGTGCAGAATCCTCCACAACTTCAGGGGCTAGACCAGCGCTGGAGTGTTTGGCGTCATGCCAGCCGGCGCGGAAGGGCATGGCGCCATGCCAACCGGCGCCGAAATGCCTCCGCTGGTGCCGGAGTGTTTGGCGCATGCGCGGTAGCGCCAGCAGTGCTGGCGTCATCCGAGCGCATTTCTTAAAGGTACATTTCTTAAACACCCATTTCTTAAAGGTACATTTCTTAAACACCCATTTCCTGAAGGTACTCACACATGACAATGGAGCAAAGGTCCTCTTTCTGTGCTGTAAAATTCTACGACTCTGGCTGGTGAGAGTTAATTTGAATTTTTTTACAGGATTTATTTTAATATTGAGTGATTTTTTTTATTTTGCAAACTATTTCAGTGAGGATTGTAGAGTGCTGCACACAAATGCTATTTAAAGGGTACATTTTTTTCCGGGCACGAAATGTCTGACAGAACATAACTCCAGTTTTAACATTGATTCCAATGGGAAACCATGATTCGCATAAAGTCAGCCCACGCAAAGTAATAATTTTCAGGAATGCTCCCACGATGGATAGTGAGGACTTTCAGAAATTCGATACAACTCTGTAAAATACTGACCATATCCTCTATATTGGGACAAGTGACTTTCTGCGAGATCGGAATAAAGGTATAAGCCTGTAGGACCCATTGACACAGAGAACTTGTGCTCAGTTATCAGCCGGACCTATTTCAACTTCCACCGCTATTTCCTTCTCAGCCCTTGCTTATTATGATGTTTTGACTCCCTCTAAGTTTCTCCTCCTGAAAAAATGCTAATGTTATCTTGCTCATGAACCAGTGTTGAATAGAAAGACAGAACTGTATTTATATATCTCCTTTTGCAACCTCCAAGTTCCTCACCGTATATGCAGCCAATAAAATGCTTTCAAAATGGAATCTGTTCGGAACCAGGGCAAGAATTTTGCAATTTGTGCAACTGTGAGGAAAGGATACTTTGCCACAGGAGTGATAACACTGGCCAAGAGGTGTCTGTGCTCATAGATCATAGAATTTACAGCGCAGAAGGAGGCCATTAGGCCCATTGAGTCTGCACCGGCCCTTCGAAAGAGCACCCTACTTAAGCCTACACCTCCCCTCCATCCTATCCCTGTAACCCCACCTACCCGTTTTGGACACTAAGGGCAATTTATCACGGCCAATCCATCTAACCTGCACATCTTTGGACTGTGGGAGGAAACCGAAGCACCCGGAGGAAACCCACGCAGACACGGGGGGAACGTGCAGTCTCCGCACAGACAGCGACCCAAGCTGGGAATCGAACCTGGGACCCTAGCACTGTGAAGTAGCAGTGCTAATCACTGTGCTTCCGTGCCGCCACCAAACAAAATTTAATTTAAGCACAGAATCAATCACATTAGCAACAAAGTAATAGTGCTACAGCTAACAGTTCAAACAGTTCTTAAATTAAAGAAAAACTTTCACATACTTCCTACGCCTGCAACAATGTATATATTCCAATTTAGCAAACCAATATAGTTCAAAGACCGTGATGCACTATCAGTTACGACGAGAGAAGAGCAGAGTGTAATCGAGGCTTTATTACGCAGAGATGTGTAGTATCCCGCTGTTGCTGCCGAAATGGCTGCAGCTCGGAGCGCCCACACATTTATACTCCGCCTACTGGGCGGAGCCAGCAGGCAGGGATTTACCCTTGTACCTGTAGTACAGGGGCCTTACTGTAATACACCTCATAAGCGATATATACAAAACAACAGTGGTGACTGCCACATTCACCCCCTGTTAAAAAAGAGTCCAGCCGGGGTGGTGGAAAACTATTTACATGCAGATGTTTAACATTTTAGGAAAAGTTTACAAATACAGACGATCGGGCGCCTTGATCCTTCGTTGTGAGCGCCGCAGTGCCGGTGGCGATGCAGGCGTCGGTTCGGTCGCCGGTGACTCCGGGAGCGTGTCAACCTCATCTTCATCCCCGGGTGGGACCAAAGGGAGGACGGATCGTCCTGGAGCGGGGGCTGTGGTGAGATGCACTGGGGGAGGGAGGGTGGCGCCGGGGCAGAGGAGGGGGGATGTGGGGACCCAGCTGGCGCCAGGTCCCTGAGAGAGACTGTGTCTTGGTGGCCGTCGATGTACGCCACGTAGGCGTACTGTGGGTTCGCGTGAAGCAGCTGTACCCTCTCGACCAACGGGTCCGCCTTGTGGAGCCACACGTGCTTGCGGAAGAGAACGGGTCCTGGAGCTGGGGGTTTCGTTAGTCGCAGTACACAGGAGCGACCGAATGGAGTGAAGGGCGTCGGGGAGGACCTCCTGCCAGCGGGAGGCCGGGTGATTTCTGGACCGTAGGGCCAGCTGGATGGCCTTTCAGACTGTCCCGTTCTCCCGCTCCACCTGCCCGTTTCCCCGGGGGTTGTAGCTGGTCGTCCTGCTCGAGGCAATACCCTTGCTGTGCAGGTACTGGCGCAGCTCATCACTCATAAATGAGGATCCCCGGTCACTGTGGATGTTGGCGGGGAAACCGAACAGAGCGAAGCTGGTGTTGAGGCTTTGATGACGGTGGCAGACGTCATATCGGGGCTTGGGACGACGAAGGGGAATCTGGAGTATTTGTTGACCACGTTAAGAAAGTCCATGTTTCGGTCGGTGGAGGGGAGGGGCCCCTTGAAATCCATGCTGAGGCGTTCAAAGGGGTGGGAGGCATTCACCAGGTGCACTCGGTCTGGTCGGTAGAAGTGCGGTTTACACTCCGCGCAGACCTGCCAGTCTCTGGTGATAGCCCTGACCTCCTCGATGGAGTAGGGCAGATTACGGGCCTTTACGAAGTGGAAAAAACAGGTGACCCCTGGGTAACAGAGATTGTCATGCAGGGTCTGGATTCGGTCCACTTGTGCGCTGGCACATGTACCTCGGGATAGGGCATCGGGGGGCTCGTTGAGCTTACCGGGGCGATACAAAATCTCATAATTGTAGGTGGAGAGATCGATCCTCCACCTCAAGATCTTATAATTTTTGATTTTGCCCCGCTGTGTGGTGTTGAACATGAAGGCAACCGACCGTTGGTCAGAGAGGAAAGTGAATCTCTTGCTGGCCAGGTAATGCCTCCAATGCCGCACAGCTTCTCCTATGGCTTGGGCCTCCTTCTCGCTGGAGGAGTGCCAAATTTCGGAGGCATGGAGGGTGCAAGAAAAGAATTCCACAGGCCTGCCTGCCTGGTTGAGGGAGGCTGCCAGAGCAATGTCTGATGCATCGCTCTCGACTTGGAAGGGGAGCGTCTTGTCGACCGCGTGCATCGTGGCCTTGGTGATGTCGGCCTTGATACGGTTGAAGACCTGGTGAGCCTCGGCCGTCAGTGGGAAAACGGTGGAGTGAATGAGTGGGCGGGCTTTGTCCGCATAGTTCGGGACCCACTGGGCGTAGTACGAGAAGAACCCCAGGCATCATTTGAGGGCCTTGGGGCAGTGGGGAAGGGGGAGTTCCATGAGGGGGCGCATGTGATCGGGGTCGGGCCTTAGAACTCCATTTTGAACCACATAGCCGAGGATGGCTAAGCGGTTCGTGCTGACACGCACTTCTCCTTGTTGTAGGTTAGGCTGAGGAGTTTGGCGGTGTGGAGGAATTTGGAACGGTTAGCGTCGTGGTCCTGCTGGTTGTGGCCGCAGATGGTGACGTTATCCAGGTACGGGAAGGTGGCCTGCAGTCCGTACCGGTCAACCATTCGATCCATCTCCCGTTGGAAGACTGAGACCCCCTTAGTGACGCCAAATGGAAGCCTGAGAAAGTGGTAAAGGTGGCCGTGCGCTTCAAATGCGATGTACGGGCGGACCGCCTTGCGAATGGGGAGCTGGTGGTAGGCAGATTTCAGGTCCACTGTCGAGAAGACCCGGTACTGTGCACCTGATTGACCACATCAGATATGTGAGGGAGAGGTACGCGTCGAGCTGCGTGTACTGATTGATGGTCTGACTGTAGTCAATGACCATCCTGCTTTTCTCCCCAGTTTTTACAACTACCACTTGAGCTTTCCAGGGGCTGTTGCTGGCCTTGATATTACCTTCCCGTTGCAGCCGCTGGACCTCAGACATGTCCTGGGCACTGTACCGTCTGCTCCTGGTGGCGACGGGTTTGCAATCCGGGGTTAGGTTCGCAAATGGATGGTAAGGGTAGCAGTGCAGTACTCCCGGATCGCCACGGAGGGGGATCCGGAGGCCAGGGAGATTTTCTGCTTAATGGGGTACGCCGTGAGGGAGCAGCGCCTTATCTTATCGGGGTGGATGAAGCTCTCAGTGCTCCCGGAGTCCAGAAGGCATGATGTCTCGTGCCCATCGACCTTCACTGTCGTCGATGCGGTCGCGAGGTTGTGCGGTCGGGACTGGTCAATCGTGATGGAGGCGAGACGCGGCTGGTGTTGGAAGGCCCCTGGCTGGTCGGCGGCAGTTGCAGGCGATGAGCGGCCCGATGAGGTGCCCGAAGAGCAGGGGTCCTGGGGCGGGGAAGATGGCGGCGCCCATGGCGGGCGGCATTAAAGATGGCGGCGCCCATGGGCTGCACGAGTCCTGAGGCAAGCAAGATGGCGGCGCCCACGGCCGCACGTGGTCTGAGGCGTGGAAGATGGCGGCGCCCACGGGTCACATGTGGGGGTGCAGGGACAAGAGCGGAAATCGAGCGGGCCTGGCACACAGCAGCGAAATGTCCTTTCTTCCCGCAGACCTTTTAGAGCACGCTCCGCGCCGGGCAACGCTGCCGGGGGTGTTTTGTCTGTCCGCCGAAGTAGCACTTGGGTCCCCCCGGGGTTGGTTGGCTGCCGCACGGCGCAGGCCTGGGGTTAGCTGTGGGCGGTGGCTAGTGGGGTCCACGATGGGGTGTTTGCAGGCGGGATCCATGATGCACATGAGGGGTGGGCCATGCGGTCGGGGGCGTACGCCTGTACATTGTGGTAGGTGACTGTGAGCGAGATCGCGAGTTTCTTGGTCACCGCGAGGTCGAGGGTTGCCCCTTCTAAGAGGTACTGGCGGATGTACGCTGACCCTATGCCCGTAACAAAAGCGTCTCTCTTTAGAAGTTCAGAATGTTCAACGGCCGAAACGGCCTGGCAATCGCAGTCCCTCGCGAGGGCATGCAGGGCACGCCAGAAATCTTCCACAGACTCACCGGGGAGTTGATGCCACGTGGACAGGAAGTGACTGGCATGGATTTTGTTGGTCTGCTGAGCGTAGCTCTCTTTCAGTAGCGCCATGGCCTCAGCGTAGGTAGGCGCGTCCCGGATGAGGGGAAAGATATAGGAGCTCAGCCATGTGTGCAGGATCTGGAGCTTCTATGCCTCTGAGGGTGGTTCTTTCACAGATCCGATGTCGGCTTCAAAGCAAGCTAGCCAATGTGCGAAGGCCGACTTGGCATTGTCTGCTTGAGGGTGCAGCTGCAGGCGATCAGGCCTGATGTAGAGATCCATTGTTGTAAAATCTCTGCATAATAAATTGCTGTACTATCAATTACGACAAGACGAGAGTAGAGAGTAATCGAGGCTTTATTAAGCAGAGATGTGTAGCCTCCTGCAGCTGCTGCCGAAATGGCTGCAACTCGGAGAGCCCATACATTTATACTCCGCCTACTGGGCGGAGCCAGCAGGCAGGGATCTACCCCTGTACCTATAGTACAGGAGCCTTACCATAATACACCTCATATGCGATATATACAAAACAGTGGTGACTATCACAGACAACTTATAAATAAAGTTAACAATCAAGTTTACTTGTTTGTCTCTGTGCAAAAAGCTTGGAGAGAATCTTTCAAGAGGCAGCTGAAGGCCAGTCCTGTCAGACTAAAATCCTGTGGCAAAATTAAAAACTACAGACAGACCTGGCTCCACCCCTTAATTGCATCACAAGGCATTCTTCGGTCTCCTCAACACTAAGATATCTCATGGGTTTATCCAGGACTAAGCACTGCCCCTCATAAATTATCTATGCTCCAGGGATCCTCCCAAATCAAACAATGTTCCATTAGTTATCCATCTGTAAACAAGTAAATGGTGAAAAACAATGATTATGTCAGATTCATGATTCTTTAATCACAGCTTTAGCAGACATACTCCCTGTGTGTAACTTAAACCATGATTTTAAATAACATAACTGCAACAAATATAAAATATAATATCTAACAATTTTTTACTCCCACCTCAAATCACTGCCCTGTCTTTGGAATCATTGCTTCAATCTGCACACAGCGAGGTCCTCTGTGGTACAGAAGGATCTGGATGCACTGGTACATGAATCACAAGAATTTAGTGCACAGGTACAGCAAGGGAGGTAAATGGAATATTGTGGTTTACTGCAGGGCGAATAGGATATAACACTGGGAAAGTGTTGCTACGGCTATACAAGGCTTTCGTGAGTCCACATCTGGAGTACTGTGTACAGTTTTGGTCTCCTTACTTCGGAAACAAAAATTGCATGAGATGTTCTTCAGAGAAGGTTCATTCAACTGATTCCTGGCATGAAAGTGTCACCTAATGGGTAAAGGTTGGGAAAGTTACCCATTAGAGTTTTCGAGAATGAAAGGTGATCTTATTGAAACATAGAAGATCCTGAAGGGATTTGACAGAGTGGATGCTCCCCCCTGTTGAATCAGACGGATCTTCGTCAGGCGAGGGAGTCAATGGTTATGGGGGGAAGATAGGTAATTAGACTTGTGGCCAAAATAGAAGAGTTCTATTGAATGACAGAGCAAGCATTGGGGGGGGGGGGGGGGGGGGGGGGGGGGAAATGACCTACTCCTGCTCCTAACTGTACTGTTGTTCTGTTCAGGTGTTCCCAAACACAGCATGTGACAATTATAAAATATTTTGGTTCAGGGCTAGTTTGCCCATGACGCTGGGAAGATCACACTTGCTCTTCTTCAAAGTGCGGCGTGGGATATGTTATGTCCACCTAGGGAGTCAAATATGATGGGTGAATGACAATATCTTGGCCAGCATTTGATGCCCATCCCTAATTGCCCCTCAGAAGATGCTGGTGAGATGTCTTGTTGAATCTCTGCAGTGCAGTAGGATCACCATTAGTGGTGCTGGGGAGGGAGTTCCAGGATTCTGCCTCAGTGACAGTGAAGGAGCGGCGATAGATTTCCAAGTCAGGATGGTGTGCGGCTTGGAGGGGAAATTGCAGGCGGTAATGTTCCGATTAATCTGCTGCCTTGACATTCTCGGTGGTAGAGGACACTCATTTGGAAGGTGCTGTCAAAAGCACCTCGGGGAGTTGCTGCAGTGCATCATGTAGGTGGATCACACTCCTGCCACAGTGCGTCAATGGTGGAGGGAGTGAGTGTTGTTGGAATCAACCCCAGGCACGAAAGTGGAGTGTAGTCCATCACACGTATGGCTTGTGCCTTGAAGATAGTGGACAGGCTTTGGGAAGTCAGGAGATGAGTTACCACAGAATTCCCCAACCTCTCAAATGCTCTTCAAGCTAGAGTATATACATGGCTGGTCCAGTTCAATTTCTGATCAATGGTAACCCTAAGATGTTGATAGCAGGGGATTCCACGATGGTAATGCCATTGAATGTCAAGGGGCGATGGTCTAATTCTCTCTTATTGGAGATGGTCATTGCCTGACAGTTGTATTGCGTGAATGTGCCCTGCCACTTGTCAGCCCAAGCCTGGATGTTGTCTGCATATGGGCAAAGACCGTATTTACATAGAATTTACAGTGCAGAAGGAGGCCATTCGGCCCATCGAGTCTGCACCGGTCCCTGGAAAGAGCACCCTACCCAAGGTTAACACCTCCACCCTATCCCCATAACCCAGTAACCCCACCCAACACTAAGGGCAATTTTGGACACTAAGGGCAATTTATCATGGCCAGTCCACCTAACCTGCACATCTTTGGACTGTGGGAGGAAACCGGAGCACCCGGAGGAAACCCACGCACACACGGGGAGGATGTGCAGACTCCGCACAGACAGTGACCCAAGCCGGAATCGAACCTGGGACCCTGGAGCTGTGAAGCGATTGTACTAACCACAATGCTACCATGTATGTATTTGTAATTTAGCATGTATACTGTAGTATATATGTAAAGCTGTCTTTTTTCTTTTATGTACACAAAGTGTTTTTTCTTCTTTCTTCTTTAATAAAGTTATCTTTATTTCATTCGATTTTAGCCCTTACTAATTGTTTAAAAATTGTCTGATAAAGATTGCAGTTTTCACACATTGCCTGGTTTAGAGTCACACATTCCTGTTCGCTCACAGTACGGCTCCGAATCTAAGTGAGACACCGCACGGGACTCTCGTACCTGTCATAATGTCATTCTCACCTCATTTAATAATATGATAAACAACTAGGTAATGGTAACACAGTTGTTATACCATAAATCCAGGAATGTGAACTCATCAATGAGAGTTAAAATTCCATGACAGTTTGTGAATTTAAATTCAGTTAATAAATAAACTTGGAATGAAAGACAACGGTAACCGTGTAAGCAGACTTTTGTAGAAATCCAGTTGGTTCACTAAACATCCTTTAGGAACAGAAACCTGCTTCCTTTAACCTGATCTGGTCTTTATGTGATTAAAGATACACAGAAATCTGGGCGGTGTTTAATGGGAGCAACAGGGGTCTTGGCTGCCAGTTGTGGAACCAGCAGAGCCTTACATCGCCTTCTTTCAGAAAGACCCACCAAATTAAGTGCCAGACAGGCAGCAATGGGCCTTTCCTGGCAACTAGGTCCTCAGAGAGCTGCTGGCCAATCAGAGGCCAGTGCTGTCATTGCAGACGATGCACAGAATCCATAGAATCCCTGATGCACTATCAATTACGACAAGACGAGAGTAGAGAGTAATCGAGGCTTTATTAAGCAGAGATGTGTAGCCTCCTGCAGCTGCTGCTGAAATGGCTGCAGCTCAGTGAGCACACACATTTATACTCCGCCTACTGGGCGGAGCCAGCAGGCAGGGATCTACCCCTGTACCTGTAGTACCATATTACCTCTCATATGCGATATATACAACAGTGGTGACTACCACAAACCCTACATGCAGAAGGAAGCTGATTCGGCCCATCAGGTCTGCATTGACCCTCTGGAAGAGCACCCCAACTTGGCCCACTCCTCGCCCTATCCCTGTAACCTTGTAACCCTCACCTTGTCCCATCTTTGTGACACTAACTTTAGCATGGTTAATTCACCAGGAGAGCAGTGGCTGCTGCCAGCGGAGCACTCACTAGAGGCCTAGGATCACTGAAGGTCTCAGGCCACAGGTAAGTACTAGAAGGATGGGGGTTGCGGGGTCAGGTCCCCAGTGGGGAAGGGGGTCAGTATCAAGGAACAATGGTGGCCCCCTGTGGGTCCTGCCACTTCCTGATTCCAGGTCCCTTGATCAGGCACTGAATGCCTTTGAGTGAGGAACCACCTCTGGGAACCCGCAAGAAACCCTGACACTCTTTACTTTATAGGCATCCCACATGGCGAGTTTCATGCCCATGACTGGTTGAATACCAGCAGTGACAGGATGGGGCCTTCAAATGAGCATGATTTACCCCCTTAAGGGCCTCGATTGGCAGCAGGGTAGGAAGGGCTAAACGGGTCAGAGGTGGAAAGCTGGGTCCCCGCCCATCACATTCACACCTGATTAAATGTTCGCTCGCATCAAACCCACTCCAGGCCTTAAATCCCAACTATGTTCACTCTAAACTGCACAAAAAAGCTACTTAGTTAAGGGCAATCACGGATGGGCATTAAATGCTGCCCTTGTCAGTGGCATCTTGTGAATAAAAAAACATTCTCGTTGATGCTAATTGAGTAAGAAATCTAGCCTATCACCTGCCTTCCTTCCACCCCAATAGCACTGAAATGGATACACAATGGGCTGGATTCTCCGCACCCCGCGGCAAAATCGTGGCCGGCGCCAGGGTGGAGAATCCATTTGAAAAATGAAATTAAATGAAAATCACTTATTGTCACAAGTAGGCTTCAAATGAAGTTACTGTGAAAAGCCCCTAGTCGCCACATTCTGGCGCCTGTTCGGGGAGGCTGGTACGCGAATTGAACCGTGCTGCTGGCCTGCCTTGGTCTGCTTTAAAAGCCAGCGATTTAGCCCAGTGAAATCGGGACCGGCGGAAGTTCCCTGATTCTCCGCGCCGCGTATCGTCTACCCGCAGCCATTGCTGGAGGCCCGCACCGTCCCGCCATTCTCCGCCCCGACCGGCCGATGAACCGATGGTGTGGATCTAATGTTGTCCTGCTGGTCGGGCTACTGCAAACTCAGTCCGCGGCAGCCATGGTCGGGGGGCCGGCTGATCGGAGGGCAGGGGGGTCGTTATATGGCACCGGACTGATTTTGGGTGGGCGGTCAGGGTCGGCACGCAGCTGTTTGGGGGCACTACTTGGAGGGTCCAGCTCCGCCGTCTGAGTCTGCCATGGAGCATGGCGCAGCCGCTGGAGGCCACCACCGTGCTCACGCGCGGCCTCCGACCCGGAAGTGCAGGGGCCTGTATCTGTAGCAAAAGCTGCTAATTTTACGGCGGGTCCCTGATAGACTCCTGCAGGGCTCGGAATATGTGGCCCTTTCACACCAACTTTTCTGTCATAAAAGAAAACAGTTTTTACAACGGCGTGGTCCCAAAAACGGAGAATCCAGCCCAATATTGCTCTATCAGGCTATATGTCTTCGCGTTTGGCTGCTTGAATCAAACAAATTCTTCCTTCGGTTGCTCATAATAGACAGAATGCAGACTCTAAGCAACTAGCCCATGCTCATAAAATCTAAACAAAATGTCAACTGTTAGATATGGTTCTCCAGGACGGTTCGCGGCTAGGAGGGTTCCTAGCCTGGGGGGGGAGGGAGGGGGGGAAAGGAGAATACCGGGTTGCTGCTGGCAGGGTCAGGAAGGAGCTGGTGTGGGCCGGGGGAATAGAGGTGAGGTGTTGTCGGTGTGGGGACTGGGTCAGGCGGGGGGTGCCGGCCTGGGGCGGGCAGTCGACGGGCTATGGCTAGTCGACGGGGGAGGGGGGCGGGACGCCCTCTGATCTGGTTGGTCACCTGGAATGAGAGAGGATTGAATGGGCCGGTGAAGCGGCGAGGGTACTTGCTCATCTGAGGGGGCTAAAGGCAGATGTGGCAATGCTTCAGGAGACCCACCTGAAGGTGGCGGACCAGGTCCGTCTGAGGAAGGGGTGGGTGGGGCAGGTTTTCCACTCTGGGTTGGATGTGAAGAACCGGGGAGTGGCGATTCTGGTGGGGAAAAATGTGTTGTTTGAGGCATCTGAGGTGGTGGCGGATAAGGGGGGTAGGTATGTTATGGTTAGGGGCAGGCTACAGGGAGAGAAGGTGGTACTTGCTAGTGTGTATGCCCCAAATTGGGACGATGCGGGCTTTATGAGGCGTATGCTGGGACGGGTCCCGGATCTAGAGGCGGGAGGTCTGATTATGGGGGGGGGACTTCAATACGGTGTTGGATCCTTCACTGGATCAGTCCAGTTCAAGGACAGGTAGGAGGCCGGCGGCTGCCAAGGTACTGAGAGGGTTTATGGACCAGATGGGAGGGGTGGATCCATGGAGGTTTGTGAGGCCGAGGGCACGGGAGTACTTTTTCTTCTCCCACGTACATAGGGTTTATTCTCGGATAGACTTCTTCGTGGTGAGTAGGGGACTGATTCCGAGAGTGGAGGAGGCCAAATATTCGGCCATTGCAATCTCCGACCACGCTCCGCATTGGATGGAGTTGGAGATGGGGGAGGACGTTGTGGCGGTTGGATGTGGGGTTGTTGGCGGAGGCGGAGGTGTGTAGAAGGGTCCGGGCAAGTATTGAGGGGTACCTCGAGGTGAATGATACGGGGGAGGTCCAGGTGGGGATGGTCTGGGAAGCCCTGAAGGCAGCGATTCGTGGGGAGCTGATATCCATCCGGGCACACAGGGAGAGGAGCGAGTGGAGTGAGAGGGATAGACTGGTGGGAAAGATGCTGGAGGTAGACAGGAGGTACGCGGAGGCACCAGAGGAGGGACTGTTGGGGGAGAGGCGCAGCCTACAGGCTAAGTTTGATTTGCTGACCACTAGAAAGGCGGAGGCACAGTGGAGGAAGGCACAAGGGCAGTGTATGAACATGGTGAAAAGGCGAGTAGGATGCTGGCTCATCAGCTCCGCAAGCGGGATGCGGCTAAGGAAATTGCTGGAGTGAGAGATAAGAGTGGGAATGTGGTGCGGAAGGGGGTAGAGGTGAATGAGGTCCTCAAGGACTTTTACGGGGAACTGTACCGGTCGGTGCCAATGGTGGAGAGGAGGGAAATGGAGAGGTTTCTCAACGGGCTATCTTTCCCGAAGGTGCAGGAGGAGCAAGTGGAGGGGTTGGGGGCACCGATTGAGCTGGAGGAGCTGGTTAAGGGGATCGGGCAGATGCAGTCAGGGAAGGTGCCGGGGCCGGATGGGTTCCCGGTGGAATTTTATAAAAAGTTTGTGGACCTAGTGGGCCCCTTGATGGTGCGGACACTTAATGAAGCGTGGGAGGGGGGGGACTTTGCCCCCGACGATGTCGCGGGCGCTGATTTAATTAATCTTAAAGAGGGACAAGGACCCCTAGCAGTGTGGTTCATACAGGCCCATATCTCTCCTTAATGTGGATGCCAAGGTGCTGGCAAAGATCCTGGCCACCAGGATAGAGGACTGTGTGCCAGGGGTTGTACACGAGGACCAGACAGGTTTTGTGAAGGGAAGGCAGCTGAACACGAATGTGCGGAGATTGTTGAATGTCATCATGATGCCGGCGATTGAGGGGGAGGCAGAGATAGTGGTGGCGCTGGATGCGGAGAAGGCCTTCGATAGAGTGGAGTGGGGGTACTTATGGGAGATGTTGGGGAGGTTTGGATTTGGTGAAGGGTTTATTAGATGGGTGAGGCTGCTATATGAGGCCCCGATGGCGTGTGTGGCCACGAATGGGAGGAGGTCGGAGTACCTCCGGCTTTACCGAGGGACCAGGCATGGTTGCCCCCTGTCCCCCTTGCTGTTTGCATTGGCAATCGAGCCGTTGGCGATGGCGTTGAGGGATTCAGGGAGGTGGAGAGGTTTGGTGCGAGGTGAGGAGGAACATAGGGTGTCGTTGTATGCTGATGACCTGTTACTGTATGTGGCGGACCCGGTGGGAGGGATGCTGCTAGCTGAGTTTGGGACCTTTTCAGGCTATAAACTAAATCTAAGCAAGAGTGAGGTGTTTGTGGTGCACCCTGGAGACGAGGAGGAAGGAATTGGTAGGCTTAGGCGGGCAGGGGAGAGTTTTAGGTACCTGGGGGTGCAGGTGACCAGGGACTGGGGGACTCTTCACAAGCATAACTTCACCAGACTTGTGGATCAGATGGAGGAGGAGTTCAAGAGGTGGGACATGCTGCCATTGTCGTTGGCGGGGAGGGTGCAGTCCGTCAAAATGACGGTGCTTCCGAGGTTCTTGTTCCTCTTTCAGTGCCTGCCCATCTTCATTCCCAGGGCATTCTTTAGGAGGGTGACTAGCAGTATTTTGAGCTTTGTGTGGGCACATGGGACTTGGAGAGTGAAGAGCGTTTTCCTGGAGCGAGGGAGGGATAGAGGCGGGCTGGCGCTGCCCAACCTTTTGGGGTACTATTGGGCGTCCAATGTGTCAATGGTGCGTAAATGGGTGATGGGGGGGAGGGGGCGGCGTGGAAAAGAATGGAGATGGCGCCATGTAGAGGTACGAGCCTGGGTGCCTTGGCAACGGCGCCGCTGCCGCTCTCTCCTAAGAGGTATACCACGAGCCCGGTGGTGGCGGCGACCCTAATAATCTGGGGACAGTGGAGATGGCATAGGGGGGAAACAGGGGGCTCAATGGAGGCTCCATTAGGTGGATATCATCGGTTCATCCCGGGGAACACTGATGGGGGATTTAGGGGTGGCAAAGGGTGGGCATCAGTAAATTGAGGGACCTGTTATTGGCGGGAGGTTTGCGGGCCTGGAGGAACTGGAAGATAAATTTGGGCTCCCCAAGGGAACATGTTCAGATACTTGCAGGTAAAGGCGTTTGCTAGGCGACAGGTAGAGGAGTTTCCTTTGCTGCCCTCGCGGGGGGCGATGAACAGAGTGCTTTCGGGGGTGTGGGTCGGAGAGGGGAAGGTGTCTGACATTTATAAGGTAATGCAGGAGGTGGAGGAGTCGTCAGTAAAGGAGCTGAAGGCTAAATGGGAGGGAGAACTTGGGGAGCAGATAGAGGACGGGACTTGGGCTGATGCCTTGGAGAGAGTCAACTCTTCCTCTTCATGTGCGAGGCTTAGTCTTATCCAATTCAAGGTGCTGCACCGGGCCCACATGTCCGGGACTAGGATGAGTAGGTTCTTTGGGGGTGAGGACAGGTGCACCAGGTGTTCGGGGAGTCCAGCGAATCATGCCCATAAGTTCTGGGCATGCCCGGCACTGGAAGAATTCTGGAAGGGGGTGGAGGGGACGGTGTCGAGGGTGGTTGGATCCAGGGTCAAACCAGGGTGGGGACTCGCGATTTTTGGAGTTGCGGTGGAGCCGGGAGTGCAGGAGGCGAAAGAGGCCGGTGTCCTGGCCTTTGCGTCCCTAGTGGCCCGGCGGAGGATCTTGATGCAGTGGAAAGATGCGAGGCCCCCAAGTGTGGAGACCTGGATCAGTGACATGGCGGGATTTATAAAATTTGAGAGGGTCAAATTTGCCCTGAGAGGATCAATACAAGGGTTCTACAAACGGTGGCAGCCATTTCTGGACTTCCTGGCTCAAAGATAGGTATCTTGGCCAATAGCAGCAACCCGGGGGGGAGTTTTAGCTAGTTTAGGTTTACTGAAATGCCGAGACTTTCTGGTCCCGCCCATATGGGACTGGAAATCCCCACCCAAGATCAACAAACTTCTGGCTGCTCGCCAGATTTTCCAGTCCTATTTCATTGAATCTTTCTGCATGTGAGACTGGAAAATCCGGGATGTCATTTTCGAATGGCTTCACAAGATCTTAGAGCGGGCCATTAAATTGCCTGTGCATGGGTATGAGTTGAGATTCAGTAGCATAGCTTGACCTTTCCCCTGAGTAAGAAGGTCATTGGTTCAACCCCTCCCCTGAGATTAATGAGCACCTCATCTAGGGAGAGGCTCTTTTTAAAATTTGTTTTACGGGATGTTAGCTTTGCTGGTTCGGCTAGCATTTATTTCCCATCCCTAGTTGCCCTTTAGAAGGTGGTGTGAGCTGCCTTCTTGAACCGCTGCAGTCCCTGAAGTATAGGTACATCCACCGTGCTGTTAGGGAGGGAGTTCCAGGATGTTGCCCAGTGTCAGTGAAGGAACGGCGATATATTTCCAAGCCAGGGTGGTGAATGACCTGGAGGGGAACCTCCAGGTGCTGGGTTCCTGGTATCCTTTGTCCTTCTAGATGGTAGTGACCATGGGTTTGGTAGGTGCTGCCGAAGGAACCTTGGTGAGTTCCTGAAGTTCCTGGAGTTCTTGCAGATGGTACACGGGGCTGCCACCATGGTAGATGGAGTGGAGGTTTGTGGAACGGTAGCAATCAAGTGGGATGCTTTCTTCTGATGGTGTCAAGCTTCTTGAATTTTGTTTGAGCTGCGCTCATCCAGGCAAATGGGCACTATTCCATGACACTCCTGACTCGGGACTTGTGGATAGTGGTCAGGCTTTGGGGAATCAGTTGAGTTACTTGTCACAGGATTCCTAGCCATTGGCCTGCTCTGGTAGCCACAGTATTTATATGGCTAGTCCAGTTCATTTATAGAACATAGAACAACATAGAACATACAGTGCAGAAGGAGGCCATTCGGCCCATCGAGTCTGCATCGACCCACTTAGGCCCTCACTTCCACCCTATTCCCGTAACCCGATAACCCCTCCTAACCTTGTTTTGGTCACCAAGGGCAATTTATCACGGCCAATCCACCAAACCTGCACGTCTTTGGACTGTGGGAGGAAACCGGAGCACCAGGAGGAAACCCACACAGGCATGGGGAGAACGTGCAGACTCCGCACAGACAGTAACCCAGCCGGGAATCAAACCTGGGACCCTGGTGCTGTGAAGCCACAGTTCTATCCACTTGTGCTACCGTGCTGCCCCATACCATAGTCAATGATAACACCCAGATTGTTGATGTAGTCATAAATGCCCCCCCAGTGTTGTGTTGGATATAGGTATTGTGCAAACGTCTCTGGAGTGGTACTTATACCCACAATCTTCTGACTCCAATGCAGGAATATTACCCAACAAGCCATGGCTGATGTCGAGTAGAGAACACTTCACTAATGAGGCAATGAGAATCCACAGTCACAATTACTTATCTGTGGCTATCATGGTGACCATCAGTGTTTATCACACTAATCCCTGTAGTATCAATTAGAATGAGCTTAATTTTGACATGACAGAAGAACTGGCAACCTTTGACATTGGCGCAAGACAGCAGTGAGATAAAGCCGTTCAATTTTACGGGTCGCTGTTTTCCCCAAGTACCACTTGCAATAATGTGGCTTTATTCTCCCACAGAACACCCTTTCAGCTACCCCAACAGCAAAGAAGAACTACATTTGCACATTTTTCGACAATATTGGTCTGAAAGGGACATTTCTGTTGTGTGCAGAAGTTGGGGGAGGCTGTGCAAAGAAATAAAAGAAGAGAAGGAGAGGGGGGAGAAAGAAAGGGACGAAAGAAGGAAGGACATAAGGAAGGAATGATTGAATTGGTACAGCTCTTTTGAAGACCGCTGGAAACTTCAAAGTGCTTTGAAATCAGTGAAGTGCTTTTGAAGTACATTAACTGTTGTAATGTGGGAAGGTCCAAATGTATTGCCGATCATGTGTCTTGCAAAGTAATAGCCTGCTGTGGCCCTCACAACTTTTCCTGATCAAAATCGCTGGGCATCGCTGGTGAAGAGGATTTTACCTTGACTGGAATCAGAACCATGTGGAGGAGAACATCGAGATGACATGCAATAGAACATAGAACATAGAACATAGAACGATACAGCGCAGTACAGGCCCTTCGGCCCTCGATGTTGCACCGACATGGAAAAAAAACTAAAGGCCATCTAACCTACACGATGCCCTTATCATCCATATGCTTATCCATTAAATTTTTAAATGCCCCCAATGTTGGCGAGTTCACTACTGTTGCAGGTAGGGCATTCCACGGCCTCACCACTCTTTGCATAAAAAACCCACCTCTGACCTCTGTCCTATATCTATTACCCCTCAATTTAAGGCTATGTCCCCGCGTGCTAGCCACCTCCATCCGCGGGAGAAGGCTTTCCCGGAGAGCCATCCGCGGGAGAAGGCTCCTCAGAAAATGTGGAACATCTCAGAACTGATTTCTCTTCGTCTATGTGACATTTTATCTTTTGACCCAAGGACCTCACCTCTTTCAAATAAAGGGACATTTCCTAAATCCATGCTCTACAACATGACAGCAATACAACCCTCTATGCACCTATATGGGCAGGCCAATAGTCATCCCACAAGTGTATCAGTAAGTAATAAATTATTTCATTCATGAATGACTCTAATCAGCATAGATAACAAAGTCCAACATTGTTACAATCTCTTGCCGATAAGAATTTGAAGAGAAATTTGAACTTCCAGTTATTGGCTAAAATGTTGACTCATTTCTCATTGGAGCGGTGGGCAAGGGGTGGGTGTGGGGGCGCCCGGGGGGGGGGGGGGGGGGGGGTTTGGCCTTGCTAAATCTTATGGATTATTATTGGGCGGCGAATATAGCCATGGTAAGGAACTGGGTAAGTGGGTAGTGGGAGAGGGGTTGGTATGGGAGCAGATGGAGGCAGCCTCGTGTAAGGGTACTACTTTGGGAGTGCTGTTGATGGTGTCTCTGCCATTCTCCCCAGCCAGGTACTCCACAAGTCGGATAGCAGTGGTGGCCCTGAGTGTGTGGAGACAGTGGCAGCAGCACTTGAGGCTCGAAGAGGCCCTGGTTTGGGCTTCGATCTCCGGGAATCATAGGTTTGCTCCGGGGGGACTGGACGGCGGGGTTTTAGAGTTGGCGGAGGGCGGAGATCGAGCAGTTTGGGGATTTATTCATGGGGGACACCTTCCCGAGTTTAGAAGGACTGGTAGAGGAGTATGAGTTGCCCAGCGTTAAAGGGTACCGATACTTACAGGTGCCGTCCTTTCCTGATCTGCCGCCTCCGGGGCTGCAGTACAAGGTGCTGTCGAGAACAGAGGTTGGAGAGGGCAGGTATATAAGGAATTGATGGACTCCGAGGGAGTAGTTAAGTGAAAGTGGGAGGAGGAGCTGGGGGGTGAGCTGGAGGCTGGGCTATGGGAGGAAGCCTCAAGGAGGGTGAATGGGTCCTCCTCGTGCAGTTGAGTATCTTCCAAATTAAAGTAATCCATAGGGTGCATATGGTGGTGGCCAAAATGGGTAGGTTCTTTGAGGGGGTGGAGGATAGCTGTGGGCGGTGTGCAGGGTGGGGGGAGGGGCGAATCATGTTCACATGTTTTGGGCCTGCCCGAAGTTGCAGGGATTTTGGCGGGGTTTCGCAGAGGTACTGAGGGTGAAGGTGGTTCCGAGTCCAGAACTGGCAGTGTTTGGAGTGTCGGTAGACCCGGTAGTCTAGGGGGTGAGAGAGGCTGATGTTCTTTCCTTTGCTGCTCTGGTAGCCCGGAGACGGATCCTGTTGGGGTGGAGGGACTTGGAGGCTCCGAAACTGGGGGTGTGGGTGAGCGATCTCACGGATTTCCTCAGGTTGGAGAAAATGAAATTTGCCTTAAGGGGTCGATGAAAGGGTTCTCCCCGAGATGGAAACCATTCATTGACTTCTTCCAGGACAGTTCAGTCAGCAGAGATAGGATGGTATCAAGGAATAAAGGTAAAACACTACTAGTTAATCACTGGGCGGATTAACTGAGCCATCACCACCCGTTTTTCAGCAGCAGAGGGTCGCCCACCAGCAAGATTTTCTGGTCCCACCGTTGTTAACGGGATGTCCCGTTGAATGCATCACCCCTCGTCGCCGGGAAACCCGAGGTGGGGGGTGCACAGTTGGTGGGACCAGAATATTCCGCCAGCATAAACTGCTGGTAAATTCTGCCCACTATTTTCTTTCTGCAGGCAACTTGGGCGAAATTCTCCGCCCCCCACGACGGGTGGGAGAATAGCGGGAGGGCCTTCCCGACATTTTTCCCGCCCTCCCGCTATTCTCCCCCCCCCCCGCCGAAGTCCCGACCCGAATCGCTGCCGCCGTTTTTTTACGGCCGGCAGCGATTCACAGCTGGCCGATGGGCCGAAGTCCCAGCCCTTTCCGCCGTTTTCACGAACGGCAAACACACCTGGTCTTGCCGTTCGTAAAAACGGCGTCACCAACTCGCTTTTTATAACCATGGCACCGATTGGCACGGCAGTACCACGGCCGTGCCAAGGGTGCCATGGGCCCGCGATCGGTGGGCACCGATCGCGGGCAGCGGGCCTGATGCCCGCGCACTACTTGTCCTTCCGCCGCCCCGCAGTATCCATTCGCGGGGCGGCTGAGGGGCAACCCGGCCCGCGCATGCGCGGGTTTCGTGCAAAAACGCGATGATGTCACCCGCGCATGCGCGGGTTGGAGTCTTCCAAACTGCGCATGCGCGGCTGACATCATATGACGCGTCAGCCGGCGCTAACTCCGGTAAGCGGACTTAACGATTTTCGTTAAGCCCGTCTTGCCGGAGCCTACGGCGTCGGGCTGCTAGCCCCGACCGGGGACCAGAATTGGTCCCCCGTCGGGAAGGGGCGCGCTGCCGTAAAACCCGGGCGGGTTTTACGGCAGTTTTACGATTTCTCCCGTTTTGGGAGAATATCGCCCCTTATACCTCAAACAAGCAAACAAGGTTTTCTCCTTTCTGTTTTTAATGACATCTAAGAACCAAAATTCTGTTACCTCACTCGGTCTGTTGAGCAGGCATCCAATCTTCTGGAACCAACCCAAAGCACTTCGTAGCTTGAATTAGCTTTACTTTTGTTCTTTTCTATTTCCAATACTATCTTCCACAATGACAATTTTCACTGGAGACATTCCCTCGAAGCTTCAGCTAGGCGAACCCTCCAGCCTCGTTTACATTTCTCACAAAGTAGGCTTTCAAAACAGGTGTGAGCCCCACATACATTCTATATCATGAACAATAGAGTCAGCATTTTTTCTGCTTATGGTGAAGGTCTGGCCTGCATAAATCATCTGGCTTTTCCTCTCCCAGTTAACTGCAGATCACCAAAGCTGCAATTTCACTGTCTGTGATATCTCTGGGGTTCATAATCTGGGCCAGGATTGCCCGTTGTGAGTCCCTCCTCGCTATCGCTGCCAGCGAGACGGCAGCATCTGGCATTTAGCCAAATCTCCATTCACTTCAATGGCCCCTGAGAATCCCTCCTGGTCTCAAAATTACTTCCTCTACCCTATACTCAATGGCAAAGGGAAACATACTACCCTTGTAAAAAAGTAAAAATGGTACTCAGCGATCTCTATTTACCACTTCTTATCATCTCAGAAACAAATGAAAAAGATCCAGCTTAACAATGCCTTTCTAGGTTTTAGGAGACTTGGAGTCTTCCCATTGTAGGCTTAGAAACAGGTGCAAATATCCCTGTGTGTTGTTAACCTTTGGCACCTCCCTCTTAATAACACAATTTGACTCTCCTTTTGATCTAACAATTATAGCACATATATTTATGGTCAGACACAGTTCAAAATAGGCCACACGACTCCTTCCGATTAATCTGCATGGAATGATACAGTTCTAAACTGTGAAAACTTCATAAACCAAAAGATATTTCGAAAGCATAATAACCATATAAACATTGAGGTTGTAACAACATCAAAAAATATTTTATTTCTTGTTACAGATCCCAAATTAAGCACAAGTAAATCTACCGCTTCCTGATTCTAACATCCCCTGAACAGCTACATCTGTTGGTTGCTCATGTACAACCTGATGGTCGGTATCATGGCAGGTGACTGGCTGCTCATACTGTCCATGATGTGGAGATGCCGGCGTTGGACTGGGGTGAGCACAGTAAGAAGTCTTACAACACCAGGTTAAAGTCCAACAGGTTTGTTTCAAACACGAGCTTTCGGAGCGCAGCTCCTTCCTCAGAACTGAGGAAGGAGCTGCGCTCCGAAAGCTCGTGTTTGAAACAAACCTGTTGGACTTTAACCTGGTGCTGTAAGACTTCTTACTGTACTGTCCATGGTTAGGTGCTCCGCCTCTCGTAGCGATTTGCTCCCATTCGAGAGATGTTGCTGCGACTCTGGGACCTGTCCTGGGACCTGGCTGCCAAAATTCTAATGACTGGGGCAATCATGGAATCATCACTTTCATTAAAGGAGGACAGTCAGTCCATTGTGCTTGTGCCAGCTCTTTGAAATAGCTATCTGGTTAGTGACACTCCTCTGGAAGTATTTCAGGTATTTGCCCAAGTTTTGAAAAACACAAGTGAATCTTTAGCTGTCACTTTTATCCATTCGTGGGAGGCGGTGGCGTAATGGTACCAATGGTGCTAGCAAACCATAAACCCAGAGTAATGCTCTGGGGACCCAGGTTCAAATCCCACCTCTGTAAATGGCAAAAATTTTAATTCAATCCAAAATCTGGAATTAAAAGTCTAATGATGACCATGAAAGCATTGCAGATCGTCATAACAACCCATCTGGTTCACTGATATTCTTTCGGGAAGGAAATCTGGCATTCTTATCAGGTCTGGCCTCCATGTGACACCAGACCCACAGCAATGTGGTTGACTCTTTACTGCCCCCTTAAGGGCAATTAGGGATGGGAAACAAAATGCTGGCACAGCCTGCGACCTGGGCATGAATGAATTTTTTTTAAAAATCCCGTGGGAGAGAAGTCGGCGGGTGGGATGAAGGGCACAACTAAAAAATTCTGAAAGGCATGTGTAGAGTAGAGTAGACAGGAACAAACATTTCCCCTTGATGGTGCCAATCAATGACCATAGATTTAAGGTAAGGGATAGGAAGTTAAGAGGGGAGATGAGGGAAAACCTTTCACCCAGAGGGTTATGGGAGTCTAGAACTAGCTGCCTGTAAGTGTGGTGGCGGTAGAGACCTCATAAGATTTAAGAAGTATTTAGATGTGTACTTGTGATGCCAAGGCACAGATGGCTATGGGTCAAGTGCTGGACAATGGAATTATGAAATGAAAATTGCTTATTGTCACACGTAGGCTTCAACTGAAGTTACTGTGAAAAGCCCCTAGTTGCCACATTCTAGCACCTGTTCGGGGAGGCTGGTACAGGCATTGAACCCACGCTGCTGGCCTGCCTTGGTCTGCTTTAAAAGCCAGCTATTTAGCCCACTGTGCTGAACCAGCACAGTAAATTAGAACACTTAGGTGGTTGTTTTTGACTGGCGCAGATGCGATGGGCTGTAAGGCCTTTTCCGTGCTGTAGACCTCTATGACTCTGTTGTGATTAAATGCGCCCACATGTATTATACTGTAAGGTGCTGAGCAGAACAAGGGTCAATGTGGAACTGGAGAGTGGCACGGCCCACATGGTCAGAAAATAGTCTGGGACAGAACACGATAAACAACTGCAGCTCATTTAGGAGTTGGTCACCTGTTGAAGGCAGCACGGTGGCGCAGTGGTTAGCACTGCTGCCTTATGGCGCCGAGGTCCCAGGTTTGATTCCGGCTCTGGGTCACTGTCCGTGTGGAGTTTGCACATTCTCCCCATGTTTGCGTGGATTTCGCCCCCACAACCCAAAGATATGCAGGCTAGGTGGATTGGCCATGCTAAATTGCCCCTTAATTGGAAAAAATGAATCGGGTAGTCTAAATCTAAAAAAAAAAGAGTTGGCCACTTTTTTGCTGTTGATCTGGAGAGACAGGTAGGCCAGACCAGGTAAGATTTCCTTCCCAAGAGGCTATTAGTGAACCAGACAGACAATAATTTCACAGTCATAGCTAGATTCTTTTGCAATTCCAGATTTGTAGTGGTGGGGTGGGATTCGAACCTGGTACCCAGAGAAATACTCTGGGACAATACTGCTACGCCACTGCCTCTTCTGTTAATGTCAATCCTGTGAAAACATCTCAGACCACAGAATGACAGTGTTCTATAAGAATCAGAAAACCCACTCAAAGATTGCATTTCCAAGTGTCTCAACTCCTGTGCATGTTTCATTCAAATTTAGGACTTAGTAACTTAGTTATTGAAGATTTTTCAAAGGAGTTAAAGGGGGAGGGATGTGGTGATTTGTGGTGATTATCTCTTGAAGGGCAACACAGCAGACAAATGGTCACCTGGCTTGGGGGAACCAATTAGGACTCAGAGAGTGGGTAATCACGCGAGGGGGTGGGGCCCTCTCTGAGGCAGGAGACGTGTAAGGAACTCGGTGCTGCCATGGGGCTGCTGTACAATTCTTCTTGTTAGTAAATCCTTGAAAGTGCATCATTAAAACCTCAATTTATGTTCTCCTCAAAGGTAATTTATCCATATGACGGAAGTTCCTCATTCCTGCAGCTGTTCTGTTAAAGCTCTTATCTTGAATCCATTTACAGAATGTGTGTGCCACTGGCAAGCTTAGCATTTATCACCCTGATGGAACCATCAATTCACCAGACACGTGTTTCCGACGTGAATCTAGGCTTTAATCGACATACTTCAGAGCCAGCCTGTTACCTGTCGATGAACTCAGGCAGACTCTGGACAAGGGTATTTATACAGCTGCACTAGGGGGAGGAGTCATGGGCGGAGCCAAGGGTGGAGCCCAGTACAAGTTCCTGAGTGCTCCCAGCGCTACTCCCCCTAGCGCTTACAAAGACAGTGTGAATTAACATATATACATCTATATTACATTCACCACACACCCTTCCCCAAATTCCCCGGAAAAGGTGCTGGCGAAACGCAACACAACTGAATAGTTTGTTAGACCACTTCAGAGGGCAGTAAAGAGTCGATAACATTGCTGTGCTTCTGGAGTCACATATAGCCCAGACTGGATAAAGACGGCAGATTTCCTCCTCTAAAGCACACTACTGAACCAAATGGTGTTTTTCGGACAATCCGGTCATTTCATGGTCAATACGAGTTTTTTATCTTAGATTTATTTAGTTGAAATTAACTTCCCCACGCCCCTGAATCATTAGACCAGGCTTCTGGATTACTAGTCCAGTAACATAACCACCATGCTACCATAGCCATGTCAAGGCATTGAGATCCTTTCCAAAATGTAGTGCTGTATATTGGACAAAGGGATGGTATTTTCCATCGTTCAGTGTCGGTATCAGCGGGAGAACTGGAGGGTACCCTGCCCACGTTTTCAGCGGGAAATTGCGCCATATCTTCAGGCACTTGGAAATAATTTGCACGAGTTTCACGCCGTCCATGTGGCAGTCCGACTCTAATTCACCCGCCCTGGCATCGCTTGAGCTCACAATCAGAGGGGGCGCACCATTTCAACCCCTCCCCGGCATTCGTTCCCAGTCCAGTTGGGGGATGGCAACCAGGAAGACAGCTGCAAGGTTTCTGGAGGGACCCCTCATGAAGATTCTGGATGGGGTGGAGCAGAGGCGTGACATCCTCTGCTTAGACGGGCAGGCGGGAAGGTCACTAATGCCGCGTGCGAGGCAATGGCAGTGCTGGTAAGCACCAGCTTATTTCACAGGTGGACGGGAATGCAGTACAGGATGAAGCTAAATGACTGCTTTCGTTCCGCCAGGGTAAGTGACCCATCAGTTTGTCACCATGCCATCACTCACGCACCCATCACACTTCTACTGGCAGCTCACTCACTGCCACCTGATGTGTCTCACCACTCACCCTCCTACAACCCCCCTCCCCCCCCCCCCCAGTGGCTCCTCTCCTCTTTACACCCCTATTCTTACTCACCTATTACACGTACCAGGCATTGTTAGAGTCTGAGTTGGCAAGCATCCTGTTCACTCTGACAGTCTGTCTCATTACGGCAGCACGGTAGCATTGTATATAGCACAATCGCTTCACAGCTCCAGGGTCCCAGGTTCAATTCCGGCTTGGGTCACTGTCTGTGCGGAGTCTGCATATCCTCCCCGTGTGTGCGTGGGTTTCCTCCGGGTGCTCCGGTTTCCTCCCACAGTCCAAAGATGTGCAGGTTAGGTGGATTGGCCATGCTAAATTGCCCTTAGTGTCCAAAATTGCCCGTAGTGTTGGGTGGGGTTACTGGGTTATGGGGATAGGGTGGAGGTGTGGACCTTGGGTAGGGTGCTCTTTCCAGGAGCCGGTGCAGACTCGATGGGCCGAATGGCCTCCTTCTGCACTGTAAATTCTATGAAGATTACAGGACACGCTGGAGGGCAATAGGAGACAGCGAACACTGGAGCTGCAAGGTTTCTGGAGGGACCCCTCATGAAGATTCTGGATGGGGTGGAGCAGAGGCATGACATCCTCTGCTCAGACGGGCAGGCGGGAAGGTCACTAACGCCGCGTGCGAGGCAATGGCAGTGCTGGTAAGCACCAGCTTATTTCACAGGTGGACGGGAATGCAGTACAGGATGAAGCTAAATGACTGCTTTCGTTCTGCCAGGGTAAGTCACCCATCAATTTGTCACCATGCCATCACTCACGCACCCATCACACTTCTATTGGCAGCTCACTCACTGCCACTGGTATGATGTCCGATCTCAAAATCCTCACTCCCTTCAGGGAGAGAACCCGAGAGCTTGCTGGAGAGGAACAGGAATGCACCTGTGCCCAGGGTGAGGTGGGCACAAGAGACAAGAATGAGAATTGCCAACAGATGAGGCCAGTCTCACATAAGTTATGTCTCTCCTATCCTTCTGCCCCTTCCATGCACTAATCAGTCAAGCAGTTCCGTCCATTCTCACGCAGGGCACAGGAGACCACAGATGAGAGCAAAATCGCGGACGACCGCATAGATGCTGCGTCACAGCGGTCACTGGCATCCACCACCAGCGCAGGGACTCACACCTCAGTGGGCATTATTCGTAGGTGGACTTCTGGGTCACTCATGGGTGAGCACCTCATTTCTGATGATCCACAGCAGGTGGAGGAAAAGATGCCTCAGGGATCCGACAATCAGAGAGGACTGCTGGATGCCAGGGCTGTGTTTAGCGCCTGTCGGATGACCTGCTCCTGCATTTGGTCATCTCTCAGCTGCTGGAGCTACAGAGGCAGAGTTGTGAACATCAAGTATGTTTCGACTAGAGGAATCGCAGCACCTTCTATCTGAGGAAATGGTGCTGGGACTCCAAGACAACCAGGCCAACACGACAAGGGTGGCATCCGCTGCGGAGACCTTGGTGCAGGGCGTGCACTTCATGGTGAGGGGTGCCCACTCCATGTTTCAGGGCATGCATTCCATGGTCAAGGGCAGGAAGTGCATTGTTCAGGGCATCAGCCACATGGTGCAGACACTTGTGGGCATCCACAAGTGCCAGTGTCAGAGGATAGCGGGCCTCTGGACCTCACGCCAGCTGCCTCTCAATCCCATGGAGAACCCTATGGGCCTCTGAGCACCCATAGGGAGGAGAATCAACCAATCATAGCCCGGGGCCTTCCACCCAGGAGGCTCCGGGTGTGTTCAGCCCCTGTGACACCCCCTTCCCCTGACCAACACACCTCCAGCCTCACACCGAGGCGGGGAACACAATCACACCCAATAATAGGCCTGGGCCTCCCAGAGGACACCCGCTCAGGTCATCTGAGGCAACTGCGCATGGCAGACAGCAGGCCGCCTCCACCACTACTAGAAGGTTAAGAAAGTTTAGTATCACAGCATGGGCATGGGTAATGTTAGGCACAATTACATAGAAATCACTTATGCGACTATGTGAGCGCCTATATTATTATGTATTAAATTTCACTTTTTGTACCCTCCAAATGCATCCCCACTCTTATATGATTGCTGAATGCCCTGCCATCTTTCACATAAAGGCTGGATGCCCACTGATGGCACCTCCCCCGTATCCTGTCTGCAAGGATGTCATCTAATTGGTTGACCTTCTCTCACACTGATACAATAGAGACATGCTAATGTCACCTTGGTAGTGACGAGCATCCCCTCCCCCAAACCCCTCTGCCGGCCCCTGGCCAGGGACACCACTAAGGCCATTCTTTTGGGGAAGTCTGATTTCAGGAATTATTGCATTGTGCTTTGCACAAATGGTGCAGAACCTCATCCGAGCCCCAGACCATAGAGGAGCCTTCATCGACGGAGATCGGCTGTTCCACATCCCATCGCCCTGATATTACCTCGATCGGTGGCAGTTCATGAGCAGCCTTCCATCAGGTAGGAGTGAAACATTTGCAAGAGATATTTGAGGAACAAGTTATGTCCTCAATGCAAATAATTACCATCCTTCTGCATGTTCTGGTCCTAGGGCTTCCGCACCCTGCCCATGGAAGGAGCAATATCAGGTCTGTCCGATCGTTGACACCATACAGTGAAAAAGACCGACTCCCCCCCACCCACCCCCACAGTGGGACATCAGTCCCCTCCCTAGTATTGGTCATACTCAAAGCGAGAAGCGCCCAGCGCACCGCAAGTCCTGCGCTCCATTGGGCCTTGTCATCACCAGACCGCCCTCTTCAGCCTCCACTCGGGGTTTCGCCTCACCACCCTCTTCTATATCCTCCCCATCAGAGAAGACGCAGCAGTCATCTGTCTCTCTGTCTCCTCCTCTTCCAGCTCCTCGCCCCATTGCAGGGCCAGGTTATGTCGGACACAACCCATCACCATGATACACAAAACCCTCTGGGGGCCATACTGGAGGGCTGCCCCTGACTGGTCCAGGCATCGGTACTGCACTTTGAGGAGGACAATCGTTTGCTCCACCAGCGTGTGAGTAGCAAGATGAATCTCATTGTATCAGGTCTCAGCTTCACTCTCTGACCTCCGCACGTGTGTCATCAGCCATGTGGCGCTAACCCCTGCATAACCAGGCAAAGGTGGGCAACCGTCTCCCAGGACATCCACAGGCTCCTCCTGCACTGGTTCTCACTCAACTGAAGTCAATTCATCTGCCGTTCCCTGGCCCAGTATCGCTGCCTCCGAGCGACATCTCTAGGCCCCTACCACCTCTTCCTCCTCATGGATCTGCTCCGTGCGGCTGCATGTTTATGCTGGAGTTGTCTCTCCTGCCCTGTGGCTAGAAGGATAAGCACCATCTCCACAGGCTCCACGTTTGTATCTTCGCTGTAACTGAAAGGGAGGAACCAGAATGTGAGCGATGCGGATTCCTGTTCATGCCCTGACCCATTGCCCATTCAACCCATGGAGCGTCCCACCAGTTGCTGCTGTGATTACCTTTTTACTGACCGTACTCTCACCCACACTGACCAGCACAAATGCCTCTCCCACCTCTGCGTAACGGCATGAGCGTTTACCTCAGACAACCTTAATGACCCTCAGGATTCATCAAGGGTGAGGACATAAGGCCCGTGTGTTGACTGAAGAACCCTGTGAGCAGGCCTCCCAGAGACAGGCAGCGGATAGCCAGCAATGACGTCGCCATGTTGAGCTGGTGAGCCTGATACCTTTGCCCTGTGTCGTGGGTGCAATACCTCTGCTGGCACCCTCAGCGAATGCTGACTGCAAGCCATGGACTTTAATTAATGGGGGCAATCATTGTGGAAAATGTTAACTCGTGAGCATCAATCAGTCACCCAATCATGCATCGCACAGTTTGCGAACTTGGCACAATTACCTCCTCCAGGGAGGCTCAGGAGACGCATGGTTTCCTCCTGTGGCCGGTCGCCACAGTCATGGGTGAGCTGATTATTGTCAAACCTCCTGATTAAACTTTGCCTGATCGCAAACAATTCCCTGCCTCCCCAGCTCCCCAGAGTTGCAGAACCTACAAGCCTTCCATTTTGGACAATCAACTACCAACGCACCCAGACCAGATGGTCAGGCTTCCCAGACCTGTGGCAAGGCCCCTCCACATTGCTCAGTCCTTACGACTGTTCATTGGAACCTCGAGGGTGGGTGAGTTATGTGAGTGGCATCATTCTTCTCTCAGGTCAAGTGCCCTTTGCCCATCATGGGTGCAAAGCATTACCCCCTGTCAAAGTCCTCCCAATGAGTATTGGCTGCTCACCCAAGATTGACTTCCAGCCTCACCTTCACCCCCTTTCCTGATCCAATGGCTGCTCCCTTCCTCCCTTATCCACCCCCTCCAAGCAGCCACCCGCCCTCACCATTCCCTCTCAGGAATCAGCGCTAAAACCCAAGCAAATGTGCTCCGCACTGGGGGAGACCACACTCTTCCCCCCCCCCCCTTCCTCCCTCTGACGTCACATTTTGCCCCATCCCACAGACGCCACGCTCAAGGAAACTCCCCCACTCACCCATACCTGAGTTCGAATAACCCCCTGGACCCGAGAACGAACACGAATGCCGGCACGGGAATTATCCCCACCCCCTCCCCCACCCCCCCAACTCCAGACCCACGACTCTCTTATCTGTGTCCCCCACAGCCTTTCCTGGTGCCCCTCCCCATGGGACCTCCGGGTGGGTCGTGGTGACCTGCATGCTGACCTCTGACCTTCCCCTTGGAAGTGAGCTCACTCGGTTCCGGTTTTTACAAAGCAGGTGTAAACTGCGCCGCCGCGATGTTGTGCTGGCTTAGTTGCAATATCCACTCGGGGTGGCAGTGATGGCTGGCATCCCGCTAATGGCATGTTAATGTATTGAAATGAGGTCCCCAACCTTTTTTGGCGGGGCCTCATTACGTCACTGGCGGGGTGGGGAGAAAATCGGAAATCGGGATCACGAAGGCAGGGTTCGTGCGTTTTCAGACTCTCACGAGACCTTGCACCCACATCGCCATTTGCCCTCACGGATAACGTGGGCTCAAAATCCCCTGCCTTAGAAAGATTCAGCTCAACCTCAAATTCACAGTGGCTCCTGCTGCAGATTGATACAGAACGGCCATGGTGAAAAATCCTAACGCGTGCAAACATTGCGTGAAGGCAGAAGGCGGTTGAATATTCAGGCCAGAACTTTTAAAGAGACTTGCTGGTGCTCAGAATCCAAACATGAATGAAGTCCATGCCACGTACTGGTGAGCTGGAGTGGTAAGACATGCCCTCACAGGTGCTAATGGGTACTGTGTTCTTGATAAACGATTTGCCGCTGGTCATTTGAAGTGACAGGATTTTATCACAGCTTCTAACAACATAATGAATAAAAAATTATTTTTAAAACAAGGGGCGGGATTCTCCATTGCCCGACGCCAATATCATGTCGGCGATCGGGCGAAGAATCCTTTCCGACGCCCAAATCGGGGCCGACGCCGGTTTGATGGCGGTCAGCCATGCTCCGCCCCCTCGGAAGTGGTGCGATGCACGATCAATTGCACAAAGACTCAGATTGGGTACAACTGTGGCTTTATTGCAGTCAGATGCGTGGCCTCCTGCTGCAGCTGGTGAAATGGCAGATGAATGGAGGACACGCATATTTATACAGCTCCTAGTGGGCGGAGCCAGCCGGCAGGGACTACCGGCGAACCTGTAATACAGGTCCTACCTTACATCCCCTACTACAGGTGCACAGTGGTTCACCACACGCCGTTGCAATGGCATTGGCGCGTCATCGGCAGCCACTCCCATGAAGCTCTGCCCCTAATGGGTTCCCAACCGTGCAGTTGACGTGTGGTCTGAGCAGACGGGAGCCCGGCGTGGTGGCTGCAGACGGTGTCCAGCGCTGCCCCACACAGCTGGGATCTGTGGCGCTGGCCGGTGGGGCTTCCACGGGGGCTGGGGTACTGGTAGGGGGTGGTCAGGGGGTGATCTGTGGGGTCGGGGATGCAGGGTCGGGTCCGTGCACAACTACCGCCATGTTGTACGGTGCGACCACTGCCGGCCATCGTCGTCCACGTGCACGTGCGCGGCCAGGGACCCGTCCATTCTCTGGCCGTTTTTGGCGCAGGAGGCGGGAGTTTCATCCGGCGCCGCTGCTAACCCCTCACCGGTCCCACAATCAGTGAGGGTTCGGCGCCAATTTTGGCATCGTAAAGCGCCTGCGGATATTCCATTTGAGGCGGCACTTAGCCGCTAACATGGAGAATCCAGCCCAAGATTTTTTTTTCACTTGCTTTCAAGTTGAGTTTCAATCCTCAACAATACAGAACGTGAGAAAGATGATATTGCAATACATACACAGGTACAATGCTGCAGCCATCCAAAATTAGTTGCCAGCAATAGGATCTAACAAAACATCCACTCGTGAGAACTTGCCTTTTTCTTCAAGAACAGTCAACATTCAAAAGAATAAATGCTAAGTCTGCATTTACAGGATCGGTTTTCTGATAGTGCGCGTTCCCAGCGGGGAGCATCACCCATTTCAAATCGACAGCTGTAATCCAGATAAGTCTCTGCAATTGTCCAAACCTTCACATGAATGATTGCAAAATTACACACCTCATGGTTTCCGTCATGTGCTGCGGGTGACTCAGGCTCCCAGATTTGTTGTCAGCAGTTTAGAATTGCCCTTTAGTCTCCAGGAATTAAAGATTAAACTCCAGACACCACTCTAAGCTCAGCCCAAGAGAGAAATCGTGAGGGCACGTGTTTCAAATCGTCAGTGAACGCTTCTGTTTATTAGCTGTATCAATATCAATATGGAAACTATCCCAAGTGTATTCACTTTCCAATTAATGTACCATAAGTTTGGCCACTTTGGAGTGTCAATGGCAGGAGTGTGGGGGAGAGGGCTGTTGGGGGACATGAGATGATCCCTCAGAAATATGTTCAAGAGTTGGCCAGGGCAGGTAGAGACGTCAGTGAACCAGATGGCTTGTTAACGACAACAGTTTGAGGGTCATCATTAGACTTTCAAGCTCAGGTTTTTATTAAATTCAGGTTTGACCATCTGCTGTGATGGGCTTTGAACCGGGTTCCCAGAGCATTACCCTGGGTCTCTGGATTATTAGCCCAGCGACAAAACCACTGTGCCACCACCTTTTCCCAACTCTGTGTTTTCAGCAAGGAAAGACATTGCTGCTTCTAATCAATTTTATAACTTTAATGTACCAGCGAGCTAAATTTCTTCTGTGGTTTACAAGATTCAAAGTCCATTAGCAGTAAAAGAACATTGACTTAATTTGAGAAGTGAGAATCCATGGCTGGAAGGATAACTTACAGACAGGGCTTCATAATGTGATTGCAATGTGCAGTGTGCAATGCTGATCAGCAATTTTATGAAGAAATTAATTAGCTCTAAACCGTTATCTCCTGGTCTAAAACTTCACTACTGTGTAAGCTGCCCAGTGAAATTCTTTTTTTGTTGATTAGTCCCAGATTTAAGTGGTGTTGGCTCGGATAATAATGACCAAGAACAGACAAATGTAGCACTGTCGAATGTGACGAGCAACACAATGGGCTGATTCTTCATTATTGAGACTATGTCCCCACGCCAGTGTAAAAACGGTGGGGTTTTACTCCTGAAATTCCTGCAAAACAGTTAGGGGGCTATCAGGGACCCGGAGTAAATTTCGCAGCTTTTGCTGCAGATACGGTAGCATGGTGGTTAGCATAAATGCTTCACAGCTCCAGGGTCCCAGGTTCGATTCCCGGCTGGGTCACTGTCTGTGCGGAGTCTGCACATCCTCCCCGTGTGTGCGTGGGTTTCCTCCGGGTACTCCGGTTTCCTCCCACAGTCCAAAGATGTGCGGGTTAGGTGGATTGGCCATGCTAAATTGCCCGTAGTGTACTAAAAAAAAATGTACGGTTAAGGGGGGGGGGGGTGTTACAGGTATATACGTGGGTTTGAGTAGGGTGATCATGAAGGGCCTGTTCTGTGCTGTACTGTTCTATGTTCTATACGTGTCAGAGGCTACGCATGCGCACGGCGGAAGCCTCCAGCGGCTGTGTCGTGCTCCATGGCGGACTCGGACAGTGGAGCCAGACCGAAAAAAGAGACCCCTGGATCGGCCGCACGCCCGCGACTCAACCCCCGCTCATTAAATCCCCGGCCATTTATAAGGCCACCCCTGGTCTCCGATCCGCCCACCCCCAACCAGGGCGGCCGCGGACTGAGTCCACAGCCGCCACGCGAGCATCCCGACAGACAATAAGTGGTTAGTTCCACACCGTTGCGAACTCGGCTGGTTGGGAGCGGAGGATTGGCAATGCCCCCCCGGCGATGCGGCATACTCCACAGTGACGCCGATTTTCGGTGCCCAGAGAATCGCCAAACCGGTGCCGGGCCTGATCACAGAGTCAAACTGGATTCACTGCCCCGGCGCCAGCCACGATTTCACCGTCGGGCTGCGGAGAATCCAGCCCAATACTTTTACAGGAGCCATCAACCTGAATTAGAAGCCAGATCTGAAATTTTTGTTTCATTAAGGAAGAAACCTAAGTTAAGGTGATAAAAGAGTTAAACTATAAGGGTAGGCTATACATGTGTATTTCCATCGACTGCAGGAGATTAAGAGGTGATCTAATTAGTGTGCCAGTTTGCGGGTACCAGCGCCATTTTCCAGGAGGCAGGCTTGGGGATGAAAGGGCTGTTCACAGTTGGCAGACAATTAAGGTAAATAAAAGGCCAATTAGGGCCAATTATCAGAATTTTCCAGTCGGCCTAGGAAACCCCTCCCCTCCTCTTCAGGTATAGGCTAGTTGCCTGCAGACATCTTCCCAGTACGGACGGGGAGTCATAACCTAAGGCAGGCTTTGAGGTCCTCCCTGGCCATAACTTCAGCCAGCGGCTGCCCTGTGAACTGGCTCAAGATAGAGGCTCCTCCCTCTCCCTTACCTCCAATAGTAAGCTGCAGCTCCTTCTTCACTGAAGTACCTCCTCTTGGCCTTCCAGCTTTGTGAATCTACTCACCATCTTTACTTGGATGACAAGCATGTCTTTTGGCTACTAATTGGCTGAAAAATCCTTGCTGGATGACTGCTCCCGGCCTAAGGAGGCCCCAGCCTAAGGAGGCCGAAATTAAAAATATATCCAGGTGATTCAAAGATGATGTCAGAATGCACTCAAAGGGGAGTGGGAATCTAGAATACTCATCCCCATGAAGTTATTGAGGTTCGCGATCACCAGATACTTTCAGAAGTGAGATAGAGAGAGTTTTGTTCGTTATTTAGATACACGGAACCAAAATGGATATTGAAATGAAATGAAATGAAAATCGCTTATTGTCACGAGTAGGCTTCAATGAAGTTACTGTGAAAAGCCCCTAGTCGCCACATTCCGGCGCCTGTCCGAGGAGGCAGGTACGGGAATTGAACCGTGCTGCTGGCCTGCTTGGTCTGCTTTAAAAGCCAGCAATTTAGCTTTGTGAGCTAAACCAGCCCCTGGTTTATTTGAGGCAGAGGTCAGTCACAATCGAACTGAATGAAGTAATATGTGATATATATTTCTTGTTCCTCTGAAATAGGCCCATCGTATTAGACGCCGCTGAGATTGGAAAGTTTTGGAAAGGAGGGAGAATGAATTCAGAGGTTGTGACTTAAGTGAAACTGGGAGTAAATTTGTAATTTCCCTCCCGGGTGTAAAAGCATCGCAAATCAACTATTGGTTATAACACTTCCCACTTTTCAATCACAGTAAACTCAATGGAAATGAAAATCATATGGTTTCTGTAATGGGCCAATGTCCCTTTTGCACCTGGTCCCCAAGTTCAAAATCTACCCCCATTGAATTGAGACTTTCAAAGTCCGTAGAAAGACAGAGGATGGACGATCAGGGAGGTCAGCAGCTTAGTGATCATTCCAGACGGGTGACCCGGGCAAGGATGCATTTACTATCCATCGCTAGTCTGCCTGAAGCAGAAAGCTATTATGCCTGCCCATCATGCTCGTCCATTTCAGAGGATGTTAAGAATCAACCACAGGAGACACTTGTTGGGCCAGGTTGGGTATGAGTGACAGTACAATTCCCTTCCCTGAAGGATATTGGTTAACCAGTCCGGTCTTTTGCAACAAAGCAAAAAGTTTAAACGATTTATTTTTCCCTAATTTCTCCTTCAGAAATCAACAAATTCATTGGATTTGGTCCGGTGTAATAACCACAATACAATTGAATCTACATTCTGTCATGTGTAGGATATGATAAATAAAAGCATCAATACATTAAGGTCAAGGAAGCGTGAACAGACAGAATTAATTGATAACAAGAAACCATTGTCAGAGGTCACTGGCCTCATTGCCCTGGAGCATCACGGAGTGGCTGTTCGAGACTTTACATCTCTACTACATGGCTCCTTGATGTATTCTTCCTAGGAAGGGACCCCACCCTCTGGGGTGATCAGCAGTTCTCCGGCCCCAGATGAAGCAATGAGTTGAAGACTAGAGGTGAGAATTCTCTATCACATAGCAGGCATTTTCTTACGCAACAATGTACCCGAGAGGTTCAACATGTTTTCGGGTTTTGTTAATTTGGAAAAGAATATTATGGCTGTCTGATACACAGAATGATATAGCACAGAATGATATAGCACAGCCAGAGGCCATTCAGCCCATTTTGCTGAACTGGCTCTTTGTTGGGCCATCCAATTAATTTATCACCTTTATCACTTTCCCTATAATTTTTTTCTCCTTTATGCATTGCTACTTATTTCCACCACCCTTTACAGATCGCTGTTTGAAAAAAAAGTTTCTTCGTGTAGTTGTCGACACAGATCAGTAAACAAAGGGGTAATGAGTGAAAGGGACTTCCTGTGAGTCAGGATACATAATGTTTTTTAAAATCCTTTCTGGGCTGTGGTAGATTGAGGTGGCTGTCTCTTTAGGGCAGCACAGCAAAGGAGGGTCACCTAGCTCTGGGGGCTGGAAAGCTGCTGATCACCCCAGAGGGTGGAGTCCCTTCCTGCGAAGAATACGTTGAGGAGCCATGTAGTAAAGACTGCGGCAGCCGCTCCGCGATGCTCCGAGGTAATGAGGCCATTGACCTCTGTACCAGTGTTCCTTGTTATCAATAAATCCTGTTTAAGTTCACAGAAAGAATCCCCACCTTGTCGTTGCCAGGCTCTGACATTGGCGACAAAGTTAAAATCGATTCCGGATTCACAGCCAAACTGTGAGTATTCGGTAAAGTTGAAGTCTGAAGCAAGGAAAAACGCTCCTGAATGCCTGTTGGACAAATAGAGAGTGTCAGACCCTGAGGGACAGATTAGACAGCAAACTTAACTGGCACAGTCAGTGGTTTGGGAAAAGATCCTGAGTTGAGGAAAGGGGACCTGAAGTTAGAAAACAAAAACAAAGAGAGGAGAGCCCAGGGAACAGAGTCAAAAGTAAAAAATAAGCCCCAAGAAACTGCAGAACCTGTCTCAAAATGCGGAAAAGTGGGTCACTTCCTGTACGGAGTCTGCACGTTCTCTCAGTGTCTGTGTGGGTTTCCTCCGGGTGCTCCAGTTTCCTTCCACAAGTCCCGATAGACATGTTTGTTAGGTGAATTGGACATTCTGAATTCTCCCCCAGTGTACCCGAACAGACGCCAGAATGTGGTGACTAAGGGATTTTCACAGTAACTTCATTGCCTACTTGTGACACTAATAAAGATTATTATCTGCTCAGAATAAAAGGATGAAAAGTTTTAAATACAGCCCTGTGGGTTTTTGAGAACGCTGAGCCCATTGGCGGAAACGGACAAAAAAAACCAGACGCTTTTCTGTCTTAGAACAGAGTTGTGGAGATCGTTGAGAAAATTTTCCACCTAAGCGTGGAAGTGCAACAGTTTAGAAGGATGTCCATAAGGAAAGGGTGCAGTTTCCCGCCAAAACTCTAGAATCGCGGGAAAAGTGCAGACCGAGAGAGAGAAACAGCACTGTGAAAAAAAAAGTTTTGACAATTTGAAAGCAGTAATGCAGTTAAGAGAGACTGACAGAGAGAGAGACTGCTTCCAGCCTTTCAAACCAGTAGTTCCCTTCACAAGTCTGGCTACTGCCTGCAGTTTTTTAAATAGCAGTGACTTCCACAGGTTTGGCTGGGAGTCTCTTAAATCACCTGGTAGAGAGAAAGCTGAGACAGAATGCCTTCAAGCTGCTTCATCAAGCTGCTTGGATCTTTCATCAGACTGACAAAATGGCTTGCTTCACATGTTCCAGAAGTTTTGGAAAAGCGCCACCAATCCCAAACGGGAAGTTGGCCAAGGCCAGGATTTCAAACGAGCTGATTGGCTACTTGCCAAGTCCATCAACGTGACATCATGGGCTATGCCACAAAGCCTACTGAATCAGAGGGGATCTTTTGGATCATTCCACAGAGCAGCTTGTAACAGGGGAGAGGGAGGGGGGGGGGGGGGGGGGGGGGTTCAATTCAAAACCAAAAGTCTGTGATTTTAAAACCAACAGCGGGACAGGCATTAAACGAGAATAACCATACAGAGCAGGATTTAGGATGTTCCTTACAAGTGTCACCTGGCTCAATGAGGACTGAGATCGCATGATCACCCCAGAGAGCGGAGTTCCTTCCCCGGTACAACATATCCGGGAGCCATGAAGTAGAGATGAAAAGCATGGAGCAGCAGATCTGTCCTGCTCCAGTGGTCACTATAACATTGTTCCTTGTTATCAGTAAGTTCTGTTTGTTCACACAAAGAGCCTCCACCTCATTGCTGCCAGGCCACTACACAGGTCAAATAGATAGATATCCCAGAATATTAGATAGGTTTCTAATAAGGAAGTCTAACTGTATAACATATCATGGGCATGGCCTGGATAAAGGATCATTAGATTTGTTTGTTACAAACAACCAGTCTCACTTTCAGTAATGCTCAATATTAATATGAGTTACGGTTACAGTTTACATCCCTGTACTGGAAGGTAAAGGTTGTGATGAGTAAGTAATTTGTTGTTTAAGAATGCACAAATTATCGGAGTAATATGTTCATAGGAAAATATTAGATTGGGGCACAGCGTAGTTCATACACAACTTTCAAATAGGTGTCTGCAAGTTGAAAGGTGGTCTTGTGGTGCAGAGATAGCGTATTTACCTCTGGGCCAGAAGTTCTAGGTTCAAGTCGCACATCAGGATTTGATGGCCACAGAAGCAGAATTCATAACTTGCCCTGTGAGGGTCCTTCCTGTTTATTCCCTGTTTATTTCCCCGTTCTTTATTTGTGCTGTTATACTTTTGATCCATGGATGGTTTATGGACATGTGACTTTAAGACAGCCTGTATCATTAACTCAAGTAGAGGAAAGCAGTAGCCTGTACCTTTAATTCAAGCAGAAGCCTGTGCTGGTTCACACTGGAGTTGTAGAATGTCTGGAAACAATGACATAGATTGGTGAGGACCTGCTTCGATTAATTTGGATGGCGAATTGGCTCGAAAGGTAGTGCTCTGCCCAGAAACAGATGGTGATTGGATCTGATCCCACTATAAAGTTTTCAGAGCCACCAGGCTCCCAGTTTGGCTTTAGTTTGACTCCTAGCAGCTTAGAGAGAAGTCCCACTCACCATTCTCTCCATTTTTCTCCAGAAAAGCTGTGTTTCTGAACTGGCAGAGAGCCTGAATGAATCTATCTACAGGAGAACCATTAAAGGCTGACCGGCAAAGTCCCAAATCCGCTAACTCTCTCCAGGAAGATTTTGCTAATTCTCTCCAGCAAGAACCAGATAACTCTCGCTCAAATAAGCCTGTTGGATTCCTGAAACTACAGTGGCCCAAAGAAAGGCCATGAACCGAAAGCAAACGTTGATGAAGCAGGGGCACCGCTTCTCCGAGAAAGTTGTGAGTGCAGGCTGTGAAACAGAGATTATGATTGACAAGCTCACCGTGAGGAAAGCCAGCAATCAACCATCACCTGAAACAAAGACTTATTCCTCTTTCATTTATAGTTTTTCCCCTTTTCCACTCCTCTGTGTTGTCTGTCTTGTGTTTGTGGCTAAAGGGTGTGGAGACAAGTTAAAGTAGGAGTTAGGAATTTATTAATAGTTAACCAACCGCATTTGCAGCGTATTTAAGTATAGTTCTCATTCTAAATAAACAGCGATTGTGTTTAAACTTACAAACCTGGTGACTGTAATTATTGGGCAGCCAAGGGCCAAAGACTCTGGGTATTTTTCTAAGAATTATTGGTTAATTCACTTACATTGTGTTTCTGGGATGCGTGGGCCTGGAACTGACCGCGTACTTGCCCAGGATGTCGTAACAGCCCTTACAGCATTTCAATCTTTCCAGTATACAGTCAGTAAGAGTGAGTGAGTTTCTTGGTCAGCCATACTACAGAAGGCAATGGAAACCATTGCAATACTTTGCTGAGCATAATCATTGACCATTCGAATGGAAGTCCATGATCGCCAATGCCCTCTCAGTGCTTGGCACCTGAAGGGGGAGGATCCGCAAATCAGATTTCCCATATAATTTGACTCAATAGATAGAACGACTCAAACACCAATTGTACAATCATGGGTTTTAAAATCCCATAAGGATTCTTCTGGACCCTACCGTAAGGCAAGTGGGTAACCAACAATGCTTGATGTAGTCCAACAAAGGCCCAAATAAGTTTAATAGAACCACTACAGTGCAGAAGGAGGCCATTTGGCCCATTAAATTTGCAGCCCCCCTGAAAGAATACTCCACCCACACCCTATCCTATCCCAATAACTCCTTTTTTTAAAAAAATTATTTTTATTCAAGTTTTTTAATAACAATAACAAATTTTCTCCCCGTAATTTAAAACAAATAAGGCGTGTTTCCGCGCCAATACAAATCAAGAAAAGAACTCCCCCCCCAAATAAATAATAACAAATAACAATACAAGAAAAAAGAAAATAACATAACAAAATCACCACCGCAAAAACAAACCCCCCAACCATCCAAACCTCCCCCCGCCCCCTCCCCCACCCCCACCCCAGGTTGCTACAGAGACCAACCACTCTCTACCCCTTCGCCAGGAAATCGAGAAAGGGCTGCCACCGCCGAAAGAACCCCTGTACCGACTCCCTCAGGGCAAATTTCATCCTCTCCAACTTGAGGAACCCAGCCATGTCGTTGACCCAGGTCTCCAAACTCGGGGGCCGCGTATCCCTCCACTGTAACAGAATCCTGCGCCGGGCTACTAGAGACGCAAAGGCCAGAATGCCGGCCTCTCTCGCCTCCTGCACTCCCGGCTCCGAAGCTACACCAAAGATCGCGAGCCCCCAGCCCACCTGACCCAAGACCCCATCACTTCCGACAAAATCCCCGCCACTCCCTTCCAAAACCCCTCCAGAGCCGGACATGCCCAAAACATATGGGTGTGGTTTGCCGGGCCACCCAAACACCTCCCACACCTGTCTTCCCTCCGAAAAACCGGCTCATCCTTGCCCCCATCATGTGAGCCCTGTGCAGCACCTTCAGCTGAATTAGGCTGAGCCGTGCGCAAGAGGAGGAGGAATTCACCCCCTCCAGGGCGTCCGACCACGTCCCATCCTCAATCTCTTCCCCTAGCTCTTCCTCCCATTTTGCTTTGAGCTCATCCACTGAGGCCTCCTCCTCCTGCATCAGTTGGTAGATAGCTGAGATCTTCCCTTCCCCGACCCACGTCCCCAAAAGCACCCTGTCCTGCACCCCCCTTGGCGGCAGCCGCGGAAACTCCGCCACCTGCCTCTTAACAAAGTCCCTGACCTGCATATACCTAAAAGCGTTCCCGGGGGGAGGTTCCACTTCCCCACCAGCTCCTCCAGAGTCGCGAACTTCCCATCCAAGAAGAGGACCCCAAACTGTCTGATGCCTGCCCTGTGCCAACTCCCAAATCCCCCACCCGTTCTCCGTGGCGCAAAACGGTGATTGCCCCGTATCGGGGCCCAAACTGAGGCCTTCACTTCCCCCCTATGCCGCCTCCACTGTCCCCAGATTTTGAGGGACGCAACCACCACCGGACTCGTAGAGTACTTTGCCGGGGGGAGTGGAAGCGGGGCCGTCCCCAAAGCCTCCAGACTCGTACCCGCACAGGATGCCACCTCCAGCCTCTTCCATGCGTCACCCTCCCCTTCCGTCACCCACCTGCAAATCATCGCTACGTTCGCCGCCCAATAATATCTACACAGGTTGGGCAGCGCCAGGCCCCCTACGTCCCTTCTTCGCTCCAAAAATACCCTCCTTACTCTCGGGGCCTTCCGCGCCCACACAAATCCCAGAATCGACTTATTCACCCTTCGAAAAAAAGCCTTCGAGATCAACATGAGGAGGCACTGGAAAAGAAACAAAAACCTCGGGAGCACCGTCATTTTAACCGACAGGACCCTGCCCGCCAACGAGAGCGGCAGCGCATCCCACCTCCTGAACTCTTCCTCCATCTGCCCCACCAGCTGCAAAAAGTTAAACCTATGCATAGCCCCCCAGGTCCTAGCCACGTGGACCCGAAGATACCTAAAGCTCCCCTCTGCCCTCCTCAACGGGAGTTCCCCTCATAAAAGGATCTGAACACCCCATTGATGTCCTTTCCACCCCGCACTAAGTTCCCACCCGCATCCATGGCTCCCCCAATTTCTCTAGCTGCCTCCCGCTTCCGGAGCTGGTGAGCCAACATCCGGCTTGCCTTCTCCCCGTACTCATACACCACCCCCTGTGCCCTCCTCCACTGCACCTCCGCCTTCCGGGTGGTTAAAATGTCAAACTCCGCTTGGAGACTGCGCCGCTCCCTCAGAAGCCCCTCCTCCCGGGAGTCTGCATTTCTCCTATCCACCCTGACCATCTCCTCCACTAGCCTCTCCCCCTCGACCCTCTCCCCCCTCTCCCTTTGCGCCCGAATAGAGATCAGCTCCCCTCTAACTACTGCCTTTAGCGCTTCCCAAACCATCCCCACCTGCACCTCCCCATTGTCATTGGTTTCCAGATACCCCTCGATACCCCTACGGATCCGACCGCACACTTCCTCCTCAGCCAAAAGCCCCACCTCCAACCTCCACAGCGGGCGTTGATCCTTCCCCTCCCCCAGCTCCAGGCCCACCAAATGTGGAGCATGATCAGAAATGGCTATCGCCGAATACTCCGTCCCCACCACTCTGGGGATCAGCGCCCTGCTAAGCACGAAAAAGTCAATCCGGGAATAAGCCTTATGAACTTGGGAGAAAAAGAAGAACTCCCTACCACCCGGCTTCAAAACCCTCCAAGGGTCCACCCCTCCCATCTGATCCATGAACCCCCTCAGCACCGAGGCCACTGCCGGCCTCCTGCCCGTCCTAGACTTCGAGCGGTCCAGAGCCGGATCCAGCACCGTGTTAAAGTCCCCACCCAGAATCAATCTCTCTGTCTCCAGATCCGGGATCAGGCCCAGCATACGCCGCATGAAGCCCGCATCATCCCAGTTGGGGGCATAAACATTCACCAAGACCACCCGCTCCCCCTGAAGTCTCCCACTCACCATCACATATCGACCTGCACCACTTTGGACGCCATGAACGACAGGCTCTTACCCAACACAATTGCCACCCCGCGGTTCTTTGCATCAAGCCCTGAGTGAAACACCTGTCCCACCCAACTCTTTCTTGGCCTCACCTGATCCGTAACCCTGAGTGGCATCTCCTGGAGCACAGCCACATCCGATCCCAGCCCCCTCAAGTGACCCAAGACCCTGGATCGCTTCACCGGACCATTCAGCCCCCTCACGTTCCATGTGACCAACCGAACCTGAGGGGCCATCCCCTTCCCTCTACGCCGATCAGCCATAGCCCTTCCTCAACCCACCGCATGCCCGGGGAACCCCCCCAAGCCTGCTCCCCACGGTGGCAAACCCCCCTCCCAACCCCACCTTCACCCTCCATTCCCTCACAGTGCCTGCAGCAACAACCCGGCACCCCCCCCTCCTCCTCCCCCCCAAACCCCCCCCCCAAGCTAGCGCCCCCCTAGCTGCGTTACCCCCAACATTATACTTCCGTGAGTCAGCTGACTTCTGCTGACCCCGGTTACTCCCGCCATAACCACGACCCCCCCCACCCGGATGCAACACAGCCGCCAATCCCTCCCTCCCAGCGGCGGCCCCGCCCCCAATTCCTCCGGCGCGGGAAGAAAGCCCGCGCTTCTAACCCGAGCCCCGCCCCTCGACCCAACACGCGGGAAAAGGACGGACACATGACCCATCGGGACCCCAAACTACTCCCCAACCCACCAGTGGAAAAAACAAAAAAACCCACCACAATAAATAACCAACAGCCCCAAAGAAACCCCGAAAGAACCCAAATAACCATAACTCAAATAGCAAATATGGCAAAAACAAACAGGAAACAACCATCAGCAAACACAGCCACTATGGGCGAAAGGATACCCAAGAGGACAAAGCCTCCAAGCAAAGTACATTTCCCCCCAGCCCCCCAGTCCTCAGTCCGAATCCAAGTTCTCAGCCTGGACAAAAGCCCAGGCCTCCACCGGAGAGTCAAAGTCGAGCTGGCGGTCCTTGTACGTGACCCAGAGGTGAGCCGGCTGTAGAAGGCCAAACTTCACCCCCTTCCTGTGGAGCACTCCCTTCGCTCGATTGAAGCCAGCCCTTCTCCTCGCCACCTCCGCGCTCCAGTCCTGAAAAATCCGAACGTCCATATTCTCCCACCTGCTGCTCCTTTCCTTCGCCCACCTCAACACGCACTCCCGGTCAACCAAGCGGTGAAAACGGACCAGCACCACCCTGGGCGGTTTGTTCGGCCTGGGCTTCCGCTGCAGCACTCGATGGGCGCCTTCCAGCTCTAGGGGACCACGAAACGACCCTGCACCCATCAGCGAGTTCAACATTAGGACCACATAGGCCACCAAATCCGAACCTTCCAGCCCCTCCGGGAGGCCCAAAATCTGTAGATTCTTCCGGCGGGAGCGGTTCTCCATCTCCTCTATCCTCGCCTGCCATTTTTTGTGCAGTGCCTCGTGCGACTCCACTTTCACTGCCAGGCCCAAAAGCTCATCCTCATTCTCCGAAGCCATGCGCCGCAGCTCCCGAATCTCCCCGGCCTAAGCCGTCTGCGTCGCCACCAGTTTGTCCAGTGAGGCCTTAAACGGCTCCAGAATCTCGGCTTTGAGCTCCTTGAAGGAGCGCTGAAGCAGCTCCTGCTGCTCCCGCGCCCACTGCTGCCACGCTGCTGCTGCTTCCCCGCCCGCTGCCATCTTGCCTTTTCTGCCTCTCGCCGTTCTCTAAGGTAAAACCGATTTTTGGACCGCTCCGCTGCGAGTCCAGTCCATCCACTGGCCGCTGGGCACACTAGCTGAGTTTCCCCCCCGGGGGAAAGTCGAAACAGCGCCGTTGCGGGCTCTTAAAAGAGCCTGAAAATCCAGAAAAAGTGGGAGCTGCCGAACATGCGGCTTAGCTCCGCATTGCCGCCACCGGAAGCCTCATCCCAATAACCCCTTAACCAACCTTTACACCCCTGGACACTAAGGGGCAATTCAGCATGGCCAATCCACCTAACCTTCACATCTTTGGACTGTGGGAGGAGACCAGAGCACCCGGAGGAAACCCACACAGACACAGGGAGAAAGTGCAAACTCCAGACAGGCAGCCACCCAAGGCCAGAATTAAACCCGGGTCCCTGGCACTATGAGGCAGCAGTGCTAACCACTCTGACACCCTTCTCTGCTTTTTAACTCTGTCCCTTTAAAAAGAAGCCCTAGTGCTGTATTCACTCTTTTTTTGTCAGAGCTGTATTAACCTTTATCACTACATTTAATGATTTGTGAATCTGTATTTCCTTCCCTCAGTTCGACTTATTTACCAAGGAATATATAGCCTTTGCCTTCCTGAGAAAATGTATTATCGTGCACTTATCTATATTAAAATCCATTAGGCAACTGCATGTGCATTATGCAACTTTATTATGTTTCTCTGTATGTTGCTGTCGCCCTCTGCATTAACTCCACTTCGTAATTTGATGTCAGCAGCAACTTTTGAAATTGTACTTCTGAATCCTGAGTCAATATTGTTTATGTCAATAGAGATTTATCTTACCAGGATCCAAACAGGGTGACGAAACTTCCGACATTGAACTCTATCTTCCACAGTGTTACCCACTCATTTAATCTTTCTAGCTCCATTTCTAATTTCCTGATTCCGTCGCACACTATTTACTGTTCCTTTCAACTTGATATCTTCTACAAACCTGGATCAACAATAATGAATGCAAATCATTCATTGTGACATGCATAGGTTTCATGACTGATCTATGCAGATCACCATCATATCACATCTCACCATAGAACATAGAATTTACAGTGCAGAAGGAGGCCATTCGGGCCCATCGAGTCTGCACCAGCCCTTGCAAAGAGCACCCCACTTAAGCCCCACACCTCCACCCTCTCTTCGTAACCCTAGTAACCTCATAACCCTAGTAACCTTATTGGACAAGAAGGGCAATTTAGCATGGCCAATCCACCAAACCTGCACATCTTTGGACTGTGGGAGGAAACCAGAGCACCCGGAGGAAAGCCACGCAGATACGGGGAGAACATGCAGACTCCGCACAAGCCAGGAAGCGAACCTGGGACCCTGGTGCTGGAGGGCAACCATGCTAACCACTGTGCTACCGTGCTGCCCATCAACCAGAATATCATTAAACTCTGTGTCATACACCCTTGACGAATTACCAGCCCGTGTTGCAAAGTTACCTTCCATCTCTCGTGCTTTAATTTTTTAAGATATCTCTTGTCAAGAACCTTATCAGATGCCTTTGAAAGTCCACACGGATGGCACGCATTGACTCGCCGCCGTTCACCATGTTAACGTCCTCCTCAAAGAAAATTCAGCCAGAATCAGTCACTAATCCCTGCTGACTCTCTTTGATCAGATATTTTAAATTGTTCACTTGACCAAAAGCTTTTTGTTTTTCGTTCCATGAGAAATCTTAATGATGAAATCACAGGCAGAGTGACCTGAACTAATCAAGTGTAAAAATCTACTGCTTGGAGCACTGATGTCTGCTGAGCGTTACAAGCTGTGAGACATTTTTAAACTAATCACAAAAGTGAAGCATGGCAGACAGCTCAATGTAAATTTTCAACAACATACATTTTCCAACCACCCAGGATCCTACATATTGACTACAGCCTGTCTCGGTCTCGTCTTGAAATCCATTAAGGTTCCTCGCTCCACCACCCACTGTTTGCATAAATTATTTTAAAGGGGCTGGTTTAGCACAGTGGGCTAAATACCTGGCTTGTAATGAAGAACAATGCCAGCAGCACGGGTTCAATTCCCATACCGGTGCCGGAATATGGTGACTAGGGGCTTTTCACAGTAACTTCATTGACAACTACTTGTGACAATAAGCGATTACTGTTATTATTATTATTTGATGTACCTCTGCAAGGTAATGCTTCAGCCTCTTCTTCTCAGATCCGCATAGCTCAAGTTTCTCCAGATCTTTCTCATTACTCGCTTCTCCTTTGTCTTGACTCATGCTCTTCTCTGCTAAGGATTGAATGCTTCCCCTGCGCCTCCGTGACCAGAACTGGAGAGTCCTCTACATGTGACTCACCCAGTCAGATACAAAATTTAGGTGTGTATATGTTTTTTTTTGGCTCATTTAATATTCAATGCTCCCGCTGAAAGATGATTGTATACATTGAGTGCCAACTCAACTAATATTCTTAGAGCTCTTTCAGCTTCACCACATTCTGTTTTACCAATCACTGACCAGTGTGGCACATGTTTGTCACCATTGGATTCTTGCAGGATATCCATATCCTTGCAAAGTTTTTATAGTCAACAGCATCTGCCATCTTTTCACCTCGGTCCAAACTTTAACTTATTCACCATGTAGCTCTCAGCCAGCCTTCTCAGGTTTAGCTGACCCACTGGATCGAGGACGAGGTGCCAAGTTGGCCATCTTCCACCGTGTAAGCTCCTGCTTTACTTTGTGCTAACAGGTCCAGCCGTTGGTAATTGGCAGTGTTCAAAAATAGCATTGTGTTTACCAGGTGGAACATTGTGTCCTGTGACTCAATGGGAGTTTTTCAATTTTATTATTCATGAGGAGCATGAAGTCACATGAAGTAAAACAAAAGAAGTTTTGCATGACTGGACCCGCTGCAGGCTAATTCAGTTTGTTTTTCATCCAGTTTGGCTCCTAGCAAACCGGTTAGTTAGCAAGTTTGGCAAAAGCCTCATGAGGTGTCTTACGTGGCTTAAGGGACTTAATACAGAACACACATCACAGAAACAGATCATTCAGCCCAACTAATCTATGCCTCATCCTCCCTCTTCATCTAGATCTAAGTGCTGTTCGTGGCAGTGTCACACGCATGTGCAATGTTATTAACCAGGGATTGATTTTTACACTGAAGTTACTATGGGTTCTTTTCTTTTCATAGACGGTGACAAGGCCAGGCCTACTTTTAAACTCTAGAATCCTTACAATGTTGAAGGAAGACATTCGGCCTGTCAACTCTAAAAGATCACTCCACCCAGGTCAACACCCCCGCTTTATCCCCATAACCCCGTAACCATACCTAACCTGCACATCTTTGGACACTAAGGGGCAATATGGCATGGCCAATCCACCTAACCTGCACAACTTTGGTCTGTAGGAGGAAACTGGAGCACCCGGAGGAACCCTACGCAGACACTGGGAGAACATGCAAACTCCACACAGACTCCCATGTTACCCAAGGATAAAATTGAACCTGGGTCCCTGGGCTAGCCACTGTGCCGCCATGCTGCCCACTCTGTCCCACATCCAGCCGGGTTTTCCAAAGGTGGCTGCCAAGGGAATTGGCAACCTGCTCCGCAGTGGCAAGAAGCCAATCCATCTGATCAAGGCTCCAATTAAGAGCCATTATTCCATGCCGATAGAACTTTCCTGGCATCGCACATGCCCCCTTACGAGTTTGGAACCCCTCAAAGATTCAGTGGAAGCCTCCAAACAGAAAGTAAGAGGGTCATCAAAGCCTGTTCGCAGTGCTGGGCTGCCAACCGTTCACGATTGGTCTCGAATTTTCAGGAACAGGAGATCGATCTCTTGGGCACTGCTGAGTACAGTCCTGGGGAAAGATCATTGGGGCATTACAAAGGATTGTTTTATGTCATTTTCTTTGAACATTTCTCTTTGTCAGACATTAAAATATTGCAAACGGGAATAAAGGCTTTTTGTCTGACAGCCAAACTTCATCCGATTGCATTCTGAGTCTTTTTGCTTTCCAATTGGAATAGGAAAGCAATGGGTCTCCAGGATGCATGCGTTGGCTGACCTAGAGTGTGGGGGGGGGGGGGGAAATCATGTAATGAAATCTGCAGGGAAACATTTAATTGCAGTTGGCAACCCTTTTAGGTGCCCATACGATGGAGCGCCAAGGCTGAATGGCTCCAACAGCTCTGGAATGTTTTTGTTACAGAACAGTCTGCAGCCTTTCAAGACCATCTCCATTCAGAGATGACCCTGTGCATTCGTGCCACCTCGAGTCAGAAAACCCTGCAGGCCCTCCCGTTGGGCCTCCCAAGTTCCTGTTCTGACCATTGTGCTTAATTGGACACTGAATTTGGTCAATGCCCAAAAATGTCATAAGTGCCAGAGGTTGCACCCATCGTGCCCAATTCTGGGCACTATACTTTAGAAAGGATGAGAGTTTCTGACTCCACCACCTTTTCAGGCAGTGTGTTTCAGACTCCCAATGCCCTCTGGTTGAAAAAGGTTTCTCCTCCACTCCCCTCTTAGCCTTCTCCCGCTTATCTTAAATAATCCTGGTTATTGATGCCTCTACTAATGGAAAAGTTCTTCCTCTGCACCCTCTCCAGTGAAATCACATCATTTCTTATAGGCTGGTGACCAGAACTGCACACAGTACTCCAGTTGTGGCCCAACCAGCGTTTTGCACAGTTTCAGCATGACTTCCCTGCTCTTATATTCTGTGGCCCAAATAATGAAGGTAGGTATCCATATGTCTTCTTCACCACAATATCTACCTGTCCTGCCAACTTCAGGGATCTGTGGAAATGCACTCCAAGGTCCCTCTGATCTTCAGTACTTTCCAGAGTTCTACCATTCAAAGTGGAATCCTTTGCCTTGTTAGTCATCCCCAAGTCATTACCTCACACTTGAATTCCATTTGCCACTGCTCTGCCCACCTGACAAGTCCATTGATATCCTTCTGCAGTCTCTGGCCATCCTCCCCACTATTTACCACCCTCCCAATTTTCATGTCATCCACAAACCTCTTGATCACACATTAAGTCCAAATTATTAATGTACACTACAAATAGCAAGGGCTCCAGCACATCTCTCTCCGATCACCCGCTGCTCCCTGCCACTCAGCCAATTGTCGATCCAATGTGCCCTTATTTTCTTGACCAGTCTGCCATGAGGGTCTGATCAAAAGTCTTGCTAAAGTCCGTATAGACCAGATCAAATGTATTACCCTCATCAACAGTCTTGTTACCTCCTCGGAATATTTAATTACATTTGTCAAACACAACCTTCCCTTAACAAATCCATGCTGCCCGTCCTTGATTAATCCATGATTGTCGAAGTGGAGATATATTCTGTCCCTCAGAATCATTTCTCGTAACTCCCCCAGTTGACTGGCCTAAATTATCCCTACTTCCCTTTTTTAATAATGATAGATGTGTTCAAAGTCATGAGGGGTCTCAACAGAGTCGATAGGGAGAAACTGTTCCTATTAGCAGAAGGGTCAAGCAGAGGGCACTGATGTAAGGTTATTGGCAAAAGAACCAAAGGTGACACAAAGGAAAACGTTTTGATACAGCTTTGTGTTTAGGATCTGGGGTGTACTGTCCGAGAAAGTGGTGACAGCAGATTCACTCATGGTTTTCAAACGAGAATTGGACAATTATCAAAAGCAGAAAAACTGTGTGGGGCTATGTGGGAGGGTGAGGGAATGGGAATAGCTACATTGCTCTTGCAGTCAGCTGGATGGACACAATTGGCTGAATGGCCTCCCTCTGTGCCGTAACCATTCCATGATTTTATGACAAGCTATTTTTGAAGGTGTTTGGAATCCGGCTACCTGGAAAACAGAGGGTTAAACTGTAGCGAAAGAGGAACTTTCATGTATTTTCATGGACGCGTGCAATTTGCTATCATGCACCATGATAATGCCCTCAACTAGGGCTAATGTTTTGTCCATCAAGATTAATATCTGCAATTTTACTCCTAACTCGAGCTTGAAACAGCGGGAACATCTTGCAGAGTAGAATGAGAAATCAGGCCTGATTACTTAAGTGCAACATTTCGGTGCCTGTAATGGTGGAAATGCAACTCGCTAACCTCCTCAGCTGCGTAAGTACATTTTGCATGGAGTTCATCAGACTTGTTCATTTCTGTTCGGTGAACTGTTCAGAAATGAATTCATCTTTAATTTATTACTGCTAGATCTGCTGTGCTGTTAGTTACAGCGGGGAGGATATTAACCCTGCCCTCGGACTGGAGAACAGTTAAAAAAATCACATAGTTTGCTGAGCCACCTAAATGCTAATTTTAATCTATTATTCTGGGAAGAAGGATGCCCAGCCAGTGCTGATGGGACCCTCCTCAAGTATGTTGATTGGTTTAATCAAGTTGGAAAGGGTAGTGATGACAACAAATTCATAGAATGCATTGGGGCTAATTTCCTGGAGCAATATGTCATTGAGCCAACCAGGGAACAGGCTATCCAGAAATAGGAACATCTTCTTCCCCACAGCTACAAGACTCCTCAACGACTCCCCCTCGGACTGATCTGTTCCCTGTAAGAACACTATTCACGATGCCCTATGCTGCTCTTGCTTATGTACTTGCTTTGTTTGACCCCTTGTTCCACACTGTAACCCATCACTGTTTGTCGATCTACCATTTGTCAATGTTTTCTGTTGATTATTCTTTTTGTCTACCATGTACGCACTGTGTATGTTCCCTCGGCCGCAGAAAAATGCTTTTCACTGTACTTCGGTACATGTGACAAAAAAAATCAAATCAATCAATCTTGGATCTGGAAATGGCTAATGAGGCAGTTTAAAGAAATGACTTCGGAGTAAAAGATCTTTTAGGGTGTAGTGATCATAACATGATAGATTTAAATACTAAATTTGAGTGTGAGAAACCTGGGTGGGAAACAATTGTGTTTAACTTAAATAAAGGGAATTATAATGAAATTAAGTTAGAGCTAGCTAAAGTAGGCAGATAGATTAGCAGGAAGCCACAAGCGGTGGCAAACATTTAAGGACGTAATTCATGACTCTCAAGCAAAAATATATCCTAGTAAAGAGGAAAGATTCTAAGAGAGGGATAAACCAACCATGGCTAACCAAGGAAGTTAAGGGGAGTATTCAGCTGAATGAAAAAGCATATAAGGAGGCAAAAGTCAGTGATGGCCCTGAAGACTGAGATAAATTCAGAATAGAATCCTGCAAAGGAGGACTAAAATGATGATAGCGAGGAATATAAAAACTGACAGTAAGAGCTTCTTTAAATGTATAAAAAGGAAGAGAGAGTTCAAAGTGAAAATAGGCCCCTTAGAAAATGAATCTGGGGAGATAGTTATGTGGAACATGGAAATGGCAGCGGTATTAAAAAAATATTTTGCATCAGCCTTTCTGGTGGAAGATACTTCGAACATCCCAAGAATATGGGGGAAGAATTACATATCATCACCATCACCAGAGAAGGAGAGATCGACAGACTAGGAGGGTTAAAGGCAGATAATTCCCCGGCTCCGATAGCTTGTGTACTGGGAACCTCAAAGAAGTAGCGACAGAGATAGTGAATGCATTGGTTGTAATTTCCCCCAAATCCTTGTATTCTGGCGAAGTACTGGAGGATTAGAAAACTGCCGAAGTGACACCTCTATTCGAAAAGGGAGAGAGCCAAAACCTATTGGGTAACAATAGGCCGATTAGCCTAACATCTATTGTTGGAAATATGTTGGAATCAATCATGAAGGAAGTAATAACAGCACATTTGGAAAATCATAATCTAATTAAGCAGAGTCAACATGGCTTCATGAAAGGGAAATCGTGTCTGACTAATTTATTTGTGTTTTTTGTCTCAACCAGTGTGGATAGAGGGGAACCAGTAGATGTGCTATATTTGGACTTCCAGAAGGTGCTGAACAAGGTAACTTAAAAAAGGTTAAGACATAAGATAAGAGCCCATTGTGCAGGAGGTACGATATTGGCATGGATAGAGAATTGGCTAATGGGCAGGAAACAGCGAATAAGGATAAGGAGTTCTTTTGCAGGTTGGCAACGCTGTCGGGTTCCACAGGGATCAATGCTGGGATTGCAACTGTTTACAATATATATATAATGACTTGGAGGAAGGAAGCGAATGTACTGTGCCATATTTGCAGATGACACGCAAAGAGGTGGAAAGGCAAATTGATAGAGGAATACAAACAGTATTCAGAGATACAGGGCTGTATTCTCTGGTCTCCAAAGCCTCGTGTTTCTCGGTGGCGGGGGGTGGAGCGCCATTCGCTGGAGGTGAGATTCTCTGCTCCCACTGCTGTCAATAAGAATTCCCATTGAAACCACCGCACACTGCCGGGAAAGCCGCGGGCGGGGATGTGCTGCTTGCAGGAGCAGAGTATTCCGCTGCTGGCGAACGTCCAGTGAATTGCGACCATTGGTAGGTTACGTAAGTGGGCAAAAAGTTGGCAAATGGAGTATAATGTGGGAAAATATGAAGTTGTTCTTTTTAGGAAAGGAGGAGAATAGAGCAGTATTATTTAAATGGAGAAAAACTGCAGAAAGCAGCAACGAAAAGGGACTTGGGGGTACTTACAATAATAATCTTTATGGTCACAAGTAGATTTACATTAACAATGCAATGAAGTTACTGTGAAAATCCCCTAGTCGCCACATTCGGGCGCCTGTTCTGGTACACGGAGGGAGAATTCAGAATGTCCAATTCACCAAAGAAGCACGTCTTTCGGGAACTTGTGGGAGGAAACCGGAGCAGCCGGAGGAAACCCACGCAGACACGGGGAGAACGTGCAGACTCCGCACAGACAGTGACCCAAGCCGGGAATCGAACCCAGGACCCTGGCGCTGTGAAGCAAGAGTTCTAACCATTGTGTTGCCGTGCCGCCCACTTGTGCACGAAGCATTGGAATCTAGCACACGTGTAAAGCAGGTAATGAGGTTAATGGAATGTTGGCCCTTATTTCAGGGGGTCGGAGTATAAGTGTGGGGAAATCTCGTTGCAACTGGATTGGTGAGGCCTTATCTGGAGCACTGTGAGCAATTTTGATCGCCTTATTTAAGGAAAGATGTAATTTCATTGATGGCGGTTCAGGGAAAGTTCACTAAGATGATACCCGGTATGGAGGGATTGCCTTATGAGCAAAGGTTAAACAGGTTGGAACTCTAATTATTGGAACTCAGAAGAATGAGAGGTCTTATTGAAACATGCAGGATTGTTGAGGGGTTTGACAGGGTAAACACTGAGAGGGTTTTTCCCCTCATGGCAGAGTCTAGGACCAGAGGGCATAGTCTCAAAATAAAGGGTTGCCAATTAAGATTTGGATGAGGAAGAATTTCTTCTCTCTGAGGGTTCTGAGTTCCTGGAACTTCTTGCTGCATAATGCTGTGGGGGCAGAGTTCTTGTGTGTAATTAGGGCTGGGCTAGATAGATCGATCTTGATCAGTAAGGGAATCAAGGGATACGGGGAAAGGGCAGGAAAATGGACGTGAGGAATGTCGGATCAGCCATGATCCTATTGAATGGCGGAGCGGGCTCGAGGGGCCGAATGGGCAACTCCTGGTCCTATTTCTTATGTCAGGGTCCTAATGACGTCTTTAGTGACCGACTGCAATTTTAACTTGAGCCTGGTCCAAGCCAGTTTGAATGAAGCTGAAAGAGGGTCATCCCTAGAAGAAGCTGATAAAAGTCAGTAAGATTAATTCACCCACCTCGCTTTATCCCCTCCACGATGACTCCATTCAGCTGAGATGTGTCCCTTGCCTTGTGTAACTCAGATCTCTGTGGCTAAATCTTCTCTGAACTACTTACCAAAGCTTGAATGCCTTCCAGATAATAAAATAATAATCTTTATTAGTGTCACATGTAGGCTTACATTAACACTGCAATGAAGTTACTGTGAAAAGCCCCTAGTCGCCACATTCCGGCACCTGTTCGGGTAGACAGAGGGAGAATTCAGAATGTCAATTCACCTAACAGCACATCTTTCGGGACTTGTGGGCGGAAACCGGAGCACCCGGAGGAAACCCACGCAGACACAAGGAGAACGTGCAGACTCCGCACAGACAGTGACCCAAGCCGGGAATCGAACCTGGGACCATGGCGCTGTGGAGTAACAGTGCTAACCACTGTACTACTGTGCCGCCTAGTGAGTTGCGGTGATCTAGAAAGCATTGTAGTGAAAGCAAATTCAAGAATAACTCTCAAGAGGGTTAGATATGCAAATGAAAAGGAACAAGACACCGGGACAGCTTAGCAAGAGTGAGATTAACTGGGTAGCTCTTTGAGAGAGCTGACATCGGTAAAGCAGGCTGAATAGATTTGTTCCCTGCTCTAAGACTCCGTGCCCGCAATATTTAAATGCTTGGGGAAGTGAAGCTCCATAGTAAGCAAATTACAATGTGTCGTACTTTCAATGACAAGCCATGAATGGACTGAGTGATCAACATCCAGTGTAGTCACCCATCAATGCAACATAGTTTTATAAAAGGAAAATCCTGTTGACAAATCTATTTGAGCTATTTGAGGATGCAATCAGTCATGTAGATAAAGGAAACCAGTAAGTGCAGTATACCTGGAATTCCAAAAAGCATTCACATGTTACATTTCAAAAGACAAATAGGCAAGGTAAGGGCTCATAGACTAGTATATTAGCAATGATAGCGGATTGGTTCATAAATAGAAAACAAAGAGTGGGCAGAATCATAAGTTTGCTGATGATACCAAGCTAGTTGGAAAGGTGGGCTGTGGGGAGGACACAAAGAGGTTAGGAAAATACAGACAGGTTAAGTGATTGGGCAAAAAGATAGCTGATGGCCAATTTTCATTAATTAGCGGAACTGACAGGCATTTCTGTGGCGGAAGACGTGACTCCAGGATGGTGTGGTTGCCTTCTTGGTGCCAGGATCAAGGATGTCATAGAGGGCTGGAGGACATTCTTTTGTTACCTTACTGTAGTGTGATTGGCAGCATTACTGTATGCAACATGCGTTACTCAATCCAATTGCTGCAGAGGCTTTCTGCACCTTGATGAAGAAGGCTCAAAGTCGTCCAGAGGTATTGAAAGGTTTATTGAGTAACAGAATTTAACAACTGCGTGAGTTCTTATTTTAAGATCAATACCAATGGAAAGGTTACAACGTTTATATACAGTAGCTATGTCTGACCTCACTAGTAGCCCTGAGCTAGATCTATGCTCCTCCTGTCATCACAGTCTAATCACCAAGAGAGGCAGAGAGCCGCTTGCGTCTGCTTTTATACCCGCCAGTGCTGCCCCCTTGTGATCTTTCAATTTCCCAATGACCCCTGATGTACATACCCATGTAAAGATCACTACATCCCCCCTTTTCTTTTCTTTTTTTTACATTGTTTCAGTGCTGTTACTAGAATGGAACGAACATAGTTGGCATCGTGTGCAAATGCATTACAGAAATCAATGAGTGCATCAGTCCAATGTTCAGACGGTTCGGTGTGCGTCCGATTCGAGTTGATCTCCTAAGTGGGCATGGAGACACTGAGGTTTTAATGTCCGTCCGTTCACCAGCTGATGGTGTCAAGTGTTGTTGAGTAAGTGACTCCTGTGGATTTAATGACGGAAAGACAGGTTCAGGAAGTGGAACCTTCAGTAGGTCTCGTCGATTGCATCTGAACAGCATACCTTCGTTGGACTTTACAGTGTATGATCGTGGCGCTGCTTGTTGTATCACTGTTGCCGCGTTGGACCATCCTCCACCTGGGTATCGCAGTCGAACCATGTCATTGACCGCTAATGGTTGCAGCGATTTTGCATGCCGGTCATAGTGCTGCTTTTGTTTGTGACGTTGGTGTCGTGCCTTGTCCACCACTTGTGAGTGATCCGGATTGCTGAAGTGTAACGCTGGTAGCTGGTTCTCACATCTCGGTTGAAGAGCATTTGAGCTGGTGATAGCCCTCAGCTGAAAGGTGATGATCTGTATGATAATAGAGCAAAGTGTGTATCAGAATTCGAATCAGTGGCCTTGCTTATGAGTTGTTTGATAATGTGTACACCTTTCTCTACTTTGCCGTTGGATTGGGGAAAGTGTGGACTCGATGTCATGTGTTTAAAGTTCTATTTATTGGAGAATTCTGACGATTCTGTCATTTCTCAATATTAATCCGTCCACTACTGACAGTTCAGTTTTGATGTTTTGGAACTGCGGGCACCGCCCTCTTGGCCAGCCATGCTGAAGGTTGCGCATCACCTGGAGCAAGGTCGCATCTTCTTGTGTCGCCAGACGAATTTGCTGCAGCTTCTTGTCAGATGCTGGGAGAGTCTCTCTGCACAACTGTGCGTGAGCTTCTACATCGTCAATGGACCTCACCTCGAGCTGTCATTGTCAATGGCTCGGGACAGTGGTCGGCGCTTGAAGTTCCTCTGCCGAATCTATAATTCCGACAAAGTGCATGTTCTCCCAGGAGTGGAAATCTTCGTGGTCGGAAAAATTTCCTTTGGGTGTTTGGTTTTCCATTGTGTCCACTGTGCGAACCTTGAAGTTTGCATGTTTCCGTGATGGAGAGTGATATTTTGCTGTTGACTTACACTGGGAGGCAAAATGATTCAGTTTGGAGCACTTTGAACATCTTTTCCCTTGTGCAGGACATTTCCCTTTTAAGTGGGCATTGCCACGGCGGTAGCAGGTCATGACGTTCATGCGCAGGCAGCGATTGTGCATGCGCAAATCACTCCTCTGGCTGAGTTTGGTATTTTGTGTAGTCCGCACGCGCTGCTTCTTGCGCATGTGCATAATGGGATCTCGCCAGGTCGCGTCTCTCTTGACTGTGTGCATGCACGTCCATATTTGAATTGGAACTGGCGCCGGGAAGAAGATGCCTGTGAAGAGAGGGCACCATTTTAACTTCTTCCACCTCGTGGAGGAATTTCTCCCCGTTTTTTTCCTGAAGAAACCCAAGGTACGGCTGTTTCTTTTGTTCTTGCGCTGTGCACTTTGCTATGGTGAGTTTTAGAGTTAGACCATTTTGTTGCATTAGTGATTCCCTTAAGTGTTCATCGGAGAGTGCATAGATTAATTGGTCTCTGATGATGGAATCTGTTAAATCAGCATAGTTACACCCTTGTGCTATTAATCTGAGATCTGTAACAAAATTAGAGATTGTCTCGCCGTTGCGTCGGTTAAATCTTTCCAGGATTTTATTAGACTGCATGTTACAGTGTTCTTCAAATTTTGCGAGTATCACTTGAAATTTAATTTTGTCTTCATTTTCAATGTCAGTGAAAGAGTTATAAATGTCTATAGCTTGCTGGCCTGCCATTGCTAGTAGCAGCACAATCTTTCTCTCGTCGGAGGCTGTGGTCAAGTCAGTAGCTGCCATGTATATTTGGAACTGTTGTTTAAACATTGTCCAGTTACTATTTAAATTACCAGCAGTTTTCAGCTGCCGTGGAGCTTGAACACGTTCCATTGAGTCAGTCGGTTGTCTAGTATCCAGATTCTGCGAAGTCTTCCACAGTCGAGTGGTCGGTACTTTAGTTTCTGTTCTTTTTCTTTCTTTTCTCTAACCTAATTTAGCTAGTATTGTTCATTTAAAGCCAGCCTGGTACCATCTTTTGTTACCTTGCTGTAGTGTGTTTGGTCGCACTACTGTATGTAACATGCGTTACTCAATCCAGTTTCTGCAGAGGCTTTCTTTGGCAGGCAGTGAATAGTGAAGGATCATTGTCGGAGTCTCAGCTATTTACAACCTATATTAATGGCTTGGATCGAGAGGCAGAAAGTAATGTATGTAAGTTTGCTGATGATACCAAGCTAGTTGGAAAGGTGGGCTGTGGGGAGGACACAAAGAGGTTAGGAAAATACAGACAGGTTAAGTGATTGGGCAAAAAGATAGCTGATGGCCAATTTTCATTAATTAGGGGAACTGACAGGCATTTCTGTGGCGGAAGACATGACTCCAGGATGGTGTGTTACCTTCCTGGTGCCAGGATCAAAGATGTCATAGAGCGGCTGTAGGACATTATTCTGGGGTAGGGGATGGGGATGTGGTCCTGTAGTCAGAATTTAGGGAGCTAGGTAGAAATTTAGCAGGCAGAACCTCAAATGTAGTAATCTTCAGATTACTCCAAGTACCACTTGCAACTGAGCACAAAAATAGGGGGTAAGGAAAGTGCCCGTGTGGCTGCAAAGAGGTGCAGGAGGGAGGGCTTTAGATTCCTGGGGTACTAGGACTGGTTCTGGGAAGGCCGGTACCTGTACAAGCAGGACCGGTTGCACCTGACCAGAGATCGGACTAAATTCTTTGTGGGGAATTTTGCTGGTGCTGCGGAAACTAACTTGGCAGGGGTGTGGGAACCAGGAGAGAATACTCGAGAGGAATACCAGGATGCACAAAATACTGGGAGAGTCAGAAAGTACTAGTATAGGGAATAGTACGTTAATAGATGCTGAGAACATGTGCTCCAGAACTTGCCCCACCCCTAGCCAAACTATTCCAGTACAGCTACAACACTGGCATCTACCCAGCAATGTGGGAAGTTGCCCAGCTGTGTGTGTCCTGTACACAAGAGAAAGGAAACATCTGACCCAGTCAATTACCGCCCTATCAGGCTATTCTTGATCTTCAGTAAAGGGATAGAAGGGGTCATTAACAGTACAATCAAGCGGCACTTACTCAGCAATGATCTGCTCGCGGACAATCAGTTTGTGTTCCGCCAGATCCTGACCTTATTACAATCTTGGCTCAAAACAGGGACAAATGAGGTGAACACTAGAGGTGAGGACCGCCCTTGACATCAAGGCAACATTTAACTATGGCCTCCAGGAAAGCCCTAGCAAGATTGAAATCAATGGGAATAAGGGGGAAAATACTCCACTGATTGGAGTCATACTTCACGTAAAGTCCTCCTGCCCCCACTCACTGCAGCTGCCACTGCCTCCCAGGTGGCATTGCTGACTATTCTGCTCATTCTCCTACAAGGTGTCCTGTCTCTCATCCATGGCATCGAGAAGACAAATTGGCATCCCCAAAGCGAGGAGCAATTCTCCAAGCTGCCATCTTCGTTTCTTGATTCGGAATGATTGTGGAGGGAGCGCTTAAAAGCAGCTCCCCTTGTTAGTGGGGAGCAGCTGAGGATCAAGTCTCAGACGGTGAGGGGGCCAGCAATGGTGAGATTCAGGCGGTTGGCTCATTTTTGGAACAAAGTGCGGGCGAAGCAGGCCATGATCTCGACACTGCAGCCGAGGCAAAAGATCCCGCCAAACACATCCAAAATGACCCTTTGAAATATTTTTGAATCGTGTCCATGATGTTGTGGTGATAACAGAGACCTAGCTCAAGGGAGGGCTGGACTGGTACAATGCGTTCAGAAAAGTAGGGAGAGGGGGAGGGTTGTCAGAATTGGTAAAGGAGAATATTTCAGTGCTGGAGAAAGAGGATGTCCCAGAGCGTTCAAGGAGAGAATCAATTTGGTTTGAGCTAAGGGATAGAAACAATGCAATTACATTGCTCATTGAAGTCTGTAGACCGCCAGCTAGTGGGAGGAAGTGGAAGAAATCTGCAAGGATGCAAAAATTGCAGAGTAGTTAGTTATAATTACCCAAATATAGACTGGGTCAGTGGTAATGCATAGGGGGAGATGGTCAAACTTTCTTAGGTTGTGTTCAGGAATATTTTTTACAGCTATATGTGTCTAGTCCAACACTAAAGGATACACTGTTGGACCTGGTTCTTGTATTGCATAGGAGGTGGTACAGTGAAGGCTCATTAAATTGGACTCTGGGATGAGGGGGTTGGCCTATGATGAGAGGCTGAGTAAATTGGGCTGATATTTTCTGCAGTTTGGAAGAACAATAAGTGATTTTGTTGAAACACAAAGATTCTGAAGGGGTTTGATAGGGTTGATGCCGAGAGACTGTTTCTGCTGGTTGGACAATCTGAAATAAGGAAACAGTCTTAGGATAAGAAGCCGACCATTTAGGTCTGAGAGGAAGTGAAAATATTTCACCCAAAGGGTGGCGGATCTTTGGAATTCTGTACCATAGAGAGTTGAGGATGCTCCCTCAGTGAATACATTTCAGGCTGGGATAGACATCTTACTGTGCCATCATGCTGTCCCATAACATCGGATAACATAGGAGCAGGAGTGGACCCTTCAACACACTGAGCATGCTCCATTCAAACAGATTGTAGCTTTCCGCGCGGTAGCACAATGGTTAGCACTGTCGCCTCACATCATCACGGGCTCGGGTTCTATTCCGGCCTTTGGTGACTCTGTGTGGAGTTTGCACATTCTCCCTGTGTCTGGGTGCTCCAGTTTCTATACATCTCCACCATTTTCTCCAAATATCCACATATCCCTGGATGCCAGTGACATCCAGAAATCTATCGATTTCTGCCTTTGAAATAGTCAATGATGGACCTTCTACAGCTCCCGAGGGGGGAGAGAATTCAAAAGGTGCACCACACAATGAGAGGAGAAATTTCTCCTCATCCCAGTCTTAAATCACCTGCCCCTTATTCTGAGACTGTGAGCTGGTCGTAGATTTAGCAGCCAGAGGAAACATCCAATCCACATCTACACTGTTACGCCCAGGAGTTTTGATTAGATCACCTCTCATCCTGCTGAACACGAGACAATAGAGGCCCGGTTTCCTCAATCTCTCCTCCGGAGACAGTGCCGCCATCCCAGGCGTTGGTCTGGTGAACCTCTCTTGCACTCCCTCTATGGCAGGGGTGGGCAAACTTTTCCGTGCAAGGGCCACATTCAGAAATTCACAATTTTAAAGGGCCGCATAGTATATTAAGTAAAATAATTACTTCACCCGGTTATGATTCTGGGCGCCTCATATAGAACATAGAACAGTACAGCACAGAACAGGCCCTTCGGCCCTCGACATTGTGCCGAGCAATGATCACCCTACTCAAGTCAACGTATCCACCCTATACCAGTAAGTAACCCAACAGCCCCCCCCATTAACCTTTAAAAAAAATAATAAAAAATTTTTAAAAAGAAAAAAATTTAAAAAAAAATTTTTTTTTTTTTTTTAATGACTTGGTGGGCCGCATAAAGACCTTTGGCGGGCTGCATGCGGCCCGTGGGCCGTAGTTTTCCCACCCTTGCTCTATGGCAAGTGTACACTTCCTTGGATCACAAGACCAAAACCGTACACAATACTCCAGGTGTGGTCAAATCAAGGCTCGACACCATTGTAGCAAAACATCTATCCTGCACTCAGAAACTTGTGGTGAAGGCCAACACACCAACTGCCTTCCTAATCACTTGCTGCACCTAAATGCTAGTTTATAGTGACTCATAAACAAAGACATTCCAGTCCCTTTGGATATCAACACATCCAAACCCCTCACCATTTTAGAAATATTTTGCCTTTCTGTTTTATCTTCTGCCAAATTGGATAACTTCACACTTATTCGCATTATATTCCATCTGCAATCTTTTTGCCCACTCACTTAATCTTGAAGCCTCCTCGCGTCCTCCTTCCAACTTACATTGCCATCGAGTTTTGTGTCGCAAGGAAATATTTCATTTAGTCGCCACATCCAAATCATTTATATAGATTGTGAACATCCATGGCCCCAGCTCTGATCCTCAAGGCACCCCACTGGGGATGGTCTGTCATCCTGGGAATGACCCATTTATTCCTACTCTCTGTTTTCTGTCTATTAATTAATTCTCAATCCATAGCAGTATATCACCCCCAACCCCATGTACTCTAATTGCTTACTAACCTCCTGTGGCTCTGAAAATCCAGGTATACCACATTGACTAACCATTTAGCTGCAGATTCTCAAAGCAAAATAATACAGATGCGGGAAATCTGACATTAAAAAGCAAAAATGCTGGAAACACTCAGCAGGTAATTTGATGTACTCAGTGTCAAAGAACTCTAGCAGCTCTTAACAGTTAATGTTGGGGATCGGAGTAGATGGGAGAGAAGTTTAAGGAGGCAGTTTGCAGTGGAGAGTTCAGTTTGCATAGTCTAAATATTAGGGCTAGACCATTCAGGAGAGATGTTAGGAAGCACTTCTTCACTCAAAGGGTGGTAGAGGTTTGGAACTCTCTCCCACAAACAGCAGTTGAAGCGAGATCAGGTTGCTAATTTCAAATCTGGGATAGATAGATTTTTGTTGTTCAAAAATATTAAAGGATATGGCCCAAGGGCAGGTCTATGGAGTTAGGTCACAGGTCAGCCATAATCTCGTTGAATGCTGGGATAGGCTCAAACTGCTGCCTACTCCTGTCCCTATGTTCCGATGTGGAAAACAATCTGGGAGTTATCTTTGCATTCCAGGATGATGCTGGAACACTGAGCAGACCCCAGCAGAACTGCAGAAGACCTTGTCAGCTCTGGTTGCACCATTGGCATTCAAGTTAAACTTGGTGTCTGTTAACCTTTAAGGGAGTAGATATAGATACAGATTTGATTTATTGTCATGTGTACCGAGGTACAGTGAAAAGTATTGTTCTGCAGACAGTCCAGGCAGATCGCTCCCTACGTGAAAAAAATAGAACACATGATGAATACATGAGGATACATAATGAAAGCACATAAACATAGCCAGCGGGTGAAGTATATGGTATATAGTGCAACAACTGTAGAGAAGATGCGGAGAGAAGTGGCACGGTAGCACAGTGGTTAGCACTGTTACTTCACAGCACCAGCGTCCCATGTTCAATATCTGGCTTGGGTCACTATCTGTGCGGAGTCTGCACATTCTCCCTGTGTCTGTGTGGGTTTCCTCCGGGTGCTGCGGTTTCCTCCCACACGTCCTGAAAGACGTGCTTGTTAGGTAAATTGGACATTCTGAATTCTCCCTCAGTGTACCTGAACAGGCGCCGGAATGTGGCAACTAGGGGTTTTTCACAGTACTTTAATTGCAGTGTTAATGTAAGCTTACTTGACAATAAAGATTATTTTTATTATTAGAAAGATCAGTTCAATCCATTAGATCACTTCAGACCCTAAGAGGGTCATTCAGGAGTCTGGTAACAGTGGGGAAGAAGCTATTTTTGAATCTATTGGTGCACGTTCTCAAACTTTTGCATTTTATGCCAGGTGGTCTTCGTAAGCGGGGGAACGGCCAGGGTGTGAGAGAGTAACTGTTTTTGTGACGTGAGGGTCCAGTTGAGCAAATGGATAACTGCGGAAATGCTATGGTGAATGAAAGGCCAAAGGCTAGGCAGCTGTGATTTCGGAAGTGAGGCTGTAAGTGAATTGAGAGAGCGGTTTCCCTGGGGAAGACAAGAGGGAAGAAGCCTGATGTGGAGAATGTTAGTCATTTGTTCATCATTGCCGGGTCAATATCCTGCAACTCCCTCCGTAGCAACACTGTGGGAGAGCTTTCACCACATGGCCTGCAGTGGCCTTTCAAGAAAGCTGCATGGCATTGTTTCCTCAAGGGCAAATGGTGAACAGGGAATAAATACAGGCCTCGCCCCAACGATGGCCAGCCGCATGCTGACAATAAATCAAGAAAAGCCTCAAAATGGCGCGTGCCTTTGCCGTCCAACAAACGAGACCGCTTTTGTACTTGTAAGAAGGAGCTCAATTTTCTTTCTGTATAATTGCAGAGAACTGAGTGATGTGCCTCGGAAAAGCCTGGAATGGCCTGTTCTTTACAGATCTAATCACAGGGCAGGAGCAAGGATGGGTTCTGTCGCCCACCAACTGCGCTCGTTTTGCCAGATATTCTCTGGAAGATTAAAGCTGTCACAACACATATCTCAAAAGCATTTAGACATGATGAATGGAAGCACAGCTGCAGCTGTTTCTATCTGATTCTTTTATATCCTGTTACAAACAAATTCAAGGCTATTACTCAATTTTTAAAAAACTCTGCCACCTCTCGCTAATCTTTGTCTTTTGATATTGCGATTAATACTCCATTAACTGAAAACAAATTCATCAGATTTTTAAAAATCATTGGAGCTGTTAGTCGGATTCGTTACTCTCTCTCTCTCTAACCTTGATATGAGGGGGTTGCGTTGCCACAGAACCTATGTCAAAGATTTGCCCATGTGGAGTCCGCACGTTCTCCCCATGTCTGCGTGGGTTTCCTCCGGGTGCTCCGGTTTCCTCCCACAAGTCCCAAAGGACGTGCTGTTAGGTGAAATGGACATTCTGAATTCTCCCTCTGTGCACCCGAACAGGTGCCGGAATGTGACGACTAGGGGATTTTCACAGTAACTTCACTGCAGTGTTAATGTAAGCCGACTTGTGACACTAATAAAGATTATTGTTATTATGTAGGCGTGGGTTACTGAATTGATACCAGGATTTTTTATATTTAAAAAAAGACTTTTGAGGTCCGGGCATTGCTGGCAAGGCCATGCTTTAATGCCCATCCCTAGTTGCCCTGGAGAAGGTGATAATGAGCCACCTTTTTCTCGTACCACCGCAGCCCATGTGGTGAAGGTACTCCTACAGTGCTGTTAGGGAGGATTTTAATCCAGCAATGAAACGGACAAATGCCCAAGCCAGCATTGATGGGAATAATGGAGGTGGTGGTGTTCCCATTTGGATCTGCCAGCCTTCTCCAGCTGGTTGGATGTCATGGCTTTGGGAAGGGCTGTCGAAGAAAATTTGACAAGTGACTGCAACGTATCCAGTTGTTGGTGCACAATTCTACTCTGAAAGTGTGTTCCACCACAGAGATAGCATTTGCTCTGTGGTTGAGTCGCTCTGATATTTCCTTCCCTTTTCCTTTGGACATCTGCTGCTGGGAAGTGGGCAGGACCACATTTAGCTGCCCATTCCTAATTTCCCTGAGGGTAATGGGGAGGTCAGTGCCAATAGATGCCACAACGGTTTTCTTACCGGAAGGGCTTAAGTGAATAGTTGAGTTTTTAATGCAAATACAGTGGATTCTCATTGAGTCAGGGAGACTCTGCGGAGTGGAAATGATGGCCAGGACCCGGTTCCTCATTCCTGTGATGTCTGATTTTCCTTTGAATAACGGTCTACATCCAGCACTCCCTGCACTCTGTCGCAGAAAAGGCATGTCCGAATCCTCCAAAACTTGCACAGAATCATGATTCATGGAACCGCGAAGATATGATGAACAACAGTCTGCATGAAAGAACATTTAGACAGGCAATTTCAAAAGACCCCCTCATGCCTCCATGTCAAGCCATGCCCATTCATCCACCAGACATGGTGTCAAAGCATTAACCTATAGTGACAGTACAATGTGCAAAACAAAAAAACTTTAAAATTGATAACTTCCCACTTACTTTGAAAAAAATTATTTTTTGCTGCAGGTTAATACCAAACCTTTTAAAGTATCAATAGCAGAAATTGCAATCACTTCAAACCTCTTCATCTTGTGTAATAAGTGTTGTGCAATTGACAGAGCTCACCATCAAGCAACATTTTCCCAGGGGCTCAGCTGTTTCAACAGACTAATAGATTTCTGAGCTCTCAGCCAAACCTCATTATGCATTCTTGGCTGAGTGGACGGAACTCCTTCAGACTGTTGAAACAGTCAGGAATGTGGTGGAATAATCTCCACTTGTCTGATTAAGTGAATCACCAACAGCATTCAAGAAGTTGCCACCTTCCAGGACTAAGCAGCCCGTTTGATGGGCACCCATCATTCACCCCCTCCACAACCAATGCGCAGTTGTAGTCGTGTCCACCATCTGCAAAGTGCACTGCAGCAACTTAACAGGACTCTTCAAAAGCACCTTCCATACTCATGAACTCTGTCACCTAGAAGAACAAGGGCAGCAGACACATGGGAACAATATGGTCCTCAGGTTCCCCTCCAAGACGCAAACCATCATGACTTGGAACTATATCGCTGTTCCTTCACCATCACAGTGTCAAAATAGAATTCCCTTCCTAACAACACTGTGGTTGTACCTACACCAAATGGACTGTAGCGGATCAAGATGGTAGCTCACCAGAACCTTCTCAAGGGCAATTAGGGATAGGTAATAAACGGTGGTCTAACCAGCGATGCCCACATCCCATGAAGAAAATGAATGATAAAACTCAATAGAATTCATTGGTTCCAGAAATGTGCATGGGGGAGAGGGGAGGGTGGGGAGGGTCGGGGGAGGCGGCATGAGCTGGCATGGATGGTACATTGGGAGCGTGTTCATGAGGGCTTTATTGTAAATAAGAGGAAGTGCAGCATCGCTGAAAAGAGGCTTTACAAAGAGCACCACAGCAATAGACTGCCTCTGAACATCTTCCGAGGTCCGTGGGCCCGACAGCAGCTCACGCCCACTCTAGAACTCGGCCATAGTTCATTCCTGCCCTCTTATAACATCTATAAAGGCATATTTAGGAGCCAGGACATATGGAAGTGGATAGTAGCGTTATACAGTCTCCTCAGCTGAGATCAACTATCATTAGAAATAGGCATGTAAACCAAAGTCTCCACTGACATTTGAGCAGAAATTCCTCAGGCGCTGGAATCAGGACAGGGGTAGATCTCCAAAGAAGCCTCCTATGAGATTCCCGACGATCGTTACGGCCGCAAGATCTAATGAGATCTCGCGAGATGTCGTAATCTGGGTGATCCAGACTTGCAGAGTTAAGTCAGCAATTAAGCTTAACTGATGACGTAACTATGCCCTCGCCAGATATAACCGCCCCACCGGATCTACCGGCCTCATCGAGGAGACCCCAGCGGGGCACCGTTAAGCATTGGACCCCTCAAATGGGGAACAGGTGGAATGGCACTTGGGGGGTCCCCCAGGCGACTGGGGGCCCCCGGGTGGTCAGCCTCTGGGCAGGGTGGTGTCATGTTCTGTCGACTGGCCGATATGAATGATGCACTATAGAACATCTAGTTTAAATAATTTATTCTGAAACAACTCTGTGGTAAAGATAACTGGAATAAATAAATAATAAACTACTAACACTAACTATTATAAAGCTACTGCAAATTACGTCCATCCACCAACACGACTTACTCCCAACTGCCCGAGGCACAGAACCACAGAGTAGATTTACACTGCCTCCTGATGGTCAGAGGTCGTGTATAATATTATATACATAATTGCTTTACTCATATCATCACAGGTGGAACCCTGGCAGTGCCAATGTATCCAAGTGGCATTTTCTCCAAACCAGGGACCGGGCCTGGGGGTGCCCTGCCCATATGAGGTGGCGTGCAAGGGGGCTGGAGGATCCCCCAACAGGTGAGTTGGGACGTTGGGGGGGGGGGGGGGGGGGGGGAAGGTGCCAGGGGCTGGGGGGAAGTCGAGAGATCGGGGTTCCATTTAAAAATGGTGCCCAATCTCTTCCTGCACTACCTGTGGTGAATTCAAAACAAATGGTCATTAAACCTCAGGTGGTCACTAATAAATCCAATGGGGATTTCGGGAGAAACATTTTAGAACATTAGAAACATTAGACTATGGAATACATTGAGGTGAATAGCATTGATGCATTTATGTCATTCCCCTTCTGGTTCTGTGACCTGCTTCAACCATAACCCCTTGAGAATTTTGTGCCGTCCGGCCCCATGATTTCACACAATTTCCTTTTCTCCTAAACCTCTCCACCACTCACCTCCTCGACTTACAATTCTCTTCCTACAGCTAGTAGTGCACTAAGGCAGACTTCCGTCTGTTTCCACAGCTAGTTATACCTGGAACAGGTCATTAGTCTGTCGCCAGGGGCTTATAGCTTGAGGAACGCCACTCCAAATCGAGCGTGGCTGACCAGGAGCCTCTCCCCCTCTGACCGCCAGCCATTGGCGTGTTTGGAAGTATTTGCAGGTTGAGATTCAACCTGTTTGGCCGGGTTATGAACGCAACTTCCTTGGCCGTCAAGTCCCGGAGTGGGACTCGAACCCAGAGCTACTGGTTCAGAGGCAGAGAGACTACTCACTGGGCCACAGGACCTCCACACTTCCTTTGGATTTGGATTTGGATTTGTTTATTGCCACGTGTACTGAGGTACAGTGAAAAGTATTTTTCTGCGAGCAGCTCAACAGATCATTAAGTACATGGGAAGAAAAGGGAATAAAAGAAAATACATAATAGGGCAACACAAGGTACACAATGGGGCAGCACGGTAGCATGGTGGTTAGCATAAATGCTTCGCAGCTCCAGGGTCCCGGGTTCGATTCCCGGCTGGGTCACTGTCTGTGCGGAGTCTGCACGTCCTCCCCGTGTGTGCGTGGGTTTCCTCCGGGTGCTCCGGTTTCCTCCCACAGTCCAAAGATGTGTGGGTTAGGTGGATTGGCCATGCTAAATTGCCCGTAGTGTCCTAAAAAGTAAGGTTAAAGGGGGGGGTTGTTGGGTTACGGGTATAGGGTGGATACGTGGGTTTGAGTAGGGTGATCATTGCTCGGCACAACATCGAGGGCCGAAGGGCCTGTTCTGTGCTGTACTGTTCTATTTTCTATGTTCTATGTAACTCCATAACACTGGCATCGGGTGAAGCATACAGGGTGTAGTGTTAATGAGGTCAGTCCATAAAAGGGTCATTTAGGAGTCTGGTGACAATGGGGAAGAAGCTGTCTTTGAGTCTGTTTGTGTGTGTTCTCAGACCTCTGTATCTACTGCCCAATGGAAGAAGTTGGAGGAGTGAGGAAGCCGTGTGGGAGGGATCTTTGATTATGCTGCCCGCTTTCCCCAGGCAACGGGAGGTGTAGATGGAGTCCATGGATGGGAGGCAGGTTTGTGTGATGGACTGGGCTGTGTTCACGACTCTCTGAAGTTTCTTGTGGTCCTGGGCCAAGCAGTTGCCATACCAGGCTGTGATGCAGCCAGATAGGATGCTTTCTATGGTGCATCTGTAAAAGTTGGTAAGGGCTAATGTGGACCTGCTAAATTTTCTTCGTTTCCTGAGGATGTATCAGTACTGCTGTGCTTTCTTAGTGGTAGCGTCGACGTGGGTGGACAAGGAAAGACTTTTGGAGATGTGCACCCCTAAGAATTTGGAACTCCGAACCATCTCCACCTCGGCCCCGTTAATGCTGACAAGGGTGTGTACAGTATTTGCTTCCTGACCAGCTCTTTAGTTTTGCTGGCATTGAGGGAGAGATTGTTGTCGCTGCACCACTCCACTAGGTTCTCAATCTCCCTACTATATTCTGACTCGTCGTTATTCAAGATCCGGCCCAGTATGGTCGTATCATCAGCAAACTTGTCGATGGAGTTGGAACCAAATTTTGTCACGCAGCCGTGTGTGCTTTAAGGTAGTGCTGAAGACTCATCACAATAACCAAGTTTTGATACCCTGTACAAATACCTTGTGATGTGTTTCGGTGCCACATTGTGTCTGTTGACTCTCCTGGAAGTGTCTTGGGATGTTTTACTGCTTTAGGATGCTGTAGAAATGCAATGCAAATTGGAATTGCTTTATTGTCGCGCATTAAACCCCACCCCCATCCCCACCGCCCACCTCATATGTGCTTTTGTAAGGAGATCACCGGGAATAAATAATCCTGGTACTGGTTCAGGTGTGGACACTGTCAGGGTGTTGATCCAGAAGCTTTCAGCACCTGCCTCTGGGCAACAGGGGAAGTAAATAAAGGGGCAGCAGGGTAGCATGGTGGTTAGCATAAATGCTTCACAGCTCCAGGGTCCCAGGTTCGATTCCCGGCTGGGTCACTGTCTGTGTGGAGTCTGCACGTCCTCCCCCTGTGTGCGTGGGTTTCCTCCGGGTGCTCCGGTTTCCTCCCACAGTCCAAAGATGTGCGGGTTAGGTGGATTGGCCATGCTAAATTGCCCGTAGTGTCCTAATAAAAGTAAGGTTAATGGGGGGTTGTTGGGTTACGGGTATAGGGTGGATACGTGGGTTGAGGAGGGTGATCATGGCTCGGCACAACATTGAGGGCCGAAGGGCCTGTTCTGTGCTGTACTGTTCTATGTTCTATGTTCCCAGTAACCCTGTTGATTTTGGTGAAACCAGCATTTTACGCCCAAGGTGTAGGAGTGAATTAATATCCTGACATTCCGATGCAGCCACCACTTCCCAAGTAGATTTGGCAGACCGGAAGATGGGTTTCAACAAAGGTGACTTTGTCCAGTCACCAAAAATAAAAGTTCGCTCAACTGTGGTTAGAGCTGTGGTGAAAATGTGGGACTTGCTACCACTTGGTGTAGGTTGTGGTGAGCCACATGGATGCATTTAAGGGGAAGGAATATGAGGGAGACAGGAATGGAAGGATAAATGCGTAGGGTTAGATGGAGTGAAGTGGGAAGAGCCTCGGGTGGAGCAATAACCAGTGGGGACAAACGACTTGTTTTCTGTGCTGTAAATTCTGTCCACTTCCTCGCTTTGGACTATCTGCCCTGAAATAAGTACATGATTTTTGAAAGTCTTTTCCTCGACCACATGCCCTTGAAAAATAAAGCTCACTCTGTGTGCATCTGCTTTGTTGCGCCGTGATATCCTGGTGTTTGTTTTTCCTAAGTTTCACTCAATATTGACTTCACCTGGGTAGAAAGGGCAACAGACAGTCAAGTTTATTATTCTAATTGCAAAATTTATTACCAAGAATAACAGGGCTGCTTAGAATTCCTCTAGGAAAGGGAAAATGACTACTGGAAGAAATATGACTCCCCATTGGTGGGCATGAATGTAAGTTGTTTTCTTGACCTTCCTCGCACTGCAGCTTCCTGTACGTCTGACATTCCAGGTCAGTTAGATCCAATTGCAGTATTGTGAAAAACCCTGCAAACCTAATGTAGAAATAGAGCATCACTCTAGGAGTAGGAGATAAAAATGTGTTGTCCTCCCACACACAGTAACTTTTAAGAGCTGGCACGGGAAACCAAAGCAGGTTAGGTGCTGGCGACTTAACTTTTGTGAGCCAGGTTCAAACTCAGGCCAACCGACTGGGATGGAAGATATCGCAGGCCGCTGTCTGCAAAGGCGCCTGTTTTTGGACAGCCTGGAGCCAGTTCCTGGCACGGAGGGCTCACGGCTACACTAGCAGCCTGCTTCACTCTTACGTTGGCACTGAGTTGCACCAAAAATGAGATTGTAGGTTGACACGACTGATGTTGTAACAGTTGTTCTTGTGAGGCCGAGAAAATGTGCCAACGGTTTATAGGGATCTGCAAAAACAACAACCTTTAATGTCAGGGAATATTTAAAGGTGCTTCAGAGAAGTTCTCCTCATCAAGATTCAACACTGAGCCCCAGGTAATATTGGGGCAGAGAGGCAGGTTTTAAAGTGTCTTAAAGTGGGAGAAAGAGGCAGAGGTGTTTAGGGAGGGAACTCCAGAGTTTAGGCCTCAGGCTGCTGAAGGCACGCTTGCCAAGTGAATGATTAGAAACTGAGATGCTCCTGAGAGGCCCGAATTAAATGGGAGCAGATTTGTTGTGGAGCAGGAGGAGGTTACAGAAATAGGGAGGGGTGAGCCCATGGTGAGGTCTGAACAGGAGGGTGTGAATCTAACTCCGAGAGCTGAGCTAAACCTGAGCCAATCCAACCTGGGAACAGTGGAGGTAAGTGCAATCTGTGGAGGAAAGAGAGATAGTTTCATCTTTGGGATGCTGGCTAGCCTTCAAAACTGCTGAGCGGACTTCCTGGGAGGGAAGTTAAGTGAGGAGGCTGTGAGTTAAAATTGTGTGATAGTAAACAAATAGTGAATTATTCTATGAGACAGACTTGTCAAGATTTGTCCACCGTATACGGGTTAAGATACACTGTGGTTCAGACACACCATTCCGATTTACTCCCACAGTCCAAAGATGTGTGGGTTGGATGGATTGGCCATGCTAAATTGTACCTCAGTGTCCAAAAGGTTAGGTGGGGCTACTGGGTTATGGGGATAGGATGAAGGCGTGGCCTTAAGTAGGGTGCTCTTTCTCAAGGGCCAATGCATACTTGATGGGCCAAATGGCCTCCTTCTGCACTATAAATTTTACGATTCTATGACCAATCTTTTGGTCACTGTTGTAACCCCAGTGGAGGTAGCGGGATCAGGACAATACGATTTCCCATGACATCCCCGGAATATGAACTTCCTCTTTAAGGGGAGGGCGGGACTTCCAATTTAAAGGGTGGGACTTCACCTCTCGAGGGAGGGCCCCAGTTGTATAAAAGCCCGGCTTCGGTGCAGGTCGGGATGGAGGCCCTTAGAATTGTATTAAAATAAATCTTGTTCATAATTTCTACTATCATCTACGCTTTCTGCTTATCGTGGATTCGGCTACCTGAATTTGTCTTTATGTGGCTCAGTTAAATACTGATGCTGTGTATCACTTGGGCCTTTTACTGTATTTAAGATACTGTATGTGTAACCTGTTGGTGTTGCAAATTAGATTATGACCTGCTCTTCTGATTTTCCGAAGTTAAAGAAGCAGGACTGAGGCAGAGAGGGGGCAACAGGACTGGGGGTGAAGGGCAGGAAATGGGAAGTCAGAACTGGGAGAGGAGATGTCACTGGTGGAGGAGAGTCAGCGATAGGGGAGGATTCCCTGTCCCGCCACCGGCCAATGGGATTTCCCATTGTTGTCACCTCACACCGCCAGGAAATCGGGTGTGGGCGCACTGCCGGAGGAATGGAGAATTTTGCCGGCGGAGAATCCCAGCTACCATGTTTTGGCCTCAACTAATTCCTGTGGTAACAACTTCCACAGGCTCACCACTCTCTGGGTGAAGAAATTTCTCCTCACCTCTGTCCTAAATGGTTGACCCCATACCCTCAGACTGCGACCCCTGGTTCTGGACACATCCACCATCGGAAACATCCTTCCTGCATCTACCCTGTCCAGTACTGTGAGTGAAAAAAAGCACATGGGCAGAGAATAATGGAGGAGCAGCCACACACTTAGCTAGGAACCGACGTCATCATTGGTGGGTGTCCTGCTACTAAACCCCTTCATCTGAGTCCCAGCGGATGTGACATTACACCAGGTAAGATGTTCTTGTCAGATCCACCCTATCCTGAATTACCTGAAGGTGTTCAGATTAATTTTAGAGCTACTATATTAGCTGAGACTCAGTGGGTGTCACTCACATCTCCAGATCAGAAAGGCGTGGACTCTTACACCAGAGACTTGAGCACATACAGGGCGGATTCTCCGGGTCACCCGCTTTGCGTACCTTGGCAGCGTGCCCTCGCCGGCAGCTGGATTCTCCATTCCCACCGCCTACCAATGCCAGTGCCAGTACAAAGGGAGTGCTGCACTGTTGCTGGCACCATCTTTTCGATAAGATGTTCAACCGACAAGCAGTGAACTCAACAGATCTCAGAAGCACAATTTTGAGATTGAGCTGGGAAGGTGTCACCAATATTTATCTCTCAATCAACACAATGAAAAATAGATTGGGCTGGATTCTCTGGTGCCGTAACCACGTGTTTTCGGTGGCCTGCCATTTGTTAGTGGCGGGATCTACGCTCCCGCTGCGTGCTGCGTGCGGGAACAGAGGATCCCAACGGGAGGAGAATATTATCTGGTCAGTTATCACATGGTTGGTTGTGAGAGTTTTCAAAATGGCTGCAGTGTTCACTCGATTATCGTACTGAGCTCATTCCAACTGTGTTTCATTGCCTATAAAGAGCTGTGGGGTGCCCTGAGGTTTTAAAAAGCAAATCTATTTAAATCCTCATAGACATTGGCATCTGGAATGAGAGGCATCAAAGCCTAATGTCTCATACGTGAATCTATTATCAGGACTCTGGGGGTGAAATTAATTTGAGGGAGTTGCACTCAATAGGCGGCGAAAGGTCCGCTACGCATTATGCCAACACCAGCCCTCGCATATAGACTGCGATGGAATGGAAAGTTGGGCACGGGAGAAGTAAAATGGACGTCCATTCTGACACCTCATCACCTCCGTTGCACAGTGGTTAGCACTGTTGCTTCACAGCGCCAGGGCCCCAGGTTCGATTCCCAGCTTGGGTCACTGTCTGTGTGGAGTCTGCACGTTCTCCCCGTGTCTGCGTGGGTTTCCTCCGGGCGCTCCGGTTTCCTCCCACAAGTCCCGTACGACGTGCTTGTTGGGTGAATTGGACATTCGGAATTCTCCCTCCGTGTACCCGAACAGGCGCGGGAGTGTGGCGACTGGGGGATTTCCACAGTAACTTCATTGCAGTCTTAATGGAAGCCTACTTGTGACACTATTAAAGATTATTATTATTATTGTTGACTTCCTTCCCTGCTTATTGGAATGAGGAGTTTGGAGCTGAACCACTAACTTTTCTCTCCATTTTTTTTTAGTATTAATTTCAAACATTCATCCTTTGCAGTTATTTTTCCTTTGAGACAGAAATCTGTTTGACTAGTCCACGGTAGGAATGAACAACCCATTCCAAGAATCAAATACTTACACTTGTATGTCAGCCAAGGTCGTGTACTCAAGTCCCAATGTGGCGTTTTAACTCACAACCTTCTGACCCATTGGGGAGAATGTTTCGGACTGAGCCAAATTGGCACGGAATCAGACATTTCTGATAAAATAACATCACTTTTTCTGTAGCTCCATTAACTGTTCTGTATCCGCAGCAAGGCGGGCTGTATTGCAAATAAACATTACAGTTGTGAAAAATAAAGTCAGGTCGGTTTTCAAGGATTGCTTCTGGTTGAAGTCCAAGGACAACACCTTTGAAAACTTAACTGCAGTGATTTGGTTCTTCAAGGGTTGAGGGGGGGGGGGGGGGGGGGAACCAAATAAATTCAAATGGTTGTAAAGTTGCTGGTAAAACCTGATAAGATAGCAACAGATGAAAAAACAATGGCATCAAGTCTTTTTGTCAAGTTGCCAATAGACATGGGTCATTAATAATCGTCCATTCTCCTCAGACCACAGAACGAAGAGAATGAATAGACTCCATGGCACATCAAGCCTGCTCTCTCGTTCGATATGGGGCGCGATCTACCGGCCGTGCCCCGCTGGTATTGGGGTGGGACGAGGTCTTTAAATGCCTGGAGAATCCTCCCACAGGCTACCCAACAGCCATTGCACATCAGGAGATCGAACCAGATCTCGGGAGGTGTCACGATTGGGTCCCGCCCTCAATGGGAGGGACCCAGTCTGGCACGGCCGTGCTGACACCGAATCTAACTGGTTCCTGGCATTTACCGGCCTCCCGAGGGGGACCTCAGCCGGGCACTAATCAATACAGGTCCACACAAATATGAGGGCACATGGAGGTGGGTGGGGGGATCTCTCAGGCCATTGGAGGCCCCCAAGTGGTCAGGGGGTTCTTTAAAACGGTGGGGGGGGGGGGGGGGGGGGGGGGGAGACTGAAAGTGGTGGTGGGGAGTGGGGGGGAGGAGAAAGATTGGGGCTGTCGATCAAAATGGCAGCCCGATCTGAGAGCAGCCGTTCCTGCTGGCGATTTCAGCTCGTCATTCAGACATCCCTCTGAGTGGGTCGTCGGAGGAAAGGATCTCCCTGGGAGGCCGAAACAAACGGCAGAGTGCCGTAGAATAGCGGGCTGTTCCCCAGCACTGCAGCCTCCGAGAAACCGTTTCAAATCCGCTCAGTCGCCTCCAATTATTCTGGAGTCACATTGAGGCCGGACCCGGTGAGGACGGCAGATTTCCTTCCCTGACAATTGATGATTGTTTCGTTACTGAGAGTGGTGCGGGATGCTCCGGACTCCCAGCCGCGTATTTGTCGGCAGCGGGAGGCGACATGCCGATCGCTGATAGCGGGATTCTCTGCTCCGACACCAGAGAAAAGGCAATTCCCATTGAAGCCATCCCACGCTGCTGGGAATCCCGCTGGCCGAGGTGAGCTGCCAAACGGACCAGAGAATTCTGTTGCCAGCGAACGGCGGGAGAATTCCAGCCAGTAGTTTTAAATCCCAGCTGCCGTGAGAATCAAAGTTCCTGGCCAAATCAGGGACGGCACAGCTTTCGCGACGCTCCGCCCACCGACCGGCCAAGTTCCCGACAGCGTTGGTCACGTGTGGTGTCATCCGTCGGGAACTTGGCGTGTCGGCTGCGGACGTAGTCCAGCCTCTCCACAGTCGGGGAGCGCCCGTAAAACCCCGTTCCTGACAGAAACGGCCGGCATGTTAGCGTGGTGTGTATCCCTGTGCCCAGCCAGGTCCAACTGGCTACATGGTGGCCTCAGTTGGCACTACAGGCTCTGCCCCTGCATGACACCCCTTGCCCATCCCCGCACCCATGGCCCGATCAGTGACCAGCACCACCGAGGCCGCAGGCCCTGCCACCCATCCCTGCTGCCAGGGGCACCATTGGCTGGCACTACCCATGCCAGTGGTACACTCCATGCCCCCTGTCTTGCCCCCTCTGTAGAGGCTACTGTGGGCGTTGCCCTAGGGTGGGCCGTGCGATGCCCCACTGGTGGGTGGCGGCCAATTGGGGGGCGTATGGCGGAGGGTGGGGTGTGGGGGTAGTGGTGCAGAGAGTAGGGGGGGGGGTGAGGTGTGGTTGTGGGAGCACCCATATGACCGGTGGCACGCTGTAGAACCAGGATCCAAGGTGGGTGGTCAATGGGGTGTGCAGGAAGATGGCTGCCTTGCAGGCCGTGGCAATGGCGGTCCGTGCCTGGACACCACACCAGTCCCGTGGTGGGGTGGCCAGCTCTGGCAGGGCCACCCCCCCCGCCCACACGGGCCAGCCAGCCAGTACCTGGATGGACAGCCCATGACGTGCCTTTCCGTGTCCTACCTCCTCTCTCTCCCTCATCAGCCATGGAGCCTGTTTCTCAATTTTTAAACACACAAGCGAGCCTCACCGTCAGGAATTTGCCGTCGTGGAGGTGGAGAATCGTGGAGGCCCCGGAGAATACTGGGTCAGGCCCGCTAATGATCTGCCAACGGCATTTACTGTACGTGCGTTCTGGAGCGCATCGACACTGCTGTCGAGGCACCGGAGAATTGCGATTTGGCATGAAACTGACACCCAAACCGATTTCAGCATCAAAACTGATTCTCCGACCAATCGCGTTTCCTGATTCTGGCGTTGGCTGACGGAGAACCCCGCCCCCCATATTCTGCATGGATCCATGTAACTTACATTCCTTACTCCTGTAACTAGTCTCATCAATCTTTTCTAAAGCCATCACATTCTTCTGAATGTGAGGACATAATTAAGACCAAGGTAGTGTTTTATAAATGTTCACCATAACTTGCTTCCCTTTATACTCTATTCCTTGATTTATAAGATTTTGTAACCATATGCCTTTTTAAATACTTTCTCAACATGCCCTGCTATTTTCAATGGATTTTGCACATATATCCCCAGATCTACTACCCCCACACTCCTTGAGAATGGATTCTTTACTTTGCATTTCCTCTTCTCAATCTTCCGACCAAATGTATCATTTGTTTGGAATATAAAGATAGATTGAAGGAATTTAAATTAATTTTGGTAAACATTAGAAACAAGGTATAGTTATAAGTGGGTTTAATTTAATGTTCCTGTGCGTGGAAGGGTAAAAGCTCTAGTTAGGTTCATGTTGGACAAAGGTGTTTGTATGTGTGGTGATTGGTTCAGTTCCAACTGTGTCCCTACTGTATTTAGAGAGGCTGTGATGTGAAGAATAAATAGCAGAACACCTTTGTGCCTAGTTCCTCCTCAGTATCTACCCTTAGTTCCCTCAGTTCCATCACGTCCAATCCTGGTGACTTATCAACTTTTAAGTATGGCCAAAATTTCTCATACTTCCCCTTTATGAATTTTCTGCCCATCTGACATCTCAACAATCTCCTCTGTCAATACAACTTTGGTAACATCTTCCTTAGTAAAGAGTGATGCAAAGTAGTCTTTTAGCACCTCAGCCTTTGCATTCTGCCTTCATGTATAGAGTTTCTTTACGGTCCCTATCAACCCACCCTTCCTGGTGCTCACCTTTATTATTTATACGCTTATAGATACTTTTGTATTCCCTTTTATGTGAGCTGCCAGTCTCTTTTCATACTCTTTCTTTGCTTGTCTCACTTTATTTTTCATTTCCCTCTAAATTGTCTATATTTAGATTGTTTCTCACTTGTATTATCACCATGGCATCTGTCAAATGCGCTCAATTTTCTGCTTCATCTTATTCCCTATCTTTTTCATCATCTGATGTCTGACTATGTTTGCCCTTCCTGAAAATGTACCTTGACTGTCGATGAACCATCACCTCTATAAAGGCAGCCCATTGATCCACTAAAGTATTGCCTGCTAGCTGTTCATTCCAATTTTGCTGGACCAAATCCGTTCCCATTCCACTGAATTGACCCTCCCCAATTCAGTGTTTTTACTCTGGATTGCTTCTTTCCCATTTGTCATGTGAGAGTACCTTTAAGAAATGGGTGTTTATCGAATAGCTGCAGTGATGTCAGAGTGTGGGTGGAGCTGGGCTGTCTGTCTTTCACTTTCAGTTTTGAGCTGGCAGCTACAGGGTGTTTTTAGTTTCGTTTTGAGAGCTGGAGATTTGCAGGCAAAGCAAACAGCTGTATAAGGATCTCTCTCTGCAATCTAAAGATTGTCTCCAGATCATTTGAGGATTTCAAAGTGATAACTGCTCTCAGTAGTGAATTTAAACCTGATCTGTGTGTTAAAAAGGGTCTTTTGTCGTATGGATGTTGTAAGGAAAGATTAAGGGTTACTTAAAGAGTACTGTATTCTTTGGGGGGGAATATTTTTGTTGATGGTTGCTGAGATGCTTACTGTGTGTATTTAAAAATGTTAATGGGATTCATAGAATAAACATTGTTTTTGTTTACAAATACTTTTAGCTCTCTGATGCGCCACACCTGTAAAGTAGGCCCGTGTGCTCCCCATACCACAATCTATTAAAAGTTGTGGGTCAGGTGAACTCGATGATACACTTTGTGGTTCTCTAAACCCTGGCCCATAACACATTGCTAATCTAAACCATATGATACGATGATCACTGTTCCCTAAATGCTCCCCTAATGACCATTGCTCCGCTTGACCCAACTCCTTCCCCTGAACCAGCTCCAGCAGTACCCCGATCCTTGTTAGGCCAGAAATGTTCCGACCAAGAGAATTCTCCGGTACACGTTTCAGCAACTCTTTCCCCCCTCTGTGCTTTTCCCTACAGCCAACTCAAATCGATCAATCCCAGTTTTCTGATTATAATCCTTAGAGAGTTAAACACAGTATGTGTATTTGTCTGATTGCACAATAGGTATGCAGTCATCTCAGACGAGCGCAATGATCTGACAAAGGAACTAGTCCGACTTTTACATAACTTCCTGCGAGCCCCACTGTGTGTTCTGTGAGTCACAGTGGGAAAGTACTTTTCTCCAAATGTAACGAGAACAAAATCAGGTTCTGCATGCAGAGACCAAAGAATTTCACCGCACTGTGCTCCCAAATAGGCACTATCTGCTTCCAACCTTTCTGCCAAGTTGGATTTGTGTTATTGAATTCCCACAGTCTGCAATGGAATTGGCCATGCAGTCACTTACCATTCAAAGAATGATTAGCACTGGAGCTCCCTTTGCAAAAGTAAGTGGCCAGGCACTCAATTTGCCTCACTTGATAGAAGCAATAGACAGTTGTCCCATTGTGCAGAGAGGAGCTGCTGTGAGCAGCACCCTGTCTCGTATTCTTTTTAACAATAAACCAGTCAACTTCAGCAAAAAGCCAGCAAGCGTACTGAGGGGCAATTTAAAATCTACGAAAGCAGATAGCGACATAAAGATTGAATTTTCATTTCTCCAGCACCATTCTCAACTAAATCATGTCCCACAAAGTGCTTCACAGCGAAAAAAGTGTCGTCACTGTTGTAATGCAGGAAGTACAGCAGTTTGGAAGGTGCTGTTCTTTGAGAACAACTTCCAAACCCGTAAACTAGAAGGACACGGGCAGCAGATGTTTGGGAAGACCACCATCTGCAAGCTCCGCCCCCCCCCCCCCCCCCTCCCCCCCACTTCTCAAGCAACATCCCATCCTGACTGGGAAAGATATAACCGTTCCTTCGCTGTCATTGAATACTGGAACTCCCTCCCTAACGGCAGGGACTGCCACACAGGGACTGCGGCGGTTCAAGGAGGCAGCTGAACCACTACCTGCTCACGGGCAATTAGGGATGGGCAATGAGTGCCAGTGCAGTCTTTGGTGCCCACATGCCATGAATGATAAATAAATAAATAAATGGCGCAGCCTCCTTGAACAACAATGGTGTGAACAAATAATCTATTTTAAAGGCTAGTTACTTGTCAAATATTAGTCAAGAGGCTGGAAACATTCCCCCGCTTTTCCTCAAAATAATGCCGTGGGATCTTATATGGTCACCTGAGATAGGGTCTCATTTAAACATCTCCGGCAGTGTAGCAATCCCTCAGTACTGTAATGGGAATTTCAGGCTAGATTATGAGTTCAAGGGTGGGATTCTCCCCTACCCGGCGGGGCAGGGGGTCCCGGCGCCAAGGAGTGGTGTGAACCACTCCGGCGTCGGGCCGCCCCAAAGGTGCGGAATCCTTTGCACCTTCAGGGGCTAGGCCGGCGCCGGAGTGGTTTGCGCCGTGCCGGCCAGCGGGGAAGGGAGTTGGCGCCACGCCAACTGGCTCCGAAGGGCCTCCGATGGCCGGCGTGAGTTGGCGCATGTGCAGGAGTGCCAGCGAGTGCTAGCGTCATCCCAGCGCATGCACAGGGTGGGGGGGGGGTTCATCTCCGCGCGGCCATCACGGAGGACCACAGCGGCCGGCGCAGAACAATAGAGTGCCCACATGGCACAGGCCCACCCGCGGATTGGTGGGCCCCGATCGCGGGGGGGGTCGGAGAATCCCGCCCCAAATCTCTGGAGTGGGACCTGCAACTTGCACCCATGATGTTCCAGATATAGAACATAGAACAGTAGAACCTAGAACAGTACAGCACAGAACAGGCCCTTCGGCCCTCAATGTTGTGCCGAGCCATGATCACCCTACTCAAACCCACGTATCCACCCTATACCCATAACCCAACAACCCCCCCCCTTAACCTTACTTTTTTTATTAGGACACTACGGGCAATTTAGCCTGGCCAATCCACCTAACCCGCACATCTTTGGACTGTGGGAGGAAACCGGAGCACCCGGAGGAAACCCACGCACACAGGGGGAGGACGTGCAGACTCCACACAGACAGTGACCCAGCCGGGAAACGAACCTGGGACCCTGGAGCTGTGAAGCATTTATGCTAACCACCATGCTACCCTGCTGCCCATATGAGAGTCTAACTCAGCCAAGACGGATATATGGCCTCCGAATCTATGCACTGCAGGGCTAAATCACTGTAATTGGCAACACATTTCAACAGATGGCATTCCTTTACCCTCAGGGGCAATTTTAACATCACCAATTCACCTAACCTGCACATCTATGGACTGCGGGTGGAAACCGGAGCACCCGGAGGAAACCCACACAGACACGGGGAGAATGTGCAGACTCTGCACAGTCGCCCGCGGCCGGAATCAAACCCGGGCCCCTGGTGCTGTGAGGCATCAGTGCTTACCACTGTGCCACCGTGCGGTTCACATTTGAAGTGTAGTCGTGTCACAGCTACAGGGTGCTGCGTGCTCCCATTATGAGTGAACTTTCAATATCTGACAAATAATGCTGTCGATTTCTCATCAACATAATAGTCACTTGCAAAGGCATGGCTTTAACTGTTCCAAACATGCTGAATTTTTTATGCTGTTCAGTGCTTAACGACCTGAAAGCTTTGTTGATTTCAAGCAAAGTGACGCCTCTGGGTGCTTCAATCAGCTGCTGCTGGAGGAACGCAGGGAAGTTCTCCCTTGGTCTTCTGGACAATATTTATCCTTCAACCAACATCACAAAAAGAAAGCTTATCTGGTCATTTATCCCATTGCTGTTTGTGGAAGCCTGCTGTGCTCAAGTTGGCTGCCGTGTTCCCAGCAGAACAGTGTCTGCACTTTAAAATTACAACCCATTGGTTGTAAAGCACTTTGGGAAAGGCGCTACATAAATGCAAGTTCTTTCTATTGGAATTTTTGTAGCGGCTGGAGCTTTGAGAAGGGGCAGCTGTTGCTGACACTAACTTGTCAAAGCCCATCACATCGGAACCGCAAGATCGATGGGTGTTCACAGATTGGGAATTAGGTCAATGAGTCGGGACATTGATTAGCACTTTAGGTTGGTGAGGCTCCATGGTTTTCTGGTAACGGGCCCACGGAGACAAAAGGCAGTCCTGCTGGAAGGCCTCAGGCTCACATATGTGAAGATATGGAGAAGAGGCACGTGCATTCATCCAACCAGATACCACAAACCAACCAGTTACAGAGGCCCGAGGGTGGGTTGGCTGCCTTCATTGTCAAGTTTGACACATGGCAAATGGAGAACTTATAAAGTCAAAACTGGGGAGAACATACTTTCCGCCTTTTTTCGGCGGGAATTCAGCTGTTGGAGTGGGCGGAGCTACAGAGTCGAGCGGTGAGTATTTAAACTAGCTGCTTCGCGGATTTGAGTCTTTTCGGCGGGAATTCAGCTGTTGGTGTGGGCGGAGCTGCTTCGCTGCTTAAACAGCGGCCGCAGGGTCTTTGGGGACAAATTTGAAGAGTGACATCACAGCAAAGCAGTGACCTGATTGGCTGGTAAGGAAAGTGCTCCAATTAGCAGCAGCTGGGAGAAATTAAACTCTTTGTGTGTTGGTAAGTATTGTGATTGGTAAGTAAAACCTTTATTTCTTTCACTTATTCATTATTTGATATTATATTTGTAATCAGTTAAGGTAAAATGTAAAAATGGCAGGAGATCCCAGACCCGTGTTTTGCTCCTCATGCTTAATGTGGGAGTTCAGGGACGCGACCGATGCCCCTGACTCCTCCATGTGCGGGAAGTGTGTCCAGCTGCAGCTCCTGTTAGACAGCATGGCGGCTCTGGAGCTGCGGATGGACTCACTTTGGAGCATCCGCGATGCTGAGGAGGCCGTGGATAGCACGTTCAGTGAGTTGGTCACACCGCGGATTAGGATTGGTGGGGTGGAGGAGTTGCATTTCTAGTCAGAGATTATATCACAGCTGCGATTAAGGAGGGTACGATGGAGGATTCGAGCACTGAGTTAATATGGATACAGCTAAGAAATAGGAAGCGTGCAGTAACATTGTTGCGACTTTACTACAGGCTTCCCAAAAGCAAGCGTGAAGTAGAGGTACAAATATGTAGACAGATTACAGAAAAATGTAGAAGCAAAGGGTGGTCGTGATGGGAGATTTTAACTTCCCCAACATTAAATGGGACTCATGTAGTGTTGGAGGCGTAGATGGAGCAGAATGTGTAAGGACCATCCAGGAGAATTTTTTAGAGCAGTATGTAAATAGTCCAACTCGGGAAGGGGCCATACTGGACCTGGTATTAGGGAATGATACCGGTCAGGTGGTTGAAGTTTCAGTCGATGATTACTTTGGGAATAGCGATCACAATTCCGTACGTTTTAGAATATTCATGGACAAAGACGAGAGTGGTCCTGAAGGAAGAGTGCTAAATTGGGGAAAGGCCAAGTATAAAAAAATTCGGCAGGCGCTAGGGAATGTGGATTGGGAACAGCTGTTTAAGAGTAAATCCACATTTGAAATGTGGGAGTCTTTTAAGGAAAGGTTGATTAGAGTGCAGGACAGACATATCCCTGTGAAAATGAGGGATAGAAATGGCAAGATTAGGGAACCATGGATGACGGGTGGAAATGTGAGACTAGCTAAGATGAAAAAGGAAGCATACATAAAATCTAGGCGACTTAAAACTGATGAAGCTTTGGAGGAATAGCGGCAAGTAGGACAAATCTGAAACGCACAATAAAGAGGGCTAAGAGGGGTCATAAAATATCTTTGGCTAACAGGGTTAAGGACAATCCCAAAGCCTTTTATTCGTATATAAGGAGCAAGAGACTAACTAGAGAAACGATTGGCCCACTCAAAGACAAAAGAGGGAATTTATGCGTGGAGTCAGAGGAAATGGGTGAGATTCTTAATAGTACTTTGCATCGGTATTCACCCAGGTTTTGGGTATTCTAAAAGGCATTAAGGTGGACAAGTCCCCAGGTCTGGATGGGATCTATCCAGGTTACTGAGGGAAGCGAGAGACAAAATAGCTGGGGCCTTAACAGATATCTTTGCAGCTTCCTTGAGCACGGGTGAGGTCCCAGAGGACTGGAAGATTGCTAATGTTGTCCCTTTGTTTAAGAATGGTAGCAGGGATAATCCAGGCAATTACAGACCTGTGAGCTTGACGTCAGTGGTAGGCAAACTGTTGGAGAATATACTTAGAGATAGGATCTATTCACATTTGGAAGAAAATAGACTTATCAGTGACAGGCAGCATGGTTTTGTGCATGGAAGGTCATGTCTTACAAACCTAATAGAATTCTTTGAGGAAGTGACAAAGTTAATTGATGAGGGAAGGTCTGTAGATGTCATATACATGGACTTCAGTAAGGCGTTTGATAAGGTTCCCCATGGTCGGCTGATGGAGTAAGTGAAGTCGCATGGGGTTCACGGTGTACTAGCTAGATGGATAAAGAACTGGTTGGGCAACAGGAGACAGAGAGTAGTGGTGGAAGAGAGTGTCTCAAAATGGAGAAGGGTGACTAGTGGTGTTCCACAGGGATCCGTGCTCGGGCCACTGTTGTTTGTGATATACATAAATTATCTGGACGAATGTGTAGGTGGTTTGATTAGGAAGTTTGCAGATGATACTAAGATTGGTGGAGTTGCAGATAGCGAGGGGGACTGTCAGAGAATACAGCAAAATATAGATAGATTGGAGAGTTGGGCAGAGAAATGGCAGATGGAGTTCAATCCAGGCAAATGCGAGGTGATGCATTTTGGAAGATCCAATTCAAGAGCAGACTATATGGTCAATGGAAGAGTCCTGGGGAAAATTGATGTACAGAGAGATAGAACATAGAACATAGAACAGTACAGCACAGAACAGGCCCTTCGGCCCTCGATGTTGTGCCGAGCAATGATCACCCTACTCAAGCCAACGTATCCACCCTATACCAGTAACCCAACAACCCCCCCCCCCCATTAACATTATTTTTTAGGACACTAAGGGCAATTTATCACGGCCAATCCACCTAACCCGCACATCTTTGGACTGTGGGAGGAAACCGGAGCACCCGGTCCATTGTACACTGAAGGTGGCAACGTACGTCGATAGAGTGGTCAAGAAGGCATACAGCATGCTTGCCTTCATCGGACATGGTATTGAGTACACGAGCCGGCAGGTCATGTTACAGTTGTATAGGACTTTGGTTAGGCCATCTTTGGAATACTGCATGCAGTTCTGGTCGCCACATTACCAGGAGGATGTGGATGCTTTGGAGAGGGTGCAGAGGAGGTTCACCAGGATGTTGCCTGGTATGGAAGGTGCTAGCTATGAAGAAAAGTTGAGTAGATTAGGATTGTTTTCATTGGAAAGACGGGGGTTGAGGGGGGACCTGATTGAGGTCTACAAAATTATGAGAGGTATGGACAGGGTGGGTAGCAACAAGCTTTTTCCAAGATTGGGGGTGTCAATTACAAGGGGTCACAATTTCAAGGTGAGAGGGGAAAAGTTTAAGGGAGATGTGCGTGGAAAGTTTTTTACGCAGAGGGTGGTGGGTGCCTGGAACGCTTTACCAGCGGAGCTGGTAGAGGCAGGCACGATAGCATCATTTAAGATGCATCTAGACATCTAGGCATCTAGAATGGGCGGGGAACAGAGGGAAGTAGATCCTTGGAAAATAGGCGACAGGTTTAGATAAAGCTTCTGAATCAGCGCAGGCTGGGGGGGGCCGAAGGGCCTGTTCCTGTGCTGTAATTTTCTTTGTTCTTTGTTCTTTCCCTTTGCCTTAATGGGTAGCAGCCCAATTGCTCGGTTAAAAGATTATGGATTCACGCCTCACTCTGGACAGTAAATTGAGATTTGACATTCTAATGCAGTACTGATGGAGTGCTGCATTGTTGAAGGTGCTGGGACATTAAACTGAATACTCCTCAAGTGGGTATGAAAGATTCCAAGATGCTTATCAAGGAGAAGATTATGGGGAATGTGCTGTTGCAGTAGAGGATCAGCCATGATCTCATTGAATGGCAGAGCTGAAGGGCTGAATGGCCGATTCCTGCACCTACATCTTGGGCTGGACTCTCCGTTCCCTGACGCTGGAATCGCGATCGTCGACGGGCAGAGAATCCGTTTTCGCACGTGACATTGGGAGCAGCGCTGGTTCTTCCACGCTCTGTCCCCTGAAAATCGATGTTCACGTAGAGTAGGCCCCGCCGAGTATCCACCACCTCAGGCCATTGCCTGAGGCCCACCCTGCGATGCTCCGTTGCCGACTGGTCAAATTCCCGACGGCATGGTTCTAACATGGTCCTTCCGCTGTGATCCTCGCATGGTAGCAGCGGAGTCAGTCCGGGGCCACCACAGTCGGGCAACGGCCGATCGGCGGGCAGGGGGAGCTTCATTCGGGGCTGGGGGCAATGTGTGCGAGAGGTCCGAGGCATGTGAGCGGCCGATGTGGGGCACTATTTTGCCAGTCCAGGTCCGCGGACTGAGTCCGCCATGGAGCATGGCGTGGCTGCTGGAGGCCGCCACCGTCCGCATGCACGGCCTCTGAACCAGAAGTGTGGCGGGGGCCATATCAGCAGCTGGAGCTGTGAGCTCCACGACAGCTGCCTGCTAGCCCCCAGCAAGACAGTGAATCTGTGTCCTTTTAATAGCAGTTTTCCTGGCGTAAAAGACTACAGTTTTCCCGTCGGCGTGGATCTTAGTCCTAAGAAACGCAGAATCCAGCCCCAGATGTCCTTAAGAACAGGAGAGGTCTCTCCAGCATCCTGACCAATATTTACCCCTCGACTAACATGATAACATGATTAAAGCAGATCATTTCACTCTTTGCTGCCTTTGGGATCTTGAGGAATACAAACCCCGCAGTGTTTCCCTACTGCCCAAGAATTAGTTTAATTCCAAACTACTTCATAGGCTGCGAAGCACTCTGCGAAATTCTAAAATAAATGTGCTGTGTAAATATGAACTCTTTCTCAAATTAACTGTAAAGCAACTGAACAACATAAACATTCATTTCTGTGAGGGCGGCACGGTGGCGCAGTGGTTAACACTGCTAGCTTTCGCCGCTGAGGGTCCAGGTTCGAATCCCGACCCCGGGTCACTGTCTGTGTGGAGTTTGCACATTCTCCCCGTGTCTGCATGAGTTTCACTCGTCCCCTCCCCAACCCAAAGATCTGCAGTATAGGTGGATTGGCCACGCTAAATTGCCCCTTAATTGGAAAAAAATAATTGGGTACTCTAAACTTATACAAAAAAAACATTAATTTCTCTGTCCTCATTCCGTTCTCTCAGTGTTGTGACCTTGTGTGAGAAATGCGGATTAGTTCAGACTAATGAAACAAAACTACCATGGTGAGACTGTCAGCTTTCACAATCACCCTGCTGTTGTTCCATCATTGGTCCAAAGCCTCAAATTGAATTGATTGATCTTGCACTACTTCTGGAAGAATTTGCCATTCAGCACGGTCCCATCAGCTACCTGTTTGAGGTACTTACTTAGTAAGTGAGGCATTTTATCCAAAATAATTCAACCTATTTGAAGGGCAGACATTGGGTGGAATGTGACAATGACAGCTGGAGAGCTGGCAGGAGTCTCACTGTGCCTCTTTATGGGAAGGCCCACTGGCTTTTAAAGCAGACCAAGGCAGGCCAGCAGCACGGTTCAATTCCCGTACCAGCTTCCCCGGACAGGCGCCGGAATGTGGCGACGAGGGGCTTTTCACAGTAATTTCATTTGAAGCCTACTTGTGACAATAAGCAATTTTCATTTCATTTCATGGCCAATCAAGCATTAAACTGGGAAACAGCGGCCTTTCCCCAGGATCGAGGTCCCTGGGGGCGGAGGTCATGCCTGCCGAAAGCTGCTGGCCAATCGGAAACCGGCAGCTCTTCAGTACAGAGCAGTGGTACTGGGGGAGGTTGGTGCTGCTGGGTATGCAACTGCCCAAGGCTCAGAACTGCCAAGGAACTCAGGCCACAGGTGGACGGTGGTGGCAGAGGGATTGTGGGGTAGGGGGCACGGAGAAGGCCGATTGGTGTTCGGCCACAGGGGCAGGGGGTGACTCTCCGTGGATCTCGCCTTCCTGTTGCTGGGTCCTTCAATCAAGCACTAAGTGCCTTTGAATGAGGCATCTCATCCCCATCTAAATGTGACGAAAATGTTCTTATTTAAACATCTGTGGGTTTACTGTGGTATTCTGTAAATCAGGATGGTGTGTGGGGTGTGTGTGTATGACTAATTGAATTAAGTTTGTGACTGAATGTCTGCAAATGATAGGGCATGAAACACCTAATGCGAAAGGCAGGCATTTGAAGTGGATAGGACCAAGTTGGTTGTTCTGCAGGTAAATAAGACATGGGTAGAAATTTGCATGAGGAGATAAAGAGGTTTTCTTGTGTTCAGTTGGTAAATTTCAAAAGAAAGTAAAAAGTAATTTACAACTAGGAAAATGTCATAAGAAAATCAGGCAAAGTTATTTAGTTTTATTCTACCTGAAGACAGTAGCCCTGAGGAGAATATAAAAGATTTTGAAATCCTGGGAAAGGAAAACTTCAAACAAGGATAAGGAAAATCGGAAAAGATGAAATTAAAGAAATATATAATCAAAGAGAGGCTGGGAGCTGTGTTGGGTGTGACAACATAAGATCTCGATAAGAGAGCTTCCTGTGCTGAAACAGAACTGCGGAAAAAGTGAAGGGGAGAGATTTCAGTCACTCCGGGGAAGTGTCTAGTTGTTCCAAAAAGCAGAATTTTTGTTAAAAGTCTTGAACTTCCACAGCTGAGTAAGAAAGAAAGTAAAACACATCCCCTCCAGCAACAGTCGGTTGTGCTTTGTGGTAATATTACCGGAGTTGTTATAGATTAAATATATATAAGGGTTATTGCCAAAAGAGGTGTTTATGTGTGAGCCTGCCAAAGTAAGAATTTTTCAGGGAAATGTCCTATAAGAGTAATTTTAATTGTTAATTGTAATCTTATGTGCTTAACTTTACTGTTCCTCCAATAATAAATGCTTTAATTTAAATTTTAAAAATCTCCAGCAATTTATGGCTCCAGACTTCAGTATATGTACATTGTTATGATAAAATACAAAGAGAAAATAGTTGTGATGGCTTGTGAATTTTCCCTTCTCGGGAATCGATTGGCACAGCATTTGCCACATGCTGGATCAATTGGCACGGCATTGCCACATGCTGGATCGATTCACATGGCATTGCCACATGCTGGATCGATTCGCACGGCATTGCCACATGCTGGATCAATTGGCACAGCATTGCCACATGCTGGATCGATTCACACGGCATTGCCAGATGCTGGATCGATTGGCATGGCATTGCCATGTGCTGGATCGATTGGAATGGCATTGCTACATGCTGGATCGATTTGCAAGGCATTGCTACATGCTGGATTGATTCACAAGGCATTACCACATGCTGGATCCATTGGCACGGCATTGCCACATGCTGGATCGATTCACACGGCATTGCCACATGCTGGATTGATTCACACGGCATTGCCACATGCTGGATCAATTCGCACGGCATTGCCACATGCTGGATCGATTTGCATGGCATTGCCACATGCTGGATCCATTGGCAGGGCATTGCCACATGCTGGATTGATTCGCACGGCATTGCCACATGCTGGATCGATTCACACGGCATTGCCACATGCTGGATCCATTGGCATGGCATTGCCACTTGCTGGATTGATTCACATGGCGTTGCCACATGCTGGATCGATTCACATGGCATTGCCACATGCTGGATCGATTGGCATGGCATTGCCACATGCTGGATCCATTGGCATGGCATTGCCACATGCTGGATCGATTCACACGGCATTGCCACATGCTGGATCCATTGGCATGGCATTGCCACTTGCTGGATTGATTCGCACGGCATTGCCACATGCTGGATCGATTCGCACGGCATTGCCACATGCTGGATCCATTGGCACGGCATTGCCACATGCTGGATCGATTCACACGGCATTGCCACATGCTGGATCCATTGGCATGGCATTGCCACTTGCTGGATTGATTCACATGGCGTTGCCACATGCTGGATCGATTCACATGGCATTGCCACATGCTGGATCGATTGGCATGGCATTGCCACATGCTGGATCCATTGGCACGGCATTGCCACATGCTGGATCGATTCACACGGCATTGCCACATGCTGGATCCATTGGCACGGCATTGCCACTTGCTGGATTGATTCGCACGGCATTGCCACATGCTGGATCGATTCGCACGGCATTGCCACATGCTGGATCCATTGGCACGGCATTGCCACATGCTGGATCGATTGGCAAGGCATTACCACATGCTGGATCGATTCACACGGCATTGCCACATGCTGGATCCATTGGCACGGCATTGCCACTTGCTGGATTGATTAGCACGGCATTGCCACATGCTGGATCGATTCGCAAGGCATTGCCACATGCTGGATCCATTGGCACGGCATTGCCACATGCTGGATCGATTCGCACGGCATTGCCACATGCTGGATCCATTGGCACGGCATTGCCACATGCTGGATCGATTGGCATGGCATTGCCACATGCTGGATCGATTCGTACGGCATTGCCACATGCTGGATCCATTGGCATGGCATTGCCACTTGCTGGATTGATTCGCACGGCATTGTCACATGCTGGATCGATTCACATGGCATTGCCACTTGCTGGATCGATTCACACGGCATTGCCACATGCTGGATCGATTCACACGGCATTGCCACATGCTGGATCGATTCGCACGGCATTGCCACATGCTGGATCGATTGGCATGGCATTGCCACATGCTGGATCGATTCGCACGGCATTGCCACATGCTGGATCGATTCACACGGCATTGCCACATGCTGGATCCATTGGCACGGCATTGCCACTTGCTGGATTGATTCGCACGGCATTGCCACATGCTGGATCGATTTGCACGGCATTGCCACATGCTGGATCCATTGGCACGGCATTGCCACATGCTGGATCGATTGGCAAAGCATTGCCACATGCTGGATCGATTCACACGTCATTGCCACATGCTGGATCGATTCGCATGGCATTGCCACATGCTGGATCTATTCACACGGCATTGCCACATGCTGGATCCATTGGCATGGCATTGCCACTTGCTGGATTGATTCACATGGCGTTGCCACATGCTGGATCGATTCACACGGCATTGCCACTTGCTGGATCGATTTGCAAGGCATTGCCACATGCTGGATCCATTGGCACGGCATTGCCACATGCTGGATCGATTGGCATGGCATTGCCACATGCTGGATCGATTCGCACGGCATTGCCACATGCTGGATCCATTGGCATGGCATTGCCACTTGCTGGATTGATTCGCACGGCATTGCCACATGCTGGATCGATTCACATGGCATTGCCACATGCTGGATCCATTGGCATGGCATTGCCACTTGCTGGATTGATTCACATGGCGTTGCCACATGCTGGATCGATTCACACGGCATTGCCACTTGCTGGATCGATTCGCACGGCATTGCCACATGCTGGATCCATTGGCACGGCATTGCCACATGCTGGATCGATTGGCATGGCATTGCCACATGCTGGATCGATTCGTACGGCATTGCCACATGCTGGATCCATTGGCATGGCATTGCCACTTGCTGGATTGATATGCACGGCATTGCCACATGCTGGATCGATTCACATGGCATTGCCACTTGCTGGATCGATTCACACGGCATTGCCACATGCTGGATCGATTCACACGGCATTGCCACATGCTGGATCGATTCGCACGGCATTGCCACATGCTGGATTGATTGGCATGGCATTGCCACATGCTGGATCGATTCGCACGGCATTGCCACATGCTGGATCCATTGGCACGGCATTGCCACTTGCTGGATTGATTCGCACGCCATTGCCACGTGCTGGATCGATTCGCACGGCATTGCCACATGCTGGATCCATTGGCACGGCATTGCCACATGCTGGATCGATTGGCAAAGCATTGCCACATGCTGGATCGATTCACACGGCATTGCCACATGCTGGATCCATTGGCACGGCATTGCCACTTGCTGGATTGATTCGCACGGCATTGCCACATGCTGGATCGATTCGCATGGCATTGCCACATGCTGGATCGATTCTCACGGCATTGCCACATGCTGGATCCATTGGCATGGCATTGCCACTTGCTGGATTGATTCACATGGCGTTGCCACATGCTGGATTGATTCACACGGCATTGCCACTTGCTGGATTGATTTGCACGGCATTGCCACATGCTGGATCCATTGGCACGGCATTGCCACATGCTGGATCGATTCGCACGGCATTGCCACATGCTGGTTCCATTGGCATGGCATTGCCACTTGCTAGATTGATTCGCACGGCATTGCCACATGCTGGATCGATTCGCACGGCATTGCCACATGCTGGATTGATTCGCACGGCATTGCCACATGCTGGATTGATTCACACGGCACTGCCACATGCTGGATCGATTCGCACGGCATTGCCACATGCTGGATTGATTCACACGGCATTGCCACTTGCTGGATTGATTCACACGGCATTGCCACATGCTGGATTGATTCACACGGCATTGCCACATGCTGGATTGATTCACACGGCATTGCCACTTGCTGGATCGATTCAGACGGCATTGCCACATGCTGGATTGATTCACACGGCATTGCCACTTGCTGGATTGATTCACACGGCATTGCCACATGCTGGATTGATTCACACGGCATTGTCACATGCTGGATCGATTCACACGGCATTGTCACATGCTGGATTGATTCACACGGCACTGCCACATGCTGGATTGATTTGCACGGCATTGCCACATGCTGGACCGATTCGCACGGCATTGCCACATGCTGGATTGATTCACACGGCATTGCCACTTGCTGGATTGATTCACACGGCATTGCCACTTGCTGGATTGATTCACACGGCATTGCCACATGCTGGATCGATTCGCACGGCATTGCCACATGCTGGATTGATTCGCACGGCATTGCCACATGCTGGATTGATTCACACGGCACTGCCACATGCTGGATCACAACACATTTGGGGCCCTTGAAACAATAAAAAATTATTTGGATACCTAGGATGAATCTAAATACTGAGCGCTAAATTCTCCGGGTCTCGTTGCGCTCTCGCATAACAAGGCCGGTGAATAGCGGGAGAGGCCAAAAAACAAGATTTGCACTGGGCGCCAAACAGTTTGCAATGCAACCGGCGGGCTCCAATAGGCAAAATCGGGATCTTGCCGTAGCGAGGCGAGAAACAAATTATCGCCACTTAAGCCCCAATGAGAGTCGCCCCATAACCAACGGCCACCCATCATTCATCAGCCTCCCCAACAAGTGCTCGCGCTGGAGCCGATTAGTACTCCTTTTGTAAAACGTGAATCTGGCAGAAGGGCTTCTGAAGGGAGCCGAAGAGGTGAGTAGCCATCTTTGCTGACAGGTAAAGAGTACGGAGGTGCTGGGATTGCCACCACCGTGCTCGGCGGGGGGGGGGGAGCGGGTGAGAGAAGCTTGGCTGGGGGTGGGGGGCCCTCCGCAGGAGTGGGCAGCCATGGGGTTAGAGGTGAGGGCCTGGGGGTGCAACCGGGAGGAAACCTCTCGCGGCACCACCACACCAACCCCTGGATCATGTGCACCTGTTCCAGGGGGCAACCCTTGTCCCTGCCCGTCTGTCCAACCGATCAACCACACCTCCCACTGTCTGCTGAGGCCACTGGTTGTGTGGCTGAAGGCTGTTGCCAATAGTAAATAGGCAATCGTGGTTAAGTGAGCACTTCACAGCTGCCAGGTGGGTGGGCCATGCAGCATATGGGAATCATTGCCGAGCATCCCAATCACACCTTGATGCATGGACACTGCTTGACACTGCGGGAGGCAACACCACACACCCAGCAGCCAGCATCCGAACACCCAGGGGATGGGTCACAGCTCCCGGGACATGCCCACGGACGGAGAGTGGGTGAGCACCATGGGGGATGCCTGGAGAGATGGGCAAAGGGTCTGGAGATCAGCCGGCACTGCAGAAGGAAGTGACAGAGGCTTCATAATGGTTGTGCAAAACGGAGTTTAATATGCCGTAAAAGACCCCACTCCCACTGGTGTTGTCCCAAACGCCCCCCACTCCCTACCTACCCCCCCCCCCCACCCCACCCCTCCCCCATCCCCCGGTTCCCTCAGCCATCCTCAACATGCTTGGTCCTCCTATTTCTACCACTACGTCTCGGTGTGTCTCCAGGACGCACATTTGAGGTGCGGGCCGCCAGCTGCCTACCTCGTCCTATTGCTTTCGCTGCTTCTGGGGGCTCTGGGGCCAGGAGGGCCCCGTCTCACTTGTCGGCAGCACATGCACAGCCGTGTATCCCTGTCCCGTGTGCTGACCCCGAGACGTGACCTCATCAGAGGGGTGGAACTTGGGGGAGCTGGTGGCCACCGCCGCCGCTCCATGGGATGGGTGCGGATTGGCACTCAGTGTCCTCTCCACCCAATCAGTGTCCTCAGGGCCCTGGGGTCCGCCTTGGGATGGAGTGGCAGCTGGTTCAAGCCCCGGCTGCCCTTGCCTTATCTGGCTCTGCCAGCCCTATTGATTCCCGATGGTCCGCATCATCATGTTGACGCTCTTGGCGATCTGCTCAGTGCCTAGGACATGCTCTGCAGCGCAGAACCTGATCAAGGTCCTCAGCCATGGCTGTCATCGAATGTGTGACGCCTTCACTCATGGTACTGGCGTCGTTCACCAGGCTCTCCACTGCCGTCACCGCCCTCATTGCTGGCACCATCTCCTCCTCTCCTACCCTCTGGGACTCTTCCAAGCAGCTATGGGTCTGTTGGAGTGTCGCTGACATCTTCCTCTGAATGTCACGGACGCTCCCTATTGTCTCCATCAGCTCCGGGTAACCCTGTTCCAGAGGCTCAGCATCAGGCTGGGACCCAGCTGGGACCTGGAATCCAGCAGCCCTCTGACAGCTGTCAGGGGGTTCCTGCCTCCTCCTGATCTACATCAGCAACTGTGTGCTGCTCACCAGATTGTGCCCCAGAAGCCTGACACTAACAGTTCCCACCGAGGTGTGTGTATCTGCGCTGGACGGGGTATCTGCGCTGGCCGGGGTTGGGGACGACAGCTGTGCCGCGGCTATTATAGTGGCATCCTCGGAGCTCTCCTCCGAGGTGTTCTCCTCAGCGTCAGGAGAAGGGGCCGTCCGGGTTGGGCCGGCATCGTCGGCTGGAGGATCTGCAGGAGAATGGACATGTGGTCAGTGGGAGGGATGGGTCAGTCAGTAAGGCAATAACAACTCACGTTTGACAGGTCCTCCGGGTGGAGCCCGGTGGTTCCTCCCCACTGCGGCGTCCGCCAGCCTCCGCATGGGTGACCGATCTATCCTTAGCAACCCCAGTCACCTCCAGGGAGGTGAGGATTCCTATGTCCAGCAACCCACAGCCGGTCTGGGCCCTCTCCCAGTGATTGTGAGAGAGCCTTTCCTGCGGAGACACAGAGGGGGCATCGCTAGCCACATGTGTCTTTCACAGTGGTGGAAGAGAGGATGTGAAGGTGAGGTTGAGGAGAGGGAGGGCTGGGGGTCGTATGGGGACTTGGGGGATGGCTGCTTCCGTGGGGGCGGAAGGGTTTCTGGGAGGGTAGGGTGTTGGTGTCTACTCACCCGTGCTGCTGGTGTAGCTGTAGGTCTTCTTTCTGCACTATTGGCTAATCCTCTTGCTGATACTGCTCGAGATTATGGCCGGCGGCATCTCATTTCAGGAAGCACCGGCTGCCTTGTGGCTCACCCTTCGGGACCCTCGGGGGAAGAGGACATTCCACCTGGCCCCCAACACGTCCAGGAGCCTTCCCAGGTATTTGAGGAGGTAGCTAACCAAATACAATGGCCACAAGAAATGTGGACATTTTCTTACAGAGTAGGTTGGCAGCTGGACCTCATGAGGTGTATGCATCACTGTCAGAAGAGATACCTATGGAGTGCGATGCAATAAAGAAAACTATCCTTGGTGCATGTGAATTGGTTCCTGAGGTGCTCAGGCAAAAATTTCAGAATGTAAAGAAGCAGCCTGGACAGACGTATATTGAGTTTGAGAGGATAAAACAAAATAATTTTGACTGCTGGCTGGCGACATTAAAGGGAGAGACAACACATGAGGCTCTTAGGCAAGTATTTCTCTTGGAAGTATTTTACGATTCACTTCCTCTGGTAGTTCGGACAGCGGAGTTGGCTAATGATTATGAGTTGGCCCATAAATCAAAAACCATTTTTGCCATCACCCCCATAAACTGGGGGTGGACAGAAGGTAGGAAGATGAAATTTGTTCGATGACGCCTCGATGAGGAGCCTTAAAAGTACGAATCAAATTGTAATTACTGCAAAATAGTTTTTGGTCTGCATCAACATGCAAACTGAGAGTTTGCCCTCATGCATTAAAACTAATCATACAGAACCTGATACGTGCTCCTCGAGGGCTGATTGCATACCTGCTTTCAGTTATTGCTGTGTAGATTCATGCATTGCCACATTTCAAAAGTACCCTCAACCCCACCTTCCCCGGGCAACTTTTAAAATTTAAAGGAGAATCATGCAGATTTATTTCGGCACAATGAGCGAGGGGGTAGGAATACGGAACTGCTACTTCACAGTGAGTTCTGCTTTCATCACCCCGAGAGTGAGAACTCGCTATTACGGTGAATAGTTGAATCAAACATCTTTAAATCTTTAACTCATTGAAAGTGAAGCTAGATTAGTATGGGGGGGGGGGGGGGGGGGGGGGGGGGGGGGGGACAGCGGAGGGCAGGTAGAAGGGAACAGAATTATTCTGACAGTGGTAGATGTGGAAAGATTAGGAGGAAGTACAAGTGGGGTATGCACAAGGGTGTGTACTGGGTAGCCTTGATGGCCTGTTCTTGTGTTGCATATTCTGGCCAGGATTCTCCGTTTGGGAGACTAAGGGCTGGATTCTCTCATTTTGAAATGAAAATGAATAATTGTCACAAGTAGGCTTCGATGACGTTACTGTGAAAAGCCCCTAGTCGCAGCATTCTGGTGCTTGTTCGGGGAGCCTGGTACGGGAATTGAACCGTGCGGCTGGCCTGCCTTGGTAAAGCCAGCGATTTAGCCCAGTGTGCTAAACCAGCCCTTTTGAGGCTATGTCCAGAGCACGTATCTAGTCTTAGGACCGAAAAGTCGTCGTTGCCCTCGATTTTGGCGGAAAGACGGATTCTCCGGCCAATCGCCGAACGCGATTTTGGCGTCGGCAATTGGAGAATCCAGACCTAAGTGTTGCTGCCGGGATTGAATCACGTGTGCATTGTGTTCCTGTTGGAGCCGCTATTCAGGAAGTGAGTCAGGAAATGCCAATGGGTCAGCGCTCTGCCCAAGTGAATCCAGAGCAATTCCCATTCCCGTTGCCGTCTGATTCGCTGGGGCTGGAATTGGCGCTGGAGAGCCTGACAAGCTGGAGCTGTCCACTCCCCACACACTCTCATTCCAGCCTAGAAGATAACACACAGGAGACCTGCCTTGAGGTTCTTGGAGACTGAGCTGGAGAGAATGCTGGACTTCATGGAGGAGAGTCGAGGCACCCTCTTCCCCGGGGTGGGCAGGTCCTGATGCCCGCCATTGTAAACAGCATCTGGGTGAAGCTGACAGACGTGGTCAGTGCTGCCAGCCTCACCAGGAGGACTGGGGCCCAGTGCCGAAAGAAGATGAATGACTTCCTCTGTGCCCCTGGCATACACCCGTCCCTCACCCCTCACATCACCCTCCCCTCCCCTAGAGGCCAACCAAAACTCACCTGCCTGCATCTCCCTTACATGTTACCCTCCACAAAACCCCAACACCTGGATTGTCCTCTTTGGCCAGGTGCCTTGCACACACATGAAATGAAATGAAAATCGTTTATTGTCACAAGTCGGCTTCAATTAAGTTACTGTGAAAAGCCCCTAGTCGCCACATTCCTGCGCCTGTTCGGCGAGGCTGGTACGGGAATTGGACCGTGCTGCTGGCCTGCTTTCAAAGCCAGCGATTTAGCCCAGTGTGCGTAGAACTCGGCTCTATGCATCTCACCATGTCCTTTAGGTGTCCCCGAGGAAAAAGCGGCCCAGAATCGCCAGTGCAACAGAAAAACAATGGGGGCATCCCAAACCCGTGCGGAGCAGAGGGAAAGGGAGCTAGCGGGCAAGCCAGAGGGCTGGCTCAGAAGCAGAGGTCAGCATGCGTCAACCAAGTGAGTTCCCAATGCAAAATGTGGTCCCTTTAGCAAGTGAGTCACCCCTCTCCCTCAGACCGCTCCTTCCCAAGATCCCACCATGTCTATTGTCTTTTTGCAGGATCACCATCAGACCAGGCCAGGCCATTCAGACTACCTCACCCCCAGCCAGATCCCAGCACACCCCAGAGCACCAATCTGGGGAAGACACTGACTTCTCATCACTGTTGTCACCTGCATCTTCCACCATCGCAGAGACCAAAAAGGGAGGAAATAACGTGTGAAATGGTAGGAGCAACGTGCTTCAGCAAATTGGATGAGTTGCAAGGCTTCTGGCAACTGAAACTAGATGAAGAAAGCACCAAAACACATTTAACACACCCTTCCGGAGATATTGCTTTTTAAGAATGTCATTTGGCATCATTTCGGCTTCAAGGGATCTTTCATCGTGCCATGGTGTCATGTGAGAGTACCTTTAAGAAATGGGTGTTTAATAAATGTACCTTTAAGAAATGGAGCTGCTCATGTTACTGGAGTGATGTCAGAGTGTGGGTGGAGCTGAGCTCCACTTCTGCTTCTTAGTTTCAGTTTGAGAAAAGCTTGGGTGTGTCTGTGTTTTTCAGTGAGCTGCATCAGAAGTTTAAACAAAGAGTTGTACGGTTGATCTCTGCCATCCAAAGACTATCTGTGGCTCATTTGGTGAACCCAGAATTGTAAAAGGTCTCAGTATTGGATATAAACCTAATGTGCTCCTGTTTGAAGGTTTGTTAAGTCTTTTGGATGTTAAAAAGACAACATACAGGTTACTTAGTGTTGTAGTCTTTGGGGTTGTATTTGATTTACTGGTTGCTAAGATGTTCACTGTTTGTTTTAAAAAGGTTAACTTGAGTTCATAGAATAAACATTGTTTTGTTTTAAAAAAATACTTGTCCTTTTCTGCTGTACCGCACCTGTAGAGTGGGCCGTGTGTTCCCCATATCACTTTGGGGTTCTCTCAACCCTGACCCATAACAATGGAAAATATAGTCGAAGGAATTCCGGGGTCTGTGTCTATGTGGATGACATTATTATTTAGGAGTCGACTTGGGAGCAGCATGATTAATGCCTTCTCAGGGTCCTGAAGAGCACCAAGAAAAGCAGTTTGAAGTTAAACAGGGCAAAATGTCTCATCGGGATGCGTAGCATTACTTTCCTGGGAGACAAGCTGTCCGCACAAGGAGTTCAAGACAAGATAAGGCCGATTCTGCAGATGCCACGCCGTACAGATTAAAAAGGAATTTTAAGAATGCTAGGCATGATAGATTTTGTGGGCAACTTGGAAGGCAAAACAGCACATCTTTGGGAGTCCATAAAGAATTCAACGGCAAGATGTGTTATTAAGAATGTCAAAGAAATTTATGCGAGACACGGCATTCCGGATGTGGTCATGAGCGATAATGGTCCTTGTTTTGACTTCCATGTGTGGACAGAATTTGGGCGGCAGTATGATTTCCAACATGGTTCCAACATGTTACTTCCAGCCCGCATTACCCTCAGTGGAACTACAAGGCTGAAAAGGAAGTGCATATCGTCAAATAGCTCTGAAATAAAGCAGTCACAAGGATACACACCTTATGCTCCTCAGCTATCATTCGACAGCACTGGTCAATGGCTCTCGCCTGCTCAAATGCTGATGACCAGGCAACTGCGAACGACTCTATCTTGTTTTCCTCATGAGCCCTTATCCATTCGTTCACAAGAGAATTGACCCTCTCAGAAAAGGAGGCAGAAGGGGTTCTATGATAGGCCTGCCAAAAGACATCAAGCTCTGCAGCCAGAGGTGAGAGTAGAAGACGTCAGAGGCAATGGATGGTCTAAACAGGCAGAGGTGCTGTGACCAGCAGGTCCAAACTCGTATCTCATTATTACGGATGGAGGTGTTGTCTTGAGAAGGAATAGAAGAGTTTTACTCAAAGTATTGTAACCACTTGTGATGCAACCACCAGGAGAAGCATACAACTGGCCTAAAACATCTGAAGAACATACAGAGCAAACACAAGAGGGTGATATGTCAAAACATGAAGAACATCAAACTCAAGCAATGAACACTAAAGAGAATGAAGAACCTTTGCCAGTTCAGCAGACACTGAGAATGTCTACACGAATAAGGCGAAGCCAGAAGGATTGAACTTGTGACAGACTGTAAAAATTTAAAAATTATATTTCTGAACGTGCATATCATGATGAAATGTAAAAAGCGATTTAATGCTTGCAAATAATTTTCTTTTACAAAGGAACGGAGATGTGATGATAAGCATAAGGCAAGTTTGTACATAATGTTAAGCACGACCTCCGACCACTAGATGGCATTGTAAACCCATCACGTGACCCTGTGATTGGAGAGTTGGGTAGAGGTCGTGCTGGAGGATAGACGTATTTGCAGTACTTCCACAATGGTTGATTAGTTCATTATTTTGTTGATCCTAGTTATATTATCACGTCGCTGTTCTGCAATAAATTATTTAAACTAAATGTTCTGTAGTTCACCATTCATTTCAGCCAGTCCACAGCACGTGACAGACCCGAAAACGGATGGCACTGCCAACAGTGCAGCTTCCTCTCAGTTATAGAAATACGTCTGTCCCTTCCCCAGTCTGACGAAAACCCTCCAAAAAAACTGAGCCTTCAACCAGCTGGTCAGGCTCATCAAGAAGGATAACAGATCTCTGTTATCCTCTTTGTTAAATTCGATCTTTTTTTTGGGTGCCTAATGACATTAATTTGCTTGTAAAAAAAATCACATCCCTTCACGGAGACCTTCAATTGCAATTCCAAATGTGGCATAATTAGAAGCAGCCAGTTGCCACGCACACTTGATGACAGTGGAGGTTAAGAATGGGATGCAAAGTCAAAGTACATGTGTCTTTGACAATGGGATTCACTTGTATTCCCACTGCATGCTGCATCCACTCCCAGCACCAGCACTGTCATTAGCGTGCTGTTTTACATAAATATAAGGCGCACAAATAAAGGGTGGGTTCTTCAAAATAAGTTCTCTAAAATAGCTGCACACTTATCACCGCTGAGGGGGATTGATTGGAATGGTACTGGGGGCTGAGGCATTTGTGTCCAGCAAAGAGTCTGGGGAGCTACAGTTAATCTCCTTGATGCAGAGATGTTAGAGGGAAATTATGAAGATTTCTGATGAGTACATAAGGAGACATTCTTGCTCGTGTGTGGCTCAACACAGTCAAGGGGACTTAGTCCAAACAACCAAGATCAGGAACTTTCCAGTGAATATTGTCTGGCCTTCAGGTAATGCAGCTTGGGGGATTAGGGGGTGGAGGATGATGGTGGGAGTGGGGACAGGTGGGAGATCACGCTAATAGGTGCTGCAGCTGGGTAGCAAACTGGAGCAGAATCCTTTTCCAATCCGAGGGCAACATCATCAATCGCAACGTATGAAATAGGAGCAGAATGAGGTCAATCGGCCCCTCGAGCCCTCGAGACTGCTCTGCCATTCGATTAGTTCATGGCTCATCTGTCTGTTGTTTCGAATACAACATTGCCATCCACCCCAATAATCTTTAACTCCCTTGCCGAATAAGAATCTACCTGCCTTAAAAATAATCACTGACCCCGCAAGGAGACGACAAAGAGTCATCCAGACTCCAAACATTAGCTCCCTTCTCTCGCCACAGATGCTGTCGGCCCTGCTGAGATTGTCCAGTATTTTCTGTTTTTGCATCCGCAGTAATGTGCTTCTCTATTGGCAAACCACTGGGTTAGGCCCCACTGGAGTATTCTGCCTATTTTGGACACCACGCTTCAGGAATGATGTCGGAGCCCTGGAGAGGAAGCAGACCGAATTTATTCGGAGGGTAGTATCATGATGAGGAACTTTAGTGAACTGGGTGACTGGATTGTTCTTCCAAAGGGGGGAGAAAGTTAAGAAGAGATTTGATGGAGGCATTCAAACCCTCGACAATATATGTAAGGTAAGCTGTTTACAGTGTGTGGCAATTGTCCCTTTCAGGGCAACACAGCAGAGTAAGGGTCACCTGGCCTGGCTGACCAATCGGGACTCAGAGTGGGGAATCACCCCGGGGGGGGGAGTACTCTGAGGCAAGAAGCATTCAAGGGCTTGCTGCAGACATGCTGCTCCTCATGTAGCTCCTTGTAAATAAATCCTTTGTTGTTCACTAATGAAGTCTTCGAAAGGACATCATTACACAGTGGCAGAAGAGTCAGTGACCAGAAGACACAATTTAAAGCAACTTACAAAGGAAGGTGTGACATGGGATAAAAGTATTTGGCACAGCGAGTTGTTATGATCTGGTAGGCACTGCCTGACAGTGCGGTGGAGATCGATTCAGTTGTGACTTTCAAACGAAATTGGATAAACATTCAGAGTTCTCGGGGAAGAGCGGGAGGAGGGGGGTTGTGGGGGAATGGAAATAGTTCTTCCATCGGCCTGGCATAAGCATGACAGGAGAACTAATCTGTGCTGTACAATCCGTTGGCCAGCGCAGCATCCAGGTCTGTGAGGCCTGCTCACTCACTAGAGAAACCATCAGGCCATTTAGTGCAGCTCAGCTTGAGCAAGTGCTTGTACAGCGGCTGATGCTCAAGGGCTTGTTCAATGATGCTACTGTTTTTATAAAGCTTCTGAACAGCAGAAAAGTTCCTGCAAAGGACACTCTCGCCTTTAAATCACCAGAGGAATTCGGCATCTCTTCCACGAATGAAAAAACAATGTAATGCAGGCGCCCATCCAAACACAGAAGAACATTAAACATTCAAAACAACTTGGCTCTGGCAATGTTAAACCTTTCTAAATTTATGTTGGACTTTCCATTAAATAATCGACCCGGCAATCCAGCCGAGGTCTGAAAATATGAGCACAACGTGACAAAGCTCTGACTGCCAAGACCATGCGATATCTCCAGTCTAAGTGTTGAATGGTGGCTCAGTGTTGTGGATTTGCGCCCAACTCTAGATATTTGATCGCAAGCCTCAATTCTCAAGGCTTGAGTCTTGGCACTCCCAGCGGCATTACAGAGGGAGTGCCATCCGACTGGAGGTGCTATCTTTCAGATTAAATGTGAAGGTGAATTTGTCACTCAGGTGGGCGTGAAAGATCCCACAGCACTGAATTGAAGAAGAGCAGGGGACTGACAGTTCCCTGATGCCCTGACTGGTATTTCACCCCTCAGTAAACATTTGTAAAACAGATGGAAATGGAATAGTGTAGGTCAGATAGGCTTCAGATGGTTTCACAGGTCGGCGCAACATCGAGGGCCGAAGGGCCCGTACTGCGCTGTAGTGTTCTATGTTCTATGTTCTATGATCTGGTCATTATCAAGGTACTGTTTTGAGACTTGTCCACGTGCTTTTAAAAGCTCCACATGTCACACACTCACTGCAGAAACCAAGATGGTTCAGAGGAGACCTGCCCCCATGAGGTTGGGAGTCTGAGGTGGAGTTGGCTCCATGTGAGTGAGGAGCGGAGGGACACCCTCTTCCCCAGGGTGGGCTGCAGACCTGTCCTCTTGAACAGGACCTGGGAAGCGGTGGTAGAGGCAGTCAGCTTCACCAGGGGGAGACTGCTGGTGATCCAGAAGGTTAGGGGGTCACTGGTGAGGCCTAGGCTCGGAGAGAGGCAGAGAGGCATTGCGGGTGTCCTCTGGTTGGGGTGAGCTCTCCTGATTCTCTGCTTGGTGGGCCTGGCAACACCTGGAGAGCCCCTGATTGAGCTAGGCCATTGATGACACAGCTGGGATATGAGGGTGTCCAAAGGAGCAGCCTGGATGGGCTCCCAGGAGACTAGAGGCCGACTGAGCATTCAAAGTACACAGGCAGCACTCAGCAGTGAGAGCAGCCAGGAGCAAGCAAGTAGCACCAAAGAGGTGTGTTTAAAAGGCAGACTGCAGCAATGGGGGTCTGAGCTAGGCCACCTCGATCCCGAGGGGGACACCCGAGTCCATGGACCTGGCAGCAAGTTGCGGCCTGCTCCGGCCCCAGCAGCCACCCCACAGCAAGCCCGAGGGGGACACCCCAAGTCCAGGGGCCGGGCAGCAAGTTGTGACCTGCTCCTGCCTCCAGCCTGGGCAGCCACCCCTCAGAAAGCCCAACAGTTTTCATTGGTTTTCGATGTTATTTTAGCCCCCCCCCGCTTCCCCTCTGCAGACATGGCGCCCAGTCCCCGCTTTTAAATACTCCGCCTGAGAGGGGGCATCACGGAGTGTCCAAGCTGGTCATCACACACGTAAATGTATGCAAATACGGGTTGTGCATGGCCCCAGGCAGCCCAGGGTGGAAATCCTGATTTCACCGCCGGGAAGGAATGGCACCCGAATCGGCACTGGTCGTGAACCTTGGCTTGTGCCGGACATCCGATTCTCTGCCCGACTGCAGTTGGCGCTTCCGGCGTCGCGAGTCAGAGAATCCAGCCCGTCATTTGTGAAAACACGCGAGAGAGTTGCTGACCGAGGCAGGGACTGTAAACGGTCAACCTGGAAGTTAGCTACCTTTTGGGAAGATTGATGGTTGATGTCCGTGCAAACACGATGGGCAGAAGGGCCTCTTCCCGTGCTGTTAAACTCTATGACCATTCAGGTCTGGGGTTGGATGGCTGACGGTGGCACATTCCAACTCCAATATTGTCCCTTCCAGTCAGGCCCAGCCTCAATTTTCAGTTTAGACGGTAAGATGGGCTGCATTGTCTAACCTTTGCGGTCAATGGGATCTTCCGGTGCCGATGATGGTGCCGTGCATCCCAGCCCACCCTCCCCCCAGTCCCAGAGCTACCTCTGTCACTGCAAAACACGCCATGGGTTGGCTGCAGAAAGTCCAACTCAAGACTGGTCAATACATCAGACAATTCCATAGATACCGGTAAGATCCCTCGACAAACACATAACAAACTATGTCACAAGCAACCGTCAATAGACCTTATTGTGTTTTCTCCTGAAAGGGTGCAAGATTTTTTTCTTCTCACTTGTGTTCCTAGAATCCCTCACTTGTTAGACATTGTGCTTACCTTGGCACCTTGCTCTGTTTCTGTTGGATAATTTGTCTGTGTAAATAATGGTTGGGATACACGGCTGTAAAGGATCAACATGAGTATTTTGGCCTTGCAGCTTTTTCTTGGACAAGTTTGTACCCTGAGCTCAACGTTGTGTTGATTCTTGACGTTTACACAGATTATTTTTAATAATCGAAAAGAAAACAGTTAAAAAAAAGACACGGCTCATTTTTCTAACTGAAATGAAAATGAAAAATGAAATGAAAATCGCTTATTGTCACAAGTAGACTTCAACGAAGTTACTGTGAAAAGCCCCTAGTCGCCACATTCCGGCGCCTGTCCGGGGAGGCTGGTACGGGAATCGAACCGTGCTGCTGGCCTGCTTTAAAAGCCAGCGATTTAGCCCAGTGAGCTAAACTGGGAGCCTCAGTTAGCCAAGGCAGCTATGATTACTCAGCTGGACACTGCATTACAGCTTCAACACAAATACAAGACAGAAATTACACTTCAAAGTCAAAATAATGAGGTTTCTTGAAGAAAGAAAAGCTTAATGATGCTCTCTCTCCATTTCAAAACCTGAAAAATTGTTATTCTCATACTGGGCTGGAAATTCATGGAGCCTAGTGGAAAAATGTCAGCCAGGATCTGATTCTGAGATCGTCGGCCCCATCCCTGGCGCCCCGCAATGTCATCAGGTTGGGATAAGGGTGTGAGCTCATGTGGGCCGTGTGCCTGAACTCGATACTCCCAACCTCCACTGGGGGATAGGCACCTCTTGGTCACCCACAATCTTTGTGGAGTCAGGTCAGCTTTTCAAGGGGTCATGGTTCATGGCTTCTCAGAGGTGCTATGAACCTTACTCTGGATGAGGGAATCCTTTGACAAGCAAGTCTAAAAAAGTCCTACCCATGCCCCCTGAACCAACTATGACACTTCATCCACCTTCATGGTCCCATACTCTCCATGCCAACCTAGGGCACTTACTTGTCGATTTACCCAATGTACACTCTCTACAGAACCAATGAATCCTATTGTAACAATAGCATGTGGGAAAAAGCCTTAAAAACAATCATACATTCATAACTTTCTTTTTAAAAAACTGCCTTACTTCAGCACCATAAACATGTCAATCAACTAGGCATTTAAATTATAAATAGCAGAAACTTGACACTTCTTGCAGACACACATGGAGAAATTGAGAAGTTAAACTAAGAGATAAGGCTGTCAATCAAATCGTGTTTTTACTCGGGTGCAGCTGTTTCAACGGACTAATGAATGTCTGAGGCTTTCAGCCACAAATAAAACATTTAGAGTGTGCAGGTGGGGAGGGGGAGTGCTGGGATGATCAGGGGATCTGAGGGGTGAGGGCTTAAAGGCTGTTTTCTGCTTTATTGCTTTAAATATGACTGGGACAAAGTCCCAAATTGTATTTGTAACAGCCCGCATCTGCACTCAGAAGGCTTCCTCTGCATTGTTTCCAGGATGGCAGGCCACATTCCAAAGATGTGCTGGGTAAGTAAATGGGGTTACAGGGATAAGGCAGGGGAGTGGGCCGAGGTAGGGTGCTCTTTCAGAAGATCAGTGTAGATTCGATGGGCCGAATGGCCTACTTCTGCACTGTAGGGATTTTATGATTTGCAGGCACTTTCTCCTACTACCCACCTCTAGATGAAATTCCAAGCCATTACCTTTGAAATCTCCATCCGGTCGGTCATTATTGTTCAAATAAGTATGCCACATATTTGAGGGAAAATCAATCATCTTTTCATAATCGTTCAGGTCTTGCCAGCGTTGAGGGGTTCCAGTTATCTGAGAGACTGGGGGATATGGGATTGCTTTCCAGAGAGCAGCGAAGGTAAAAGGGTGATTTAAAAGGGGCTGGTTTAGCACACTGGGCTAAGTCACTGGCTTTGAAAGCAGACCGAGGCAGGCCAGCAGCACGGTTCGATTCCCGTACCGGCCTCCCTGAACAGGCGCCGGAATGTGGCGACTAGGGGCTTTTCACAGTAACTTCATTTGAAGCCTACTTGGGACAATAAGCGATTTTCATTTCATTTCATTTTATTTAATTGAGCCGTTCACAGCGGGGAAGAGGCTTGACAGTGTAAATATGGAGGATGTGCTGGCATTGGCGGGAGAATCAGCAACAAAAATCACAGACTTCGGAAAATTGACAAGGGAGCCAGAGAGGGGAGGGAGAACATTTTTTGATGCAATGAGTTATTGTGATCTAGAAATGACGGACTGACTGTTAGGATGACTGAAGCAGATCCATTCGTAACGTCCGAAGGTAAACTTTCAAAAGTGAAAACATGTTCAGGGATACGCGGGGGAGGTGGGGGGGGGGGGGGGGAGACGAGTGGGACAGATTGGATAGTTTCTTGAAAGAGGCTGAATGGCCTCTTCCTGTGTGCCTGGCTCTCTGATCAATCTTGATGGCAATATATGGCGTGTTACTTCCATATAAATCAGAACGCACACCCCAGAGCTAACCAGCCCTCACGGTATTGAAGACACAGGCCGAAGGGATCCGTCTCTTCCCGCTGGCGGGATGCTCTGGTCTCGCTAATGCCGACCCCCGCCGTGCGTCCCCCTGCAGCAGAGGGTGCAGACAATGCAAAGCCCTGTCGACATCGGGGGGGGGGGGGGGGGGGGGGGGGGACGGCATAGGGGGGGGGGGCGACATAGGGGGGGGGGGCGGCATACCCTGTCGCCCGGCCAATGGTGGGCGGCCTCTGCTGCTGGAATATACGCGGTGACACCAAACGTCGAGGCTATTCACCAACTTGCTCCGAGACCTCTGGCCGTAACCAGTGCCCAGTCAGACAATGAGGGAGGGCGGGGAGAGGGGAGGGGGCGGAGAGAGGTGGCGGGATACAGAGGGCAAGTCACAAAATAAGGAACAGAAAGGAAGGGGGCGGGGAAGAGCAAGGGCGGGGAGGACAGGAAGAGTGGGGGGGGAGGACAGGAAGGGGAGAGGGATAAAAGCACCAAGGGACAACGCAGGGGAAGGAGGAAAGGGAGAACCGCAAGGGGCAAGGGGCCATGGACCCCCCAGTACGACTAAGTGCCGGGAAGTAACCAATGCCGGGGGCAGGCCGTACGGCAGAGAAGGCCGACAGCCAGGGGCTCTGTAATGACTGAAGACAGGCCTTTGAGATTGACCAATTAGAATATGAGTTCCCTGTTTAGTGGCCCAATCAGGGAACCCCTTTCTCTGTATATAACAGGGAGTGTCAGATCCTCTGCACACCCAGTGTAGACAGCAAGCTGAATGAACCTGGTTGTTCGGCTGTTGGTTTTGTAAATAAAAGGAATTCTGGTGAAGGGAATTCTGCCTCCGTGAACCTATTGCAGGCTCCCACACAGGGCCACCCCCCACACTCCCACCCCCTAGTTGTATGGAGGCTCCCTTGCAGGGGAGCACAACCAGCTACTGGTCCCCATGTGACCGAGCGGATATATTCGGGGCCACAGCCTGGCCTAGCCAGCGGTGCGGCATCAATTTTTCTTGTAGTGTCAGCCATTTCTATCTGTATCTGTCTAGGTCACCTTGTGGCCTCAACTTTTGAACCTCATATGACAGCCCCCCCCCCCCCCCCCCCCTCCCCAGGTCGAGATGATGCACCCCAATGTATCATCGTTAAAACTACAATGGGTGTAACATTTTGTAAATACACGTCTTGATCTTGAGAAAAAAAGAATTAGTCACCATCATTAGCTGTTAGACGAGGGGGAGCAGGGGGCGATGATTATTATTGTTGGGGGTAGATCATTTTTGTTGGGCTGGTGGGAGTTCTGATAGGTTGGAGGTTTTATTTATGTTGCCTTCTAAAAATATATATATTGTTATCGTGACACTGTACGACATCGGAGCCGCTTTCTGGGCTGTTTGTGTTGGTTATTAGTGATAAATCATTAACAAGAATATTATTTTTAGAAGAAAATACAGGGGCGGGGGGGGGGGGGGGGGGCAGAAAATCCCACCCACAGAGTTAACTATCATGTTTTCCAACGTTTTCTGCTTTTATTTCAAATTACTACCACGCTCAACATTTTGCTTCTGTGTTATGGTAAGAATACCCTGCTTCAAATGCACACATCTCCAGCACACAAAACTCATCAAATTACAGGCTGGCTTTATTCAGTTAGGTCCTTAAAAATTAGGTTAATCAGTGTTTTCATCTCTGTATGGTGATGAATTGTAGACACGTCTAGACAACCAATGGTAATATAACCCTTTCAAATTATACGCAAGATCTTGGGCCATGCTCCCCTCTGCTATGAAATGCTTACTGCGGACCCATATCTAACCATAATTGTTCTAAACATTTATCATCACAGAAAAAAAAACGCCTTCATGTTTCCTACCCTTTCAAGACGTTTTAAGTTTGCCAAAGATGAACAGACTGCTAGATCTGCATTTCAACCACAGTGTTGGTGATACAACCACAAAATCATTTTAGGATTGAATCCGCACCCAAATTCCACTCGCCTAGGGCTAATATTTCTCCCTCAATCAACATCACTCAAAGAAAACAGAATATCTGGTCACAATCCTGTTGAGGTTTGTGGGAACTTATGGCATGTAGAGCGGCTGCAGTGCTTCATACCTCATGTGACAGTGACTACATTTCGGAAGCACTTCTTTGGCTGCAAGCAAGTCGCAAGGTTCTCAAAAGACGCTCTCTCTATATTCACACCTTTACTCCTTGTTTTTGCTTCTCCATAAGGCCTCATGGTGGACATAGTTGCCATTTACTCTTGTTCACTCTCCGCCAAGTTAGTGTGGGAACTGAGGGAAGATAGATAATGTTGGCAGCACAGTTTGGCCCTGGCTTTGTAAATGATTGCCTCGAAGCACCAGTTGAAATAAAGCTAGATTCTTCAATCAGCAGGAGAAACATTTTGCAACACTATCATAGACATAGATTTCCATTTGTAACAGCAGCTTTCATGATCTCAGTGTGAAAATAGAGAGAGCATCTTTTGCGAACCTTGAGACTTGCTCGCAGCCAAAGAAGTGCTTCCGAAATGTAGTCACTGTCACAGGAGGTAGGAAGCACTGCAGCCGCTCTACATGCGGTAAGTTCCCACAAACCTCAACAGGGTTGTTACACAGCTAACGACATTTGGTCGATATTATCATTGAGGAAATGTGACAATATCTGTGGAATACGCTACCACAGAAAGTAGTTAGGGTCAAAACCTTGTGTAATTTCAAGAAGGAATTAGATATTGCTCTTGGGGCTAAAGAGATCAAGGGACATGAGAGGAAGGCGGGATCAGGGTATTGAACTTGATGATCAGCCATGATCATAATGTTTTGCGGAGTAGGCTCGAAGGGCCGAATGGCCTCCTCCTGCTTCTATTTTCTATGTTTCTATGCATTTAGCAAAGTTGCCAAAACATCAAAGTGGGTCATGAGCATTTTGTTGTTTGGGTTGATGGAGGGATAAATATTGGCCAGGACAAGAGGAAGCACTCCCCTGTTCCTCTTTGAAATGTGCCTGGAGATCTTTTATGTCCACCTGAGAGGATAGGTAGGGCCTCTGTTTAATGCTTCATCCAGAAGACGCGACTACAAATGGTGCAAAATTCCTTCAGGACTACATTGAGGGTCAGCCTCGAATATATGCTCAAATCTCTGGGGTAGGATTTCAACTCCTGACCTTGTGAGTGTTCAGAGGACGAAGAACGACCCGCCACTGATTGTAACACCAAATACTGCTCATTTATTTGAAAATACCTTCTCTAATTCTCTGTAAACCCTCAACACTGTTTCAAAAAAAAAATCACTTGACCTTAAACATCTCAAGGTCAGAGGGCGACACTTGTGGGTGAAAGACCTCAGCAACAAGATTTACTACACGGACGCTGGCTGACAGCGATGTGTGTGGAAGCCAAGGCCACTGAGTGTCTGCGTTCGTCTGCTTTCTTGGCCATGCGACACGTTTGGCTGAGGATAGCCTGGAGAATCTGGATGGGTGGGCGAGTGTTAGAGAAGAAAAGTCTAGACAAGGATTCCTATCTGCTAATGGACTATATTATGATGATTATTTTGTGAGCCATAAAAAACTGACTTGTTTTTATTTACTGCATGATCACACCTCTCAGAAATCCCTCAACGCATATTATTACTCAGTATTGCAAAGTATTTTCCACTCAAATAAAACAAATTATTCAGCTGGAAAAATCCTTTCTACCTTATGTACAAATCTAGCTTTCCCTGAAGCACATCGTTGCCCGACGCACACCCTTTGCCTCCCAGTTGGCCCCAAGATCACCTTCCAATCCCAAATCCTCTCCATCACAAAGAGCTACCTCCGCCTCGGTTGACGTGACTCTGCCCTTACCGTGGCCCATCCATGACTGCCACCAGAGCTTCTGTCTTCTTTTCCTGGCAATGGCTGTGTATTGTTATTAATGACATGGAGGCCCAGGTTCAAATCTCACCCCAGCAACTCAAGAATTTCAACTCAGTTGACTAAATAAAGTGAGCGATTAAAAAGCTAGCCTCGGTCACGGTGACCATGAAAGTACCAGATTGTGACAAAAAAGCATTCACTAATGTCCTTTAGGGAAGAACATCTGCCGTCCTTATCTGGTCTGGCCTACATGCAACTCCAACCGAGAGTGATGTGTTTGATTCTCAACTGCCCTCTGGAGTGGCCGAGCAAGCCACACAGTTGTCAAGAAAGTGGCTTGCCACCATCTTCTCAAGAACAGTTAAGGATCTGCAATACTTGCTGGGCAAATACACTGGACTGTTCCAGAAGGGTCTGGGCAGGATAAAGAGGGCCCATGCCTGTATGTATGTGGACCCAGGGGCTCAACCCAAATACTTTAGTGCAAGGCCTGTTCCATCTGCCTTACTTGCCAAAGTTGACATGGAATTACAACGTCTGAAGAATCTTGGAATCATACATCCAGTACAGTTTACGGAGTGGATCGCATCTGTGGTGCCAGTAATGAAGCAAGACAAGTCTGCCCAGCTCCGTGGGGATTACAATCTCACAGTAAACTGGCCTTCATGCTTGAACCATTCGCCAATGCCTATTGTGGAAGATTTATATGCAAATCTAGCTGGAGGGTGTTCTTTTATGAGCCATGTGTCCTTACAGGTGGAGCTGGACACCACATCCAGGAAATCCGCATCCAGGAAAGCGGTAACTTACTTGGGGTGCAGGGTGGATCGGCATGGCCGACACCCTGAGGAGGAGAAAGATCAGGGCATAAAAGGGGAGTTCCAAGGAACGCAACTGAACATTTTTAGGTTTGTTGAATTTTTATGGAGTCGCCCCTTGACATTCAATGGCATTGCCATCACTGAATCCCCCACTGTCAACATCCTGAGAGTTGTCATTAACCAAAAACGGAACTGGACTAGCCATATAAATACTGGGGCTACCAGAGTAGGGCAGTGGCTAGCAATCCTGCGGTGAGTAACTCACCCCCTGTTTCCCCAACCACTGTCCACCAACCACAAGGCACAAGTCAGTAGTGGGATGGAATACTCTCCACTTGTCCGGATGGGTGCAGCTCCAGCAATATTCAAGCTCGACACCATCCAGAACAAAGCAACCCCCTTGATTGGCACCCCTTCCACAAACATTCACTTCCTCCACCACCAATGCACAGTAGCAGCCGTGTGTACCGTCCACAAGACGCACTGCAGGAACTCACTAAGGTTCCTTAGGCAGCACCTTCCAAACGCACGACCATTACCATCTAGAGGGACAAGGGCAGCAGTTACATGGGAAACCCACCACCTGGAAGTTCCTCTCCACATCACTCACCGTCCTGGCTTCAAAATATATCATCCTTCCTTCACTGTTGCTTGGGTCAAAATCCTGGAATTCACTCCCTGACAGCACAGTGGGTGCCTACATCTCACGGACTGCCCAATTTTTCATTGGACATTCCCTTGGATGTAAACTTCACAGGAGGCCGGCCCCATTCTCTCTGGCACGACTCCGGGGAGCCAAAGTGCCCTATCTGAAATGAAAATCGCTTATTGTCACGAGTAGGCTTCAACGAAGTTACTGTGAAAAGCCCCTAGTCGCCACATTCCGGCGCCTGTTTGGGGAGGCTGGTACGGGAATCGAACCGTGCTGCTGGCCTGCTTGGTCTGCTTTAAAAGCCAGCGATTTAGCCCAGTGTGCTAAACCAGCCTCTCCAACGTTGTGGGCATAGACTGTGTCCCCTCACTGAAACCGCCACTCTGGCATCTGACGGTCATGGTGATGTTTCTGTGCTTCTTGCTGCACCTCCACTTTCCCGCCTAGGTTCTGTAAAGTCAGGCTTAGCCGGGCCCTAAGCCTGCAGGCCATCAGCAGCACTGTTGTTGCTATCCCTTTTGTCACGTGTGGCGACGTCCAGTAGTTAAAAGGAATTGTTCCAGTCGAATGTCTATGGAGCCTGTCTTCTTTATGCTTCTTTTGAATATCTGGACTGCCTTTTCCACCAGGCCGTTAGACGAGGGTTGGGGGAGGGGACGGGGCGGTTCTGATGGGCCAGATGTCGTTCCATCTAGTGAATGCGGCAAACTTCTCACTTGTGAACAGTGTCCATCACCAAAACATCAGGCACCTCAGCTTCTCAACAGTGGCCCTTGACGTTGTTGAGGCCATTTTATAAATGTCAAGCCATTTCAACTGGGCATCCACGATGATGAGGAACGGGGACCCCATGGAAGGCTCAGCAAAGTCTCACTGTGCGGTAGCCCACGCTACATAATGCCCCCCCCCCCACCCCCCACCACCCCCCATGACCACGTTGATGCCTCCAACTTGCCAAGAACCACCCTTCAGCCTGTGGACCCAACCGGCCATGACTCATCAAGCAGAACAGCAGGAACTAGATGATTCTGGCTGAGATATGGATACACAAGCATTTTCTCAGGCAGACGATGCTGGGGTCAAGGTTCCAGCGATAGCCTACTAGAGGTCGGCTGCAGAGAAATGACCAAATTCGCCCCTGATTGAGGTGTAGAAGAGCATGAGGGGCATGGACAGGGTGGATAGGAAGCAGCTGTTCCCCTTAGCTGAAGTGTCAATAATAAGGGGGCAGGAACTTTAGACAGTATTTGCAGAGAATAATTTTCAATCAGAGGGTGGTGGGAGTCTGGGAGGGTATAAGGGGTTGGATATCTCACAACCTTTCAAAAGAGCATGGGTGAGAATTTGAAATGTTATAACATTCAAGGCTATGGGCCAAGTGCTGGAAAGTGGGATGAGTGTAGATTTAGTGTAGTTTTGTCGGTGCAGGCTCGATGGGCCGAAGGGCCTTTTCCGTACTGTATGAATTTATGACTCCGTAACTCTGACGCAAGCTCCTGGTCATTGGCAATGCTGAAACAGAGATTTCTGGGAGTTCAGCATCGCCATCCAGTGGCTGGGCCCTGGTACTGTAACTCTATGGGAGACGTCAAAATCAAGTCCTTTAGAGCAGGCTTTTTCAAACTCAGGGTCATGACCCACGGGTTCCTGATCGCGGGAGAAGCACTAAACGGCCATGACCGCCTTTTAAAAAGGCCAGCCCCGTCTGGCTTTCAAAGATGCTGTCCCTCCCGTGAATGCGTGTCCCCTCAGGCAGTGCGCAGGTCCAGAGCCCAGCGCCTCCTCCTGACTTCAGCACGTTGTCCCAGGACCAAATTTCTTTCAAAAACCGACATAGCCTTCCCGCCAGAGATGGAGGTAGAGAGCAGGTCATGTGCCCAGCACATACACTGATGGACCACTCCCTGTACGAAATCAGGGTGCCAAATCACAAGGAGAGATTCCTCCATTTTCTAGCTGCCAGCAAAAAAGGCAACAGGACCGTGAAGAATTGAAAAAGGATAGTTTCATAATAAAGAAGAGAGGGCCAGAGACAAAAACAGGCCTGAATCTGCTAGAGAGCGCTGCACAGGAGAGTCCACGGCAGGACAAAGCAGTGCTGGTTGGAGCTGTATAGCGAGTTCCAGGGCCTCTGCTGAACAAATACTTAAGAAGAAACTGAAATCAGGAGCAAAGCAGTATAAAGATGATTTATTAAGGTATGGCTTTATTAATTGTGCCAATGCAAATCAGGATGCAAAGCCCATGTGTGTTATGTGCAGGGAAGTACTGACAAATTAAAGTTTAAAATCTTCAAAACCTCAAAGGCATTTGAAGACTAAGCATGGCGAGAGGTTTGCCTCTTGATTTATTTCAAAGGATGCAGCAAGAACTTAAATTGAAACTCAGTTGAAATCCTGGCAGAAATGTAACATTCAGTGACAAAGCAAGTGAGATCCTGAGGACCAAGCAAGCTCACCTGTCGCACTAAAGGTAAACTTAAATAGTGAGTTGCGAAGGTCGGCTGGCGTGGGTAATGAAGGTCGGCCGGTGTGGGTCGCGAAAGTTGACTGGTTGGTAAAAGTGGGTCCTGGGAAAACAAAGCTTGAAAAAACCCTGCACTAACCCAGAGCCCGAGCATGTTTCAGCTCTGACCCTAGCAGGCAGACACCAATTCTGGGTCTGTGCTCTCTCAACCCTGCAATAATCATACCAGTCATGTGAAGGTCTTTTGTCTCAATCTTGCTCAAAGCAAAGAGCGGATAAATATTTGAAGGTGAGAATATGGGCGGAAAGAGGCGTGGGAGGCTTCACTTTGAATTGCTCTGGGAAAGATGCAGCAAAGATTCAATGGGCTGAATGGTCTCTCTCCCTTCTGATTCTTCAGAGGTTGAACAGGGCATGTCGTTCTGTCAGAGCTCAGTCTGCCTCTAATTGCGAATTTAACTAACACAAAGATAAAATACTGCCGATATCAAAATCTGAATTGAGAACAGAAAATGCTGGAATCACTCAGCAGATCCGTGGAAGCCAGAAGAGATTGCATGCTTCTACTGCTTCTACTTCGACGATCACTCGCTAACGAGTATGATTGTCCACCTAAGAATCTCCATGTTACTGGTCAAGGGTTCTGTGGGTCCTTTCAGTCCCAGAAGAGGGCTGTCTGACTGATTTTCCACATCAGCTGGGAGGACTGGCGTACTAACAATCCTGCCAGTGGGCAATGTTGAAACCGGGTTCTGCCTGAATGGGAACCTGCCCCATCCCTCCGTTTTATCATGCCTCAGTGAAGAGACGAACCCAATGAACTCAGCCAAAAATGGCGAGAAAACAGGGCGCCTAACTCTCCAGCTGCATCACTGAGTTTTCTCTCCAGATTCTCTGGCATTCTGTGCAGACAGAGGAACTGGGGGCCTGTCTCTGCTGTCACTCTGGCCAGGCCTGATAGAGCCGACAAGGCCGCCTCCACAGAGATTGGGGGGGCCATCTGTAAAGGGTGGCTCAATCCGTGTTAAAAATAAATTCCCCACCACATCCCAAAGGACACAGTGTACCCCCCAAACTGGAGCGAACCCCCCCTCACACCTCACACGAGCATTGGGGTGACCATCCCACCACCTGCACACAGGTATTGAGGCTACCCCCCCCCCCCCCATCACACAGGCATCGGGATGGCTCCCCTCCAACCCTGCACAGCCCCATCGCCCCTCCGCACTGGGATTGAGGCACTCCCTCCCCCAAAAGGCATCAGGGCATTCCACCCGCCCCTCCACACCACCACAAAGACATAATGGGAACACCCCAATGGGGCTCCCCAGGGTCCTCCGCCCCTGGCACAAGCCCCTGTCCGTTTAGGGGAGATGGTGGCGTAGTGACATTGTCACTGGACTAGTAAACCAGAGACCCAGAGTAATGCTCTGGCGACCCAGGTTCAAATCCCACCGCTGCCGATGGTGACATTTCAATTCAATAAAAATCTGGAAACCATTGTCGATTGTCGTGAAACCCATTTGGTTAACTGATGTCCTTTAGGGAAGGAAATCTGCTGTCCTTGTATTTTTCAAAATAAATTTAAAGTACCCAATTATTTGTTCGAAGTTAAGGGGCGTGGTCAATCCACCTAGCCTGCACATCTTTGGGTTGTGGGGGTGAAACCTCCGCAGACACGGGGAGAATGTGCAAACTCCACACGGACAGTGACCCAGGACCGGGTTTCGAACCCGGGTCTTCAGCGCCGTAGGCAACAATGCTAACCACTGCATCACCGTGCTGCCCCGAAATCTGCCACCCTTACCTGGTCTGGCCTACATGTGACTCCAGTCCCTTGACTCTTGACTGTGCCGCCTCAGTTAGGGATGGGCAATAAATGTTGACCCAGCCAGCGATGCCCATGTTCCATCAACAAATTTTTTAAAGAACAAAGAAAAGTTCCACCTAGGCACTGCCACCTGTGGCTGCCACTCATTATAATAATCAACATGACCTGGAAAGGGGGGGGGGGGTAACATGTGGAGGGGAAGCCTTTTAAATACACGTGAATTTATTTCAATGTATTTACTTGAGGTTCTGCCCAAAATGAATGGGGACCTCACTGCGTCACTACCGAAGGGCAGGGAAAATCCGAGATTCTCATTCTCGCGATCTCACGGATTTTCTGTTGGCCCCGCCATTTTCGGCAACGGCAAATGGCGGCTGAAAATCCAGCCCCCCCACCCGCCCAATTGTTTCGAGTCCAAATGATCCTTCCACAGAACTGTTACACCGCTCACCAACAGAGGGAGCTCTCTGCAAGCTCCTGGCGTTCAATCCATTGAACTGTTTGTGGTGTAACTCGGATTCGATGGAACTGTTTTGGGCCTCTCCCCCAACCCAGATTACTCAACCCTCACAGACTCGGTTTGGGGCATTAATCACAGTAAATAGTTTTAAAGTAATTGGTGGGAGGATTAGAGCATAGCTAAGGATTAATCTTTTCATGCAGAGGCTGATGAAACTGGAACTCACTGCCTGAAATGATGATCATGATGTGGAGATGCCGACGTTGGACTGGGATGGGCACAGGAAGAAGTCTGACCACACCAGGTTAAAGTTCAACATAGAACGCACAGTGCAGAACGAAGCCATTCGGCCCATCGAGTCTGCACCAACCCACGTAAGCCCTCACTTCCACCCTGTCCCCGTAACCCAATAAACCCAGCTAACCTTTTTTGGACACTAAGGGCAATTTAGCATGGCCAATCCACCTAACCTGCACATCTTTGGACTGTGGGAGAGGAGACCGGAGCACCCGGAGGAAACCCACGCAGGTGAAGGAGCTCCGAAAGCTCGTGATTCGAAACAAAGCTGTTGGACTTTAACCTGGTGTTGTAAGACTTCTTACTGAAATGATAATGGGGGCATCAACCCTTATTGTATTGAAAAATAATCCTTAGATATGCACTTGAAGTGCTGTAACCTAGAGGGCTACAGACCAAGAGCTGAATTGTGGGATCTTTACCTGTCAATGGGTCAAATTCCTGGAATTCCATTCCCGATGGCACTCTCGTTGAACCTACAAATATGGGGTGGGATTTTCTGTCTCTTCCCGCCGGAGGGATCTTCCGGTCCTGGCAAAGGTGACCTCCCTGGCCACGGGTTCCCTGGCGGCAGGACAGGTGAGCTACGGCAAACACCGTAGAGATCGGCGTGAGAGGAAGACCCACTGGCAGCCAGTGCCTCCGCTGGTGGAAAGTGTGCCACACGGTGAGGGCGGAAAGTCCGACAGGAGGTCTCAGAAGCCAGCTCGCCACCAACCTTCATGTGGGCAATTCGGGACGGGTAATATGGATACTGGTCTGACCAGCAATGCTCTGGGCCTATGGAAGAATTAAAATGGAATACAGCCAGATAGCTGTTTATCGGCCAGCATGGACACAAAGGAGACAAATTAACTCTTTCCGTGTTGTCAATTTTCTGTGTTTCACTCAGTGGGGCTTGGTGAGACACGTCCAAAGTATTCCATTGAGTTTAAAACGACCTGCGATGCTCCATAAATGCAGTCCCATCAAGGCAGCATTTGACCGAGTTTTTCATCAAGAAGCCCCAGCTAAACTGGAGTCAATGGGAATCGGGGAAAACTCTCCGTTGGTTGGAGTCATACCCGGCACAAAGGAAGATGGTTGTGGTGGTTGGAGGTCAATCATCTCAGCTCCAAGTAACTCACTCCTGACCACCGCCCCACCCCCCCCCCCCCCCCCTCCCCCCAAAAGCTTGTCCACCATCTTCAAGGCACATGTCAGGAGTGTAATGGAAAACTCTCCACTTGTACTGTGTGCAGTTTTGGTCTCCACACTTGAGAAAGGATGTGCTAGCAGTAGAGGGGGTGCAGAGGAGGTACACTAGGCTGATTCTGGAGTTGAGGGGGTTATCGTATGAGGAGAGGCAGAGTAGATTGGGATTATATTCACTGGGATTCCGAAGGTTGAGGGTGGATCTAATAGAAACATATAAAATTTTGAAGGGGATGGATAAGATATAAGTAGAAAGGATGTTTCCACTGGTAGGTGAAAGTAGGACAACAGGGTATAGCCTCAAGATTAGGGGGAGCAGATTTAGGACTGAATTAAGGAGGAACTTCTTCACCCAGAGGGTGGTTAAAGTATGGAATTCCCTACCGAAAGGAGTAGTAGACGCTACTTCATTGAATATATTTAAAGATAGGGTAGATGTTTTTTTGAAAAATGAAGGAATTACGGGATATGGCAAGAATGCGGGTAAGTGGTTCTGAGACCACGAAAAGATCAGTCATGATCTTATAGAATGGCGGAGCAGGCTCGAAGGGCCGGACGGTCTACTTCTGCTCCTAGTTCTTATGTTCTTATGTTCTTATGAGTGCAGCTCCAACAATCCTCAAGAAGCTCGACACCATCCAGGACAAAGCAGCCCTGCTTGATTGATCGCCCTTCCACAAACATTCAAACCCTCCACCACTGACAAACAGTGGCAACCGTGTGGACCATCTACAAGATGCACTGCAGTAACTCTCCAAGGTTCCGTAAGCAGCACCTTCTGAACCCATGACCACTAACATCTAGAAGGACAAGAGCAGCAGATACCTGGGAACCCCACCCCCGGAGGTTCCCCTGCCAATCTCTCACCATCCTGACCTGGAAATATATCGCTTTGCCTTCACTCCTGACAGCACAGTGGGTGTACCTACACCTGAAGGACTGCAGCAGTTCAGGCAGGCAGCTGACCACCACCTTCTGAAGGGCAATAGGGATGGGCAATAAACGCTGGCCTAACCAGCGACGCCCACATCTCGTAAATGAATAATGAAAAAAATTCCATCCTGCCTGACAAAAGTTAAGCTTTGCAGAGCAAGGTCAGAAACACAGCACAAACTGTGTGCAACAAAGGAGCATTACTGGGCAGCACGGTAGCACAGTGGTTAGCACAGGTACTTACCAGCTCCAGGGCCCCAGGCTCAATTCCTGGCTTGGGTCACTGTTTGTGCGGAGTTCGCCCTGTACCTGCGTGGTTTTCCTCCCACAGTCCAAAGATGTCCATGTTAGGTGGATTGGCCATGCTAAATTGTCCTTAGTGTCCAAAAAAGGTGAAGTGGGGTTACTGGGTTACGGGGATAGGGTGGAGGCTGGGCTTAAGGGCTGGTGCAGACCCGATGGGCCAAATGGCCTCCTTCTGCTCTGTAACTTCTATGACTCTATGCAGCAATTGCCCCCGAACGACCTTCAGCAGCATCATGATTGTTGACCACTGATCGTAGAAATTGTTCTGAATCAGTAACAGAAAAATACCCGATTTATTGTAGTCTGAGTCCATCTAGTGGCCGATGGTGGAGGTGCAACTGTAACTGAAATGAAATGAAAATGAAATGAAAATGAATGAAATTAAAGGAAAATGAAATGAAAATGAAAAACACTTATTGTCACGAGTAGGCTTCAATGAAGTTACTGTGAAAATCCCCTAGTCGCCACATTCCGGCGCCTGTCCGGGGAGGCTGGTACGGGAATCGAGCTGTGCTGCTGGCCTGCTTGGTCTGCTGTAAAAGCCAGCGATTTAGCCGAGTGAGCTAAACCAGCCCCTCTGGTGCAGAATTCTGCTATTCCCATGATGCCTATCAGTTGTAAATGATAGGGTCCTCGGATCGTAGTGATGGATTCCTGAGAAATTGGAGTGAGAATAAGCCATTCCATCCATCAGGTCTGCTCCGACATTCGATGAGATCACGTCTGAGCTATTTGTGGCCTTAACTCCACTCCCCTGCCTGTCCCCCATGACCCTTAGCTCCCTTGTCAATCAAATGTCTGTCTAACTTAGTCTTTAATATGTTCAATGATCCAACCTCCGCTACCCTCTATGGAAGAGAATTCCAAAAAATAACTAACTCCTGAGAAAATAAACCCCTCCTCATCTCCATCTTGAATGGAAGATGCCTTATTTTTAAACCAAGCCCCTCGTTCTAAACTCCACCCCCCCACCCCCCACCTTCCCCCCCCCCCCCCCCCCCCCCCCACGAGAGGAAACATTTGCTCAGTGTCTACCCTGTCAAAACCCTCTCAGAATCTTATGTTTGAATAAGATCACCTCTTATTCTTCAAAATTCCACTGATTATAGACCCAACTTGCTCAACCGTTCCTGACAGGACAATGCATCACACAAGCTTGCCACCCGCCATTGATTCTGTCTACATCTCCCGCTGCCTCAGGAAAGCAGACAGCATTGTCAGAGACTCCTCCCACCCAGGCATTGCCTTCTTCCAGACCCTTTCATCAGACAGAAGGTACAGAAGTCTGAAGACCCGCATATCCAGACTCCTTCCCCACAGCTACAAGACTCCTCAACGACTCCCCCTCTGACTGATCTGTTCCCTGTAAGAATACTATTCACAATGCCCTATGCTGCACTTGCTCATGTATTTGCTTTGTTTGGCCCCTTGTTCCACACTGTAACCAATCACTGTTTGTCGATGTACCATTTGTCAATGTACACTGTCGATTATTCTATTTTTTTGTTTACTATGTACATACTATCCCTTGGCCGCAGAAAAATACTTTTCACTGTATTTAGGTACATGTGACAATAAATCAAATCAAATCAAACTCTTTCATCCCTGGAATTTGCCTAGTGAATCTTCCCTAAATTGCTTTCAATTTGAGTATATCCCTTCTTAGATAAGGAGACATTATTGGCAATACTCCAGGTACAGTATCAATGCGCTGTTAAGCTGCAGCAGGACAAACCTATACTCCTCCCCGCTTGCACTAAAGGCCAACACCCCATTTGTCTTCTTTGTCTTCCTCATTACTTGATGCATGTGCATGTTAACTGGTTGTGATTCTTTTACAAGGACCTTCAGGCCCCTCTGCACCACAACATTCTGCAGTCTCTCTCAATTTAAATGATTTTCAGCTTTTCTATTCTTCCCACCACATTTTCCCATATTATACTCCCTCTGCTGATTGTTTTGCCCATGCACGTACCGTGTTGAGGTTCCTTTGCGGGCTCTATGGCCTGAATTTTCATAGAGGTGGAGCCAAAATGGCACAGGAGCCCAGATCCCAGAATTCCGGTCACTGCCTACTCGCACTCACCACTTTCCCTCGGTGGGGGAGGAGGATAGGAGGAGTATAGTTTGCATGTCCACAGTTCACAGAGGCAGCTGCAGGTGTCAACATGCAGCTGTCTTCAAACAGAATCAATTTATGTTAGTAAGATGTCCAAAACACAACTTGAAGGCCTTACAATTATCAAGAGAAGGTCTAAACTTAGCACAGCCCTTTGGAGATGTAACATGCTCCTTTGGATTTGTCTAAGGACACATTTGAGACAGGTAAAGTGTCCCTTGGGAGAGGCCAAATGCCCTTTGGAATTGTTAAAAAAAAGTGACATCAATAAGGACCCCTTGCAGTGTGGATCATACAGGCCAATCTCGCTCCTCAATGCGGATGCTAAGTTGCTGGCGAAGATCCTGGCCACCAGGATAGAAGACTGTGTGCCAGGGGTGATACACGAAGATCAGACAGGATTTGTCAAGGGAAGACAGCTTAACACGAATGTGCGGAGATTGTTAAATGTTATTATGATGCCGGCGGTGGAGGGGGAGGCGGAGATAGTGGTGGCGCTGGATGCAGAGAAGGCGTTTGATGGAGTTGAGTGGGGGTACCTGTGGGAGGTGCTGGAGCGGTTCGGATTCGGGGAGGGGTTCATCAAATGGGTGAGGTTGCTCTACGAGGCCCCGATGGCGAGTGTAGTTACCAATGGAACGAGATCAGAGTACTTTAGGCTCTGCCGTGGGACCAGGCAGGGGTGCCCCCTGTCCCCCTTGCTTTTTGCACTGGCGATAGAACCTCTGGCGTTGGCGCTGAAGGAGTCGGGGAGGTGGAGGGGCCTGGTGCGGGGTGAGGAGGAACATAGGGTATCTCTGTATGCGGATGATCTGCTGCTGTATGTGGCGGACCCAGTGGGGGGAATGCCGTAGGTGATGGAGCTGTTGGCTGAGTTTGGGAGCTTCTCGGGCTATAAGTTGAATCTGGGCAAGAGCGAGGTATTTGTAGTGCACCCGGGTGATCAGGAGGAGGGAATTGGGAGGCTCCAGTTTAAGAGGGCAGTGAAGAGTTTCAGATATCTGGGGGTGCACGTGGCCAGGAGTTGGGGGACTCTCCATAAGCTTAATTTTACCAGGCTTGTGGAGCAGATGGAGGAGGAATTCAAAAGGTGAGACATGGTGCCGCTATAGCTGGTGGGTAGAGTGCAGTCCGTCAAAATGACGGTTCTCCCGAGGTTCTTGTTCCTTTTTCAGTGTTTGCCCATCTTTATCCCTAGGGCCTTTTTTAGGAGGGTGATTAGTAGCATCATGAGCTTTGTTTGGGCGCATGGGACCCCGAAGGTGAAGAGGGTCTTCTTGGAGTGGGGTAGAGATGGTGGGGGGCTGGCGTTACCCAATCTCTCTGGGTATTACTGGGCGGCCAATGTGTCGATGAGCGCAAGTGGGTGATGGAGGGGGAGGGGGCAGCATGGAAACGGTTGGAGATGGCGTCCTGTGGAGGCACAAGCCTGGGGGCCCTGGTAACGGCGCCGTGGCCACTCCCTCCCACGAGGTATACCACGAGTCCAGTGGTGGCGGCTACCCTCAAGATTTGGGGGCAGTGGAGGCGACATAGGGGGGAAGTGGGGGGCTCGATAGAGGCTCCGTTAAGGGGGAACCATCGGTTCGTCCCAGGGAACATTGATGGGGGTTTCCAGGGGTGGCACAGAGTGGGCATCAGACAGCTGAGGGACCTATTCATTGATGGGAGGTTTGCGAGCCTGGGGGAGTTGGAGGCAAAATTTGGGCTCCCCTCGGGGAACATGTTCAGGTATCTGCAGGTAAAGGCATTTGCTAGGCGGCAGGTGGAGGGATTCCCTTTGCTTCCCACAAGGGGGGTGAGTAACAGGGTGCTTTCGGGGGTCTGGGTCGGGGATGGGAAGATATCTGATATCTACAAGGTAATGCAGGAGGTGGAGGAGGCGTCAGTAGAGGAGCTAAAGGCTAAGTGGGAGGGGGAACTGGGGGAACAGATAGAAGATGGGAGATGGGCTGATGCCCTTGAGAGGGTTAACTCTTCCTCCTCATGTGCGCGGCTCAGCCTCATCCAATTCAAGGTGCTGCACCGGGCCCACATGTCCGGGTCTAGGATGAGTAGGTTCTTTGGGGGCGAAGACTGGTGTGTCAGGTGTTCGGGGAGTCCAGCGAACCATGTCCATATGTTCTGGGCATGCCCGGCCCTGGAGGAGTTCTGGAAGGGGGTGGCAAGGACGGTGTCGAGGGTGGTAGGATCCAGGGTCAAGCCAGGCTGGGGACTCGCGATTTTTGGGGTTGGGGTGGAGCCGGGAGTGCAGGAGGCGAAAAAGGCCGGTGTTCTGGCCTTTGCGTCCCTAGTAGCCTGGCGGAGGATCTTGCTACAGTGGAAGGATGCGAGACCCCCAAGCGTGGAGACCTGGATCAACGACATGGCGGGTTTTATTAAGCTGGAGAAGGTAAAATTCACCCTGAGAGGATCGGTACAAGGGTTCTTTAGGCGGTGGCAGCCTTTCCTCGACTTTATGGCTCAGCGATAGGGTACTGGGTCAGCAGCAGCAGCAACCTGGGGGGGGGGGGGGGAAAGGGGGGGGGGGGGGTGCGTTGACTATGTTTATTTAATTTTAATTTATTTTTACGTTCTCTTGCTGTATACTGGGTTGGGGGGGGTGGGGGGGTGAGATACATGCGTTGCTACGGTCTTGGGGGTGTTACAGTTATTATGGTGTTTTATTGCTGCTTTTCATTGTTTGTTGTTATATTTTCTGTAAAAATTTTCTAGAAAAAATTTTTTTTTTTTTTAAAGTGACATCAATTGGCCTAAATATGGATAAACCCCATTGGAACTGTCAAGCTGTCAAGGCATTTAAATCTCCTGCCATTTAAATTGAACCCCAAAAAATATCTGTTTAAAAAAAATCAGTGCCTGCTATTTCACTTTGTCTATTGACATAAGCCTGCTAGCTATCATCGTAGGATTTATGCTGTATGACTGATTTCACAACCACTCATTACAGAGTAGGTCGCCTGTTATTTCAATTCGATTGACAGCTCCAAGTGGTTGGAAAGTTTTGATTGCTATGATTTCAGATGCATGTTCTATAATGGATTTAATGAATTTAAATGTAGTGAATGGGTTTTTAGCAATGAGATTTTGTTTTGTAAATAGTGAAGTCAACAGTAGACATAAAATGTTAATTTTATTTAATCTCAGCATGATTCCTGAAGTCTGCTTGTGCTGGACACTGGGTGAGTTAGCATGGCGGGTTTAAGGGAATGGGTGGTGGGCGGGTTCTTGGGTTGGCATGAATTGTTGGTAAGTTGGCAGATGGATATGAGGGGCCATGGAGGTCTCTCCAAACAGTCTCTTATCGAGTCAGTGAGTCAGGAGACTTCTTAATCCTTTGAGAGCGATGTAACCCACTGACGAGTGCTTCAGCAGTAGAGGCGACTTATGTCTGACCCCCAATGGTCTGACTCTCAATCGGTGAAGATGTATCCCTACAGATAGTTTCCTCAGTTTCCCCTGGGTAGCTTCACTTTCATCCGCATCTATCTCGCTAATAGGTCTAAGGAGGGCCAGGTTGTTCCCCTAGTTCAATATGGGGCTCCCTCCTCCTTAAATGGTCCAGGAGCTTTTAAAAACCTTCTCCCTTGAACCTCTGTCGCCTGTGACACTGGACTTGTTTTGCTCACGACCATTCCGATTAGGGTCAGCACCGAAATTCCTGACGCAAAGTAAACCAACCACAACAAATGTTCTTTCAACTTTCTTTGAATCGTGGTGTCCTTGCTGTTTGTTTTGTTTAGATTCCACCCTCCGTGCCAAATTTGGAAATATAAGGTCCAATCGCGTACTAATGCATCTGCCCATTGACAGCTCAGGTGTAGCCCCCCTGTGGTGGTGTGAGGGGTAGTACGATAGGTGAGCAGGAATCGGGCCAGTCTGAGTGGGAAAGGGGCTGAAGATTGCTTTTTCATGGTGGACTTGAATGTTTGGACGGCTCTCACAACCTGTCCATTTGAGGAAGGTTGGCAGGGAGCTTATTCTTTCATGGGATGTGGACATTGGTGGCATGGCCAGCATTTGTTGTCTATCCCTCATTTCCCTGGGTGCCTCGCTTTCAGAAGACATTTAAAAGTCAACCACATTGCTATGCTCCATTGGTCTGGAGTCACATGTCGGCCAGACCAGGTCAGGTCGGCAGATTTCCTTCCCTAAAGGACATTAGTGAACCAGATGGGTTTTTACAACATCGACAGTGGTTTCGTGGTCATTAGATTTCAATTCCAGATTTCTATTGGATTCAACTTACACGATCTGCCAAGGTGAGATTCGAAACCAGGTCGCCAGAGCATTACCCATGGTCAATGGAATGCTAGTCCAGTTGCAGGCATAACATGTAGCTTCCCTGAAATTACATTTTTCCTGCAGGGTGATCTCCCTACACCTCTTCACAGCTCCTGATCTGTGGACCAAATTTCCCATATCTCTGCTGTCTCTTTTGCTCCAAGATTCTTTGCTCCATGGCCCCTGCGCCATCATCTCCGGTGCCATGAATGCTGCAGCTTCCCACAAAATCTGATGCAGCTCATCTGCATGCATACTCCGCAACTCCATCACCGCCCCCCCCCCCCCCCCCCCCCCCCCCCCGCAAGCTTTAGTTGCTTTTGATAGCCTGGGTGACTTCTAGTGCTTTCTTTAAGGTATTCTCTGCCTCTGCTAGCAATTATTTTTGTATGGCCAAATTGTTAACACCACAGACCAGCCTGTCTCTCAACATGTCACTGAGTGAGTCCCGAACTTGCATTGTTCAGCCATTTGTTTTAGGTGCGGCGTGAGTGCTGTGATCATCTCCTCTGAGGCCCTAGTTGTCGAACTGAATTTGTAAGCATGCATGATTATTGAGGGCTTTGGGTGGTATGGCCCTTGACTAACTCCATTAACCCTTCGAATGTTTTGGAGTCGGAAGTATCTTGACACTTCGGATTTAAAAAAATATATATTTTTATTCTCCATTTTCACATTTACTTCAGAATTTACACCCCACCAACAAACAGTAAACGGTAACTAATACAATGTCAATTCCCCTACCAACAACAACGATCCTATCCTCCCACCACCCCCCAAACAACAGCCCACCTGACAATATAAGCATCAAATAAAACAAACCCTCCCAAGGTGGGGAAAAAAAAGGAAAAAAGAAAAAGGAATCAGGAATCGCCTATGGTCACCATTGGCATATATAGTCCACCCCCCAACCCTCCCCCTAATATTCAACGCCAATCGATCCCCAAAAGAGTACCGTGAATGACACCCATGAATTGTAGACACACACCCCCACCCCGCTCTCCCAGACTCCTTCCCTCCACTTCCTCCTGTCAACTCCTCCCCCCAACCTCGGTTCCTTCCCCCAACTTTTCACCCCGGCTAGACTCACCGAAACCTGTTCTGCCAGGCTCCGATGGCCGCAGACCCTCCCCCCACCTCACTACCGTTCACTGACCGACTTAAACCGGCCAGCGTGGAGGCCCCCGCACAGGTCTTCTTCCCCCTTGCCTGGTCCCAGGAAACCTAAGAAATCCCCTTTAGCACACAACCCCAGCATACATACCCAAGCCCCAAAGAACCATCATTGCAAATGAAAGTCCCATCTCTTCCCTTGTCCAAATATATACAGCGTCGAATCATTTAGTACATACACCAACACACAGTGAAAAAATAAAGTTACATGAGGCTACATCGGTACACGACCATTTCTCAATTCTGCCACAGTCCTTCTGCCTTCGCAAACTCCTCCACCGTTTCCGCCGTCCCAAAATAAACGTCCTTGGATTTGTAAATCACCCTCAACTTAGCTGGATATACTATACTGCACCTTGCTCATGTACAGTGCTTTCATCACCCGGGTGAAGGCAACCCGCCTACTCGCCAGCTCCACCGTAAAGTCCTGGTATATGCGTATACCAGCTCCAGCCCACTGCACCACCCGCTTCTGCTTTGCCCAGCACAGGACCTTCTCCTTCACGCTATACCTGTGGAAACACAAAGTTACTATTCTTGGCGGCTCACTCGCCTTTGGTATAGGCCTCCATGACCGATGAGCCTGATCCAGTTCATATTGAGAGGGATCGTCCCCCTCCCCCAATAGCTTCGCCAACACCGTGGCAAAATACTCCGTCAGCCTCGGGCCTTCCACTCCTTCAGGCAGACCCATAATCCTCAGATTCTGCCGCCTGGATCTCTTTTCAAGGTCATCCATTTGGCTCACAGACCCTTGTTGGTCTCTATCACCCTCCACAACCCCTTCCCCATTGAGGTGAGTTGATCACTGTGCTGCGATAATGCCTCTTCCACTTCCTTCAGTGTCTCCCCTTGCTCCCGCACCTCCGCCGCTGCGCTTGATATCGCCGCCCTCACCGGGGCAATCGCCTCCTCCACCAGCACTTTCAATACCGCCCCCATCTCCTTCTTCATCGCTTCCATGTGCTTTGTGAACTGTTTTTCAAGTTCCACAGCCATCACCTTGGTTATTTCTTCTGCTGTGAGCAATGCGGCCTCCCCTGGTGCCCCAGCCTCCGCTTTCCTTACAGTTCCTGCGCTGACTTTTCCACTCACCTGCGGACTTTCATTAACCCCTTTTTCACAGCCGTTTGTTTCTCCCAAACTTGGACATTTCTCCTCCCTGTGCCTTCTTACAGCTTTTACAGCCTCCGTTGGCACCGGGACCGGGCGTTAAAACTCAGAAATGTCTATTCCCGAGCGGGTGCCCTCCAGTGTGGCTGCCTCCAGCCCGGCGTCACCGGAAGCCTCGACACTTCAGATTTTTAATTAGATTGTAATTGAAAGCGCCGCAGGCCATCTGTCGAATTACCCACTGCTTTTCCTCCCCCCCTGGGGCAGGGTGGAGTGTTCTTTCAGATGGTCAATGCAGGTCCAATGAGCCAAATGATCTTGTTATGTACTGTAGGGGTTCTATTCTACTCTATGATTTCACGAGAAAGGGTGCAGAGGAGATTCACCAGATTGTTGCCTGGGCTGGAGCATTGCAGCTATGAAGAGAGGCTGGCTGAGCTGGGGCTGTTTCTCTTAGAGCAGAGAAGGTAGAGGGGGACATGACCGAGGTGTACAAAATTATGAGGTCATAGATCGGGTAGATAGGAAGAAACTTTTCTCCTTAGTAGAGGGGTCAATACCAGGAGGAAGGGGCATAGATTTTCAGGTAAGGGGCAGGAGATTTAGAGGGAATATCGTGGAAAGATTTTTCATCCAGAGGGTGTTGGGAATCGGGAACTCACTGCCTGAAAGGGTGGTAGAGACGGGAACCCTCATAACATTCAAGAACTATTTAGATGAATACTCGAGGTGCCATAGTGTACAAGGCTATGGACCAAGTGCTGGAAAATGGGATTGGAATAGATAGGTGCTTGATAGCCAATGCAGGCATAATAGGCTGAAGGGCCTTTTTTTGGGCTGTAAAACTCTGTGATGATAATTAGGCAGGAAGGTTCTGTGTCCACTTAAGGGAATCCCCATGCTGCATTAAGCCCAGAGTGTGAAGGCTTGTGTGTAGCTATCCCGCAATGCCAATGGATTCCCTTGAGTGGACTGTGGTGATCGTAGATCTGAGTAGATGCAATACAACTGAGCAAGCACTAGAGGGAGCACGGGAGAGCGATATATACACAGGGACAGGAAGTGACGACACACTTCACGGAAGGCAGAACTCGTAGCAGGACACAGACACACAGGCAGGCAGCATTTGAGGTAGCCGTAAGCTAAGCTCTGAAGAGAGAACGAATTCACAATAAAGCATCTTCTCCACCTTTGAGACTACGAACTTTATTAAGACACGAGGAACAACACATGGACAATCAATCCTGGTTTAAGGGTCTCATCCTACCACCACTACATTCAACTAGCAATGCGTGGGGCAGTCGCGGTATGGAAAGCCTGAACCTTGTTGGGTTTAATTGCAATCTTGAGCGACCTGGAATTGACAAGAGGGTTCCATCTGAAAGGCAACTTCTGCCCTTTCTTCCAAATCCCATCCCCCCCCCCCCCCCCCAACCCACCTAACATTCCCTTTCCCCCGACCCCACCAGTTACCTAGACCCTCGATCCTGGGCCTCTGATTGGGTGCACTGCCAGCAGCTACCACTGCTCCCCCCTAGGGGAGCTGCCAGCCTCTGATTGGCCAACAGCTTCTCGGGGCCGGTTTTATGCCTCCCCCCCCCCCCCCCACCACCACCCCCATCCCTGGGGTCACTGATCCCAGGGAAGGCCCACCTCTTCCCACTTACAGGCACATAATGTTGTGGGCCACCCCCAAAGGAGGCACCCTGGGGGCTGTCGCTGGCTTCTCCAGTTGGTAGATGTGTCATCTGGAGTAAATCCACCCGTAGTGTCTGCGGATAAAGGATATAATTCCTCCTGCTTATTTTCGGCAGAGTTTGACAAAGAGTACCTCCTGCCTGAGATGGGTGGTTGCTTCGTTGCTTTAAGTGGAATGAAATTACAGACCATCATTTTAGTATTCAAGTCACATCAGAGAAATCTGTATCCTGGATGAGGGATGTGAGTTGCTTTCAGCTGATCTGAATCAATGGCGGGGAGAATGGAGGTATTTTCTCAAAGCTACAGCCGGAGTAGAATCTAATCAGGACTTGAATTATTCAAGTCCGTGATTGTAATTCATCAGTTCTTTTCTACAGGATGTGATGATTCGGAGAAATTCTGGACCCGAGTGAGAACGAAATGCTCAAAAAACACCTGAATCCTGAAATATTAATGCTACAAAGCAATTGATGAAATGGCACAAGGGAACAAGAATCCAAATGTACAGTGGATTAAAAAGCACTCAGCAATAAGCGTTGAATGTTCCTGCTCTGCTTGTCTGTAATTTACTTTCCTGTGAGTAACTGTGTGCTTGGCAATGGACAAAGACAGATAGTTACCATGATTGCTGCACTATACACAATCAGACAAGCGGTGAGCTAAAAAAGAAATTGCACTAAGTTGGATGGCTTCTCCTCTCCACGTCTCAAACTGAGCATCACAAGACATTGCAAATCATTTACGTTCGGCCCAGTGGGCTCAAGCTGTTGTTACTGCTCCAAATTTGCCTCCTCCCACTCCTCTTCATCTAACTTTATTCAAAACGTCCTCCTCGCCCGAGGTCCGCTAATTGTATACATTAAGGTTCAAGATTAGCAGGTGAAGGAGATTCATTAGATGATTATTTGTGCTTCTCTAAAGGGACATTTGGTCACCTGGTGTGGAGGAAGGTGAGGGGTGAGGAGGAAGGTGAGGGATGTGGAGGAGGGTGGGTGGGCGGGCAGATCAAATCAGAGGACCTCCTAGTGGACCTGGACCTGGCTCCTGGCAGGTGGTCGAGGAGGTCGTCCCTCCTGACTGCCTCCCTTTCGCTGCCGGGTGCCCCTGGAAAGGGAGCAGGCGGTGTCCGCCAGCACCATTGAGACCTTCCATGCCTGGTGGGCAGTGGGGTGTTTCGCCATCCATTCAACAACATTTTGCTTTGATATTTTAAGTGTCCTTTGAAGGGGAGGCCTTTTAATTTATCCAAGCTCTGATGTTTCCAAGATTTATAAAGAGACACTTAAGTCACCCGATGTGAGGCAGGGTGAGGGGTATGAATGCGGGTGTTGGTGGTAAGGTGGGCAGATCAGATGAGATCAGAGGACCTCCTAATAAACCTGCTCCTGGGCCTGTCCAAGGTGACCGTCAACATGTCCAGGCAGTCGGTGATGGCGGGAGTCATCCAACCCAGCTGTCCATCCACCTTCCACACCAATGCTTGCGGCCGTGTGACCCTAGACAAGGAACACATGGTGTTCACTGGTGTGCTCCAAACCTTCTGGAGTGGAAGTGGAGTGCAGCAACAGCCCTGGGAATTACATTTTAGTTTAATTAGCTAGGCTTACTTTGGAGAGTTTTTCAAATGGCATTTGCCTATTAAGGGACTGTCACCTCTGTGAACTAGTTTGTTTTTTATTGGTTTACTCATGAGTACAAAGAGGCACTTGTCCTTAGCCATAATGGTCTCAAAATGCCTGCTCATCTCTGATCTCGGAAATTACGCGGACTCAATCGTGTTTAGTACATGGTTGGAAGACTCTCTGGGAATATCAGGTGCAAGGATTTGGTGGATGATGAGCCTGGAGAAGAGTGTGTAGATAGTCTGGGTCACATTAAGATCAAACGGGAGGTTGGGCATCATGAAAAACATTAAGGTAGATAAGTCCCCAGGGCCTGATGGGATCTGCCCCAGAATACTGAGGAAGGCAAGGGAAGAAATTACTGGAGCCTCACTGGCTACAGAGGAGGTCCCAGAGGACTGGAGAATAGCTAACTTTGTTCCTTTGTTTAAGAACGGTAGCAAGGCTAATCCAGTAATTTACAGGCCGGTGAGCCTTACGTCAGTGGTAGGGAAATTATTGCAGAGGATTCTTTGCGACAGGATTTACTCCCATTTGGAAGCAAATGGACGTATTAGCGAGAGGCAGCATGGTTTTGAGAAGGGGAGGTTGTGTGTCATTAACTTGATTGAGTTTACCGAGGAAGTGACAAAGATGATTGATGAAGGTAGGGCAGTGGATGTTGTCTACATGGACTTCAGTAAGGCCTTTGACAAGGTCCCTCATGGCAGACTGGTACAGAAGGTGAAGTCACACAGGATCAGAAGTGAGTTGGAGAGATGGATACAGAACTGGCTCAGTCATAGGAGACAGAGGGTAGCAGTGGAAGGGTGTTTATCTGAATGGAGAACTGTGCCCAATGGACTTCCACAGGGATCAGTACTGGGACCTTTGCTGTTTGTTGAATAAAAAATGATATGGAGGAAAATGTAACTGGTCTGATTAGTAAGTTTGCGGACGACTCAGAGGTTAGTAAAATTGCGAATAGAGATGAGGACTGTCAGAGGATAGGCAGGATATAGATTGGTTTAGAGACTTGGACGGAGAGATGGCAGATGGAGTAAATCCGGAAAAATGTGAGGTAATGCATTTTGGAAGGTACGGAGGTCTAAGACAGGTGGGAAATATATAGTAAATGGCAGAACCCTTAAGAATATTGACAGGCAGAAGGATCTGGGTGTACAGGTGGTCCACAGGTCACTGAAAGTGGTAATGCAGGTGGATAAGGTAGGCAAGAAGGCAAACGGCATTTTTGCGTTCATTGGCTGGGGCACTGAGTATAAAAATTGGCAAGTCATGTTGCAGCTGTATAGAACCTTAAGGGTGTGTGTGTGTGTGGGGGGGGGGGGGGAGCATGGATGGGGGGTTGGAGGGTTTGGAGTGGGGGGGGTGTTAAATAGAATCAATCCATTTCAGGGAAAGCTAAATTAACACATGTGGGTGTGAAGGATATAAGGTTATGCTGCTGTAGATAAATGAGGAGGAATGAGAGGAGGCTCTCGTGAAACATAAACATTCAGCGGTTGGGCTGAATGGCCTGTTTTTTTGTGCTGCTAGCTGTCTGTAATTCTACCTAAATGGAGCTCCAGCCATGTGTTATAAGCAGATAACAATGTGAGTTGTATATATCTTGCACACATCTGAGGGTAAATTCATCAAAGACTCCAGCAGGGAATTGGTCTTGAAGAAGAATCTAAGTTGTATTCATTCTGGTTCTCCATTCCTTTCTGCTCTCTTAGTTCACTGCTCTGAAAAGCTTCAAGGATTTGGCACCAAAATGCATTCTGTACAAAATGTACAGTTCCAGACGTAAGTGGCTCCATTCATCTCTGTCTCTCGATAAAGACAGAGGAGAGAATTGAAGATGCATTTACATTGTAGTGCACCAGGCAAAAGGGAGGTATTTTGATTGAAATTACAGTTCTTTGCTGCAATGATGTAAACTTATTTTACTTTATAATATCAGTCCCATTATTAACTCAGAAAAGGTCAATGCTCAGTTTTGCTCAGAATCTGTACTTTCCAACATCACCACCTCTCCACCTGTCCAAGGTTTTCCAATATTATTTACCGTTGATTTATGTCGAGTTTCAGACTCCAGCGTTAATTATTTGAGGCACATATTCCTTCCATGGGGACTAGGCGCAGGAGTAGGCCTCAGGCCTGTTGCGGCATTCAATAAGATCATCGTTGAATTTTTCATCAACTCCACTTTTCCTCCTGATTTCCATGTTGTTTAGTCAGTGTCCATAATCTAACAATCTCGGTCTTGAACAGACATTTCAACTGAGCACCTATTGCACTCCGGGTTGGAGAATACAAAACATTCACAACTCTCTGAGTGACGTAATTTCTCCTCACCTCTATCTAAATTGGCTGCCCTCTATCCTGACGCTGTGTTTCCCCCCGCCCTCCCCTTCAGCTGTTGGGATTCTCATTTCCCGCTGGTAGCAACCCCCCCCCATCTCCGCGCCCCGCCCCCCACCACACACACCATCGTCCATTGGTTTCCCGGAAGCATGGGGTGGCTTCAATGGGAAATATCGTTGACAAGCATCAGGAAGAGAGAATCCCTCGCCAGTGAAAGGCCGTTGCTCAACACGTGGCTGGGGGACCGGAGAATCCAGCCCAAACTCCTATACTTCAACCCCCCTCACAATAAAGGCTAACATGCCATTTGTCTTTCCAATTGCTGGCTGTATCTGCATGTTAACATTCTGTGATTAATGGTCACTCAAGTGTACTCAAATTACTCCGAATATCAAAGGGGCGCTTTGTTTCCCTTCCTTCTTCCTTCCTTCCTTCCCTCCTTTCTTCCCTTCCTTTCCTTCCCTTTCCTTCCTTTCCTCCCTTCCTCCCTTCCTTTAAGAAATAAAGATGCTTTTTAGCTGTTTCACCCACTCGTCTTCATACTCTTCGATAGATAGAAATGTATCTCCCGGGATTTTCCTGAGTGAAGTGAGTGCAGACTGCACTACAAGCACAATGGCACAGTGTCACTAGGTGGCAGAACATGGACTTATGTCTGAAAATCTCTGTGCCGCATGTTTGCCAATCAGCATTGGGGGACAAAGGGGGATATTATTTTGAAAAAGGGATAAATTATCAGAGACAAATCTAGTCGGGATAGACTGATTGTTCACATTCTAGGCTGAGCGCCTATTACTAATTGACATTGCCAGAGGGCTGGTGGTAAATGGTTGAATTACCCACGGGGAAGGGAGTGTAACTGGAGACAATGAAAACAAGCTGAAGATCTCACTGCTGTTGCTTGAATTATAAAAGTATGGAACTTTACAGCAGAGAAAGAGGCCATTCAGGTCATTGGGCCTGATTCTAACTGGTGAGGGTGTAGCTAAAGGGTGAGCTAAAATTTCACCATCCCTTCTGCCAGCTCTTTGAAAGACAAACCCAATTAGTCCCCTTCTTCTGCTCTGTTCACATAGCTCTACATTTTAGTTTCTTTTTCACGTATTTATCCAATTGTCAATTGAGAATGGTGGTGTGTGCTTTCACAAGCCTTTCCACTGGTCCTTTTGCCAATTATATTGTATGTGTGCCCTCTGAGTATCAACCCTCCTGCCATCGGAAATTATCTCTGCTTATTGACCAAACAAACACTGTTGCCTCACAGCGCCAGGGACCCATATTCGATTCCGGTCTTGGGTGACTGTGTGGAGTTTGCATGTCCTCCCCGTGTCTGTGTGGGTTTCCTCTGGGTGCCCCGGTTTCCTCCCACAGTCAACAGATCACTCTTGGTGATGGACATTAAAGTTCCCCACCCAGAGCATATTCTGCGCCCTTGCCACTCTCAGTGCTTCGCCCAACTGGTGTTCAACATGGAGGAATACGGATTCATCAGCTGATGGTGGCCGGTAAGTGATAATCAGCAAGAGGTTTCCTGGCCCATGTTTAACCTGAATCCATGTAGTCCAGAGTTGATGTTGAGGACTCCCAGGGCAACTCCCTCCTGACCATACACCACTGTGCCGCCATCTTTGCTGGGAGATGCCATACCCAGGAATGATGATAGTCGTGTCTGGAACATTGTGAGTATGACTATGTCAGGCTGTTGCTTGACTAGCCTGTTAGCCTGTGAGACAGCTCTCACAGCTTTAGAACAAGCCCCAAGACGTTAGTATTGAGGACTTTGCAGGATGAACAGAGCTGGGTTTGCCGTTGTCATTTCCGGCCTGGGTCAATGCCGGGTGGTCTGTCGGTTTCATTCCTTTTTTTGTGTGTTTGTAGCGGCTGAATACAACTGAGTGGCTCGCTGGGCCATTTCAGAGTCAACCTCATTGCTGCAAGTCTACCCCTGGCCAGACCAGGTAAGGATGGCAGATTTCCTTTCCTAAAGGGCATTAGTGAACCAGATGGGTTTTTATGATAATCAATGAAGAAAGAACAAAGAACAATACAGCACAGGAACAGGCCCTCTAATCCTGCGCCGACCATGGTACCAGCCTAAACTAAAACTGTATGCACTTACGGAGTCCGTATCCTTCCATTTCCACCCGCTTCATATATTTATCTAGATGCCCCTTAAATTCCGCTATCGTACCTGCTCCCACCACCTCCCCAGGCAGTGCGCTCCATACATTTACCACCCTCTATGTACAAAACGTGCCTCGCACATCTGTTCTAAACTTTTCCCCACGCACTTTAAACGTATGTCCCCTAGTACTTGACTCTCCTACCCTAGGAAAGAGCATCTGACTATCCACTCTGTCCATGGTTTAACGGTTATCATTCAACTTTTAGTGCCATATATTGGGTTTAAATTGCACCACCTGCCGTGATGAGACTCAAACCCTGGTCCCAGGATCACTATCCTGGGCCTCTGGATTACTCGTCCAGCGGCAATCCCACTGCATACTGTAACAATCCTACACTGTAACAATTCTGTGATTCTATGAACTGCCACGCTCCAGCACCACATCTGTGCAACCATTAAAAAGAGCTTGGATTCTCCAATGCGATTGTTATCTTTTCCCTTGGTAGGGATTTGAACTGTGTTCTCTTTCCGCATCCAATCTCCTTCCCCGGATCTCAAACAACGACCTTCGTATGGGTTGACCTGATTAATATTACACTGCTGTATGCTCCACCCTATGCCGGTGTCTATGTATTTACATTGTGTACCTTGTGGTGCCCTCGTATGTATTTTCTGTTCTTTTCATGCTCTGTTCAATGATCTGTTTGAGCTGCTCGCAGAAAAATACTTTTCACTGTACCTCGGTACACGTGACAATAAACAAATCCAATCCAATCATTATATTTATTCATAGTCAGTACAGAAATGTACATTGCATCAATTTGCGCATCAGTTTTGAATCGAAGTGACAGGTGAAAGAACACTCACAACACAAAGAAGAGCAGCAATGTATTGAATTTATAGATGTCAAAGAATGTGCAGAGCCCTTTAAAGAAAGAAAGAAATTCCAGAGCAATTAATCCAGACTGACATTCGGAGTGCAGAACTGAGGGACTGCTACAGTGTTATTATTCTGGATGAGACATTAAAATGGTGCCTCATCTGCTCTCTTAAGGTGGCACTATCAATTACCACTTAAAAATTGCCATTTTGTTTACCACAAATTACTAATTTTTCAGAGAATGCAGATCACAGCAGCTTGTAGTGCAAAAAAGGTTTCGCTCATGTCACCTCTGATTCCTTTGCCAATCATAAGAACAAAGAACAAAGCAAAGTACAGCACAGGAACAGGCCGTTCGGCCCTCCAAGCCTGTGCCCACCATGCTGCCCCATCCGAAATAAAATCTTCTACACTTCCGGGGTGCGTATCCCTCTATTCCCATCCTATTCATGGATTTGTCAAGATGCCCCTTAAATATCACTATCGTCCCTGCTTCCGCCACCTCCTCCAGCAGCGGGTTCCAGGCACCCACTACCCTCTGTGTAAAACACTTGCCTCATACATCTCCTCTAAACCTTGTCCCTCGCACCTTAAACCTATGCCCCCTAGTAATTGACCCCCCTACCCTGGGAAAAAGTCTCTGACTCTCCACTCTGTCTATGCCCCTCATAATTTTGTCGACCTCTATCAGGTCGCCCCTGAACCTCCTTCGTTCTAGTGAGAACAAACCAAGTTTATTCAACCGCTCCTCATAGCGGGATTCTCAGACCCTCAGCACCAAAATTGCGCTCAGTGCGGGGGCGCAGAATTACCCAAAATAGGCTCCCACGCAGGCACGCGATTCTCCGGCGAAAGGAGAATCACCGGTACTTGGGCCCGTGCGATCGATGCGCCGCCGGTCGGGAGCCGTTGGAAAAGGCACCCCTGGCGATTCTCCGCGCTCAAAGGGCCAAGTGCCCGCCAACGTGGTTCTCATGTGGTTCCATCCGGCGGGAACTCGGGAGTCGCGGCTGATGTGGCCATTATGATGGGGCCTCGTGTACGGGCAGGCCCGCGATCGGGGGCCACCGATCGGCGGGCCATCACGTTCTGGAAGCGACCTATCTTCCTCCGCTCGTGGGCCCACTGTGTGGTTCTGCCATGTCGGCGGCGCCCACACCGCGGCGGCCGCCATGTGCGGCTGCGCGGTCTGTATAGCAGGGCCCCGCCGGCAGCCACAGCTGCGGGACGCATGCCAGGGCCCTGCTAGCCACCTGGAAAATGGGGAATCATCCCGGACTTGCGAGGTAAATGGCCAGAGTGATTCTCGCCCATTCTCTAGCGAACGAGGGGATTAGTCCCCCAAAGGGAGAATCCCGCCCTGTGTCCCCAGTTCCAGATCCAACCCCCTGCCCACCCTTGCACCCCTCTCCAGCCCAATCAGCAGTAAGAATTTTCTATGCTTCAGTGAAATCACCTCTCATTCTTCTAAACTCTAAACCAATCCTTCTGCCAATGGAATCAGTATCTCCTTATTTTCTCTATCCAAACTCTTCATGGTTTTCAACACCTTTATCAAATCTCCTCGTAACCTCCTGTTCATGACGAGACGCAGCTTCTCCAATGTCTCCACGTTAACTGAATCTCTCTATCCTGGTACCATTCTAGTAAATCTCTTCAACCCCCCCCCCCCCCCCCCCCCCCCCACCCCCCTCCCCCCAAGGCTTTGGCCACCCTATTTAAAGTGCGGTGTCCAGAATTGAATACATTACTCCAGCTGACGCGCAGTCAGTGTTTCATCAAGGTGTCGTGTAACTTCCTTGTCTGTGTGTTCTATACATCAGTTAAGAAAGCCAGGCATCCCATCTGTTTTTTTTAAACAGCTTTCTCATATTATCCTGTCACCTTCAAAACTTTGTACACACTTACACCCCAGGACTCTGTGTTCTTGAATCCCACATCTAAACTTATGCCATTAAATTTAAATTGGCTCACCTCATTCTTCCGACAAAATTGAATGACTTCGCACCTCACAGTGTCAAATCGCATCTCTCTTGTGTCATTTCATTTCACCAATCCGTCTGCCTATGTCCTCCTGAAATATGTTGCTATGCTCGCCGTTGTTTACTGCATTTCTGAAATTTGTCTCATCAGTGAACTTTAAAATTGTGCCCAGTGTACCAAGGTCCACGTCGCTAATGTTAATTCAATCCCAAACCAGCTGGTGATGTTTGAAAGGAGATATTAATATTTTTTTCTTGAGAACAGATTTATTTACAAAATGCTGCCTTGCAGATGTCTGCTTCTTACCTGCTCGTACCTCCTCTGTTGTTTTTAGATGTTTCGTAGCCAACTCACCAGCACTAGTTAGTACCTGTACGTCCCTAAAGTTAGTACCTGAGGTACCTAAAGGTACTAGGATGTTTCTGTACTGTAAATGCTGTGGAAATTAAAAATGGCATCTTGTGGTGTACATTCGACCTCGAGATGAATGTTTGAACTGAAAATACAACTTCAGTGCTTGCTTGGCCGCTTCAGAGGGTAGGTCAGAATCAAACATGCTTTCTTAGGCTACCAGCTGGGAACATTCTTATTACATTTGGATTTGTTTATTGTCACGTGTACTGAGGTAAAGTGAAAAGTATTTTTCTGCAAGCAACTCAAACAGATCATTTAGTACATAAAAATAAAATACAAATAAGATGCATAATAGGGCAACATAAGGTACACAATGCAAATATATAGACACCGGCATCGGGTGAAGCATACAGGAGTGTAGTATTAATCAGGTCAGTCCATAAGAGGGTCGTTTAGGAGTCTGGTAACAGCGGGGAAGAAGCTGTTTTTGAGTCGGTTCGTGCGTGTTCTTAGACTTTTGTAACTCCTGCCCGATGGAAGAAGTTGGAAGCGTGAGTGAGCCGGGTGGGAGGGATCTTTGATTATGCTGCCCGCTTTCCCCAGGCAGCGGGTGGTGTAGACAGAGTCAATGGATGGGAGGCAGGTTTGTGTGATGGATTGGTCTGTGTTCACGAATTTTCTGAGGGCCACAAAGAATCCAGCACGAGTTTTCAGGATACAAAGAAATAACATTTATTTACAATAACATATATATACACAACAGCAGCAGCAACTTCCCTTGCTGCTCACTCCTCTCTCTCTCTGCTGGTTCCAAACTGGCCAGCTCTATTTATGCAGGGAGTCTGCTAATGATTTCTCCACCCCCCTCATTGGGGAAGCTCATACTCCCAAAGGATTGTGGGATTGTCATTAGTCCCCAGCCAGTGGAAAGCAGGCAGGTTATAACATCCCTCCCCCCCAAAGTCCAAGGAATCCACCGAAGACCCTGGTGAAGGAGGGCGTCGGACTCGTTTTGCCGCAGGCCGGACACCATTTGCACGAGGCGCTGGATCGGGCGGCGTGTAATGAGTTGGAGACCGCCGCTTCCGTGATGAACGGCGTAACGGCTGTACATCCACGGCCCGTGGGCCCGAGGATTCCCCCTCTGAGGTGTCTTGTGTCTCCATCTCGGAGTCAGAGTCTGCTGCCTCTGTCATCTCGTCGTCTTTATCTCCACGTGGTTCTGTCACGACCTGCACAGGCTTTGAGTGAGGCACCAGAGGGAGATTGTGAGGAATACTTTCCACTGTGTCTGGTCTCTGTGGCTGTAGAAATGAGCACCTGGGGCAGAGAATCTTCGGAAGGGATAGTCTTCTGGACTGAACATGATCTACATGTTTGCGCTGGAGACGACCCTGGGCTTCCATCTGGTAAGAGATAGGGCCTGTTTGGCGAAAGATCATGCCAGGAACCCACTGGGCACCACCAGCAAAATTACGAACGAACACTGGGTCACCGGGCGCAAACTGCTGAATCGGCTGATGCCGAGAAACACCATATCCCTGCCGGTCTTGTGTGCGGCGTACTTTTGTGCCAATGTCCGAGAAAACCATGCTAAGGCGGGTGTGAAGTCTCCGACCCATTAGGAGTTCTGCGGGAGCTACCCCAGTCACCGCATGGGGGTTGGTCCGATATGAAAACAAAAATGATCCAGTCTCGTGTCCATCGACCCGGAAGACTGCTTCTTTAGGCCTCGTTTGAATGTCTGCACTGCGCGCTCCTCCAACCCATTTGAAGCTGGGTGGTAAGGGGCAGTGCGGATATGGCGTATGCCTTTCATCTTCATGAACCTCGCAAACTCCTCACTTGTGAACGGAGTGCCGTTGTCCGTGACCAGCACCTTGGGGAGGCCATGCGTACTGAAAGACAAACGCATCTTCTTGATTGTTGCGCAGGACGTTGTGCCTCCCATCTTATGCACCTCTAGCCATTTAGACTGGGCGTCGATTAATAGAAGGAACATGGATCCTTGAAAAGGGCTGACGAAATCCGCATGCAAGCGCGCCCAAGGCCGCCCTGGCCATTCCCAGTGATGTAGGGGCGTGGCCAGCGGAAGCTTCTGATGCTCCTGGCAAATGGAGCAGTTTTGAGCCACCTTCGCAATGTCGGTGTCGAGGCCTGGCCACCAGACATAACTCCGGGCCAACATTTTCATTTTCGTCACACCTGGATGCCCATTGTGTAAGTCTCTCAGGATCAGCTCCTGACATTTATTCCGGGACAATCACATGCGTCCCCCACAAAAGGATGCCGTCTTCCATGCTAAATTCTGACAGCTTGGAGGAAAATGCCCGCAACTCACTGGGAGCTGTCTATGCTGCCCACCATACAGGACTATGTGCCGAACCTTTGACAGGACTGGCTCCGTCTGGGTCCACTCACGGGTCTGTGACGCCGTGACAGGCAAGGTGTCGGACGTGGGGGTCGACATGGCCGGTTGTGGGGGTCGACATGGGACCGGTCGATAAAGGCAATCGGCTCAGTGCATCGGCATTCCCTATCTGGGTTCCTGGTTTGTGCTCCAGAGAATACTCGTAGGCAACAAGCAACAAAGCCCAGCGCTGGATCCGTACGGAAGCAATGGGCGGTATTGGCTTATCCTTTCTGAAAAGTCCCAGCAGAGGCTTATGATCAGTCACGATAGTGAAGTGGCAGCCATACTCATACTGGTGGAAACGTTTCACCGCAAAGACCACCGCCAGGCCCTCCTTCTCGATCTGCGCGTACTTTTCTTTCGCTGAAGTCAATGTGCGGGAGGCGAAAGCTATCGGCCACTCGGCCCCATTCTCCATCTTGTGGGACAGGACGGCCCCAATACCATACGGGGATGCATCACATGTGACGAACAAAGGCTTTCCAGGATCATTGTGGGTTAGAAACCCAGACGACGACAATTGTTGTTTTACCCGCCGGAAAGCAGTTTCTTGCGGCTGACCCCAAACCCAGGTGTGATTCTTCGTCAGCAGAAGGTGCAACGGGGCCAGCGTAGTTGTCAGATTGGGGCGGAACTTTCCGTAATAGTATACGAGGCCGAGAAACAAACGAAGGTGCGAAGTGTCAGTCGGGGCGGGGGCCTGTTGAATTGCGCGCACCTTCTCTGCGACGGGGTGCAAACCTTCGCGGTCCACCCGATAACCCAGGTAGACTACTTCCTTCGCCTTAAAGACGCACTTTGTGCGACGTAAACGGACTCCAGCCTCCAAAAAGTGTCTAAGGACAGCCTCCAAATTTTCCAAATGTTCCTGCTCCGACGTCCCTGTGATCAAAATGTCATCAAAGTAGACAGAAACACGCGGTAAACCGTCAAAATGCCCTCCATAACGCGTTGAAAAATAGCACAGACAGAGGATACTCCAAAGGGCAACCATGTATATTCATACAGGCCTCGGTGTGTATTAATCGTTACATATGGCCGGGAGGCAGGGTCCAGCTCCAACTGTAGGTAGGCGCGACTCATATCTAATTTTGTGAATGAGAGTCCGCCTGCAAGCTTTGCGTCGAGATCCTCTATGCGAGGCATTGGGTATCGGTCGAGCCGGGAAGCCGTATTCACTGTAAGTTTATAGTTGCTGCGCAAGCGAACTGTGGCATCTGGCTTCATTATAGGTACAATTGGTGCTGCCCAGTCAGCGAAACGGACGGGCCTGATGAAACCCAAAGTCTCCAAACGAGTGAGCTCCCCTTCTACCTTCTCGAGCAAGGCGTAAGGCACCGGGCGCGCCCGGAAATAGCGCGGCGTGGCTCCTGGTTCGACTTGGATACGGGCTACAGCCCCTTTTATTTTCCCCAAACCGGGCTAGAATACATCTGGGTATCGTCGTAGCACCTCAGTCAACCCTCCAGAAACTGTTTGGAGGATGCGCTGCCACTGCAGCCGCAAATGGCGCAACCAGTCCCGACCCAACAGGCTGGGCCCATGGCCGCGCACCACGATAAGTGGGAAACGCCCCTCCTGGCATCCATAAACAACAGGGGTCATCGTAGTTCCTGCAATGTCCAATGGTTCCCCCGTATAGGTGGCCAACCTGGCCTGTGTGTCGGTTAATGTAAGGGTCTGTATACCCTGCTTGATGCGGTCGAATGTCCTCTGGGCGATCACGGAGACCGCTGCGCCAGTGTCCAACTCTATCTCAAGCGGGTGACCATTGACCCGTACTGTCACTTTAATGGGGGCCACATGGGGAGCTGCCACACAATGCAGCTGCAGGCAGTCGTCCTCCATCTCCATGTCCTTGGGAGTAGTCGCCGCAGGTTCATCCAAATGGAAGGTACGGCCCCTGAGCTGGCCCCAGTTTCGGTCGGAACGACGGCGCCGCTGGCGCCCCCAGGACCGACGTCCACGACGGAGTCGGCGCCTACAAGTCTGACATGGACATGGCTCCTCATCCATTGGTTCTGGAGAAGGTTCCCTTCGGGGAGGAATGTCCGACAGCCACTGGCGTCGATCCGGACGTCGCCTCGCCCAAGGTACCACAGGGGTGCGTGGAGACGCTTTCGGACGGAAGGGGTTGCGCCCCAAGGCATGCACCTCCATTCCCTCCTCATTCTGGGCTCTCTCGGGACAATACTATTTGAATGGCCGGCTGAAAAGTCAATGTTGGCTCGGCTAACAACTTTCTCTGGGTGGCCGCATTGTTAATACCGCAAACCAAACGGTCGCATAACATTTCTGACAAGGTCTCACCATAGTCACAATATTCCGCAATCCTGCGTAGCCTGGATAGAAAATCGGCAAGGGATTCTCCTGGGGTCCTCTCAGTGGTATTAAAGGTAACATTGGACTATCGTGGATGGGGTTGGGTATCGTGGAGGCGGTGAGCAATATGACCACCTGGTGCTCGTTTTCAGTTATGTTGTTTGTCCGGAAATAGTAACGCATCCGTTGTGCGTACTGGTTCCTGATTTCCAGCACAGCATCAAAAACATCCAAACGTCCATGCAGAGACATGGTGTGATAGAAAACAACTTCCAACCTGTATCCAACAAAAATCCAGGGAGGTGGCTTCAGCAGTGTCAGCAGCTATTCACTTTAACCCTCGTCGCCAGTTTTGTGACGGCCACGAAGAATCCAACAAGAGTTTTCAGGATACAAAGAAATAACATTTATTTACAATAACATATACAACAGCAGCAGCAACTTCCCTTGCAGCTAACTCCTCTCTCTCTCTGCTGGTTCCAAACTGGCCAGCTTTATTTATGCAGGGAGTCTGCTAATGATTTCTCCGCCCCCCCCCCTCATTGGGGAAGCTCATACTCCCACAGGATTGTGGATTGTCATTAGTCCCCAGCCAATGATAAGTAGGCAGGTTATAACAATGACTCTCTGAAGTTTCTTGTGGTCTTGGGCCCAGCAGTTGCCACAGCAGGCTGTGATGCAGCCAGATAGGAAGCGTTTCATGGTGCTTCTGTGAAAGTTGGTAAGAGTCAGTGTGGACATGCCAAATTTCCTTAGTTTCCTGAGGAAGCATAAGTGCTGTTGTGGCTTCTGTGGCTCTGGTGCCCAAGAGGAATTTATTTTTAATGTGAACTAACGTGTAAATAAAGTAAAAGAGAGAGGATGCAAATTAAACTTTTAAAATGCTTACAGGGGTCAACACAGCGAGTTCAAAGCAATCATTTCTCACATATTCAAGTGCAGGGCTGAAAAACATCAGTGTCAAATTAACAAGCCTTGTGCAGTTGGGAATGAGCCCCTGTATCCTATCTAAAAGAATCATTAACCTGTTCAAAAACAGACCTGAACACATAAGCCAGGTCGATGATCCAATGCGTGTCTGAGGGAGTGTCGAGGTGCCGTCCGACAGGTGTGGCCCTGTCTACTTTCAGTTAGAAATAAAAGACCCCACGGCATAATTTCAATGAAAAGCTGTCGAGTTCTCTCTTGCGCTCTGTGAAATTTTATTCATCGGTTCACATCATTAATAAAAACAGATTGTCCAGTTATCACATTGCCGTTTACTGGTGTTCTCTGCTTGCAAATTATTTGCCATGTTTCCCACATTGCAACAGTGACGACATTTCCAAAGGTATTTTATTGCTTGTAACCCAGTTTGGTTCCGCCCGAGGGTCTGAATGCCGCTGTAGAAATGCAAGTCCTTGCTTTGGGTTATCTGCCAGAACTGTTTACAATCTCAAAACCAGTGGTCAGGCTGACTGTAACAGCATTGACAGTATGTTCTGCATTTCATATGTCAGGGACTTCTCTTTATTGAATTCATTACACGAGTCACAGCCGACTGCCTCATACCCCCAGTGAAATAGGAGCAGAATCATTTTATTTATCGCTCCTGCAAATCATCAGGTGTTGCTAAGGAGACAGGTTAACTCGTCTCAGATCACAAAGCAATCAAAGTACTGTGAGCAATGGGGTCCTGACTAGCCGGTGACTGCTCGCAAGTAAAGACACACAGTGGGCGGAATGCTAGCGCCCCTCCCACGGCGAGATATTCTGGTCCCACCGAAGGCAGTGGGCGTTCAAATGGCTCGCTGCATTTTACAGACCTGTCCCTGAAGTGATAGGGCCATAAAATTTTACCCAGTATTAAAGATTCTTCCAATTAGTGCGAACGATAATGAGTCAGAGTCGTTCGTTCTCATGGGGGGGGGTGATTTTTAGACCCCAATGGGGGCAAGTGAGGAGATGGGCAGGGCAAGTGGGCACAAAAACAAATGGTATCAGGTGGCAACCAGCAACCAACCCAATGAACGGGTTGATTGAACTTATAATGATAATAATAATCTTTATTTTTGTCACAGGTAGGCTTATATTAACAATGCAATGAGGTTACTGCGAAAAGCCCCCAGTCGCCACACTCCGGCGCCTGTTCGGGTACACAGAGGGAGAAGTCAGAATGTCCAATTCACCTAACAAGCATGTCTTTCGGGACTTGTGGGAGGAAACCGGAGCACCCGGAGGAAACCCACGCAGACACGGGGAGATCATGCAGACTCCGAACAGACAGTGACCCAAGCCGGGAATCGAACCTGGGACCCAGGAGTTGTGAAGCAACAGTGCTAACCACTGTGCTACCTAACATGCTTGTTATCAGTCTATTAAGGGTCAGTTAGAGGAGTCAGTGGTGTTGTGGCATTGTCACTGGATTAATAATCCAGAAACCCCAGGTAATGCTGTCGTGACCCAGGTTCGAATCCCACCATAGCAGAGGGTGGAATTTCATAGAATTTACAATGCAGAAGGAGGCTATTTGGCCCATCGAGTCTGCACCGGCTCTTGGAAAGAGCATCCTACCCAAACCCACACCTCCACCCTATCCCCATAACCCAGTAACCCCACCCAACACTAAGGGCAATTTTGGACACGAAGGGCAATTTAGCATGGCCAATCCACCTAACCTACACATCTTTGGACTGTGGTAGGAAACCGGAGCACCCGGAGGAAACCCACGCACACACGGGGAGAATGTGCAGACTCCACACAGACAGGGACCCAAGCCGTGAATCGAACCTGGGACCCTGGCGCTGTGAAGCAATTGTGCTAACCACTATGCTACCGTGCTGCCCAAATAAATATCTGAAATCTAATGATAACCATGAAACCATTGCCAACTCTAGATCCACAGCAATGTGGCTGAGTGTCAAGTCACTCGCTCAGTTCAAGGGCAATTAAGAGTGGTCATTAAATGGTGGCCCAGGTCCCGACACCCACATCCCGTGAATGAATAAAACATAAAGTTTCCTTGGCAGCGCACAGGTTGCAGGCACTGTCCTGGTGCAAGGTGTCAATAACACATCAGGGAGCCAGTCATGGACACACCATGAAATTAGCTGAGAGCGAGACTCAACTATTGCACACGGATGCCATCAGGTGTGCAGTGGATGGGGAGCAATTGGTCAGTACATGGTCAGACAGTGCAGGGCTTTGAATTGTGGGGCCATAACGTGGGGGGGGGGGTTATTTTAAAGTTTAAGAAGTTAAAGTTGGAGAGAGGCCACCTCCATCTTGAGGCACACTCTGTCTTACTTACCCGAGCCAACAGCCTGCGGCTCCTTCAATATCGGAATGTCTCCTATTGGCCCTCCAGCTCCAAGAGTCCACATCCCCTCCTTAATTGGATGCGAGCTTTTCTTCTGGCTTCGAATTGATCAATTTGAGGAAAATAACAGCTGGAGGACTGTTGGCTCCACTGTGTGGGTCTCTAACCCCCATTTGACCCTGACATCGGAAACCGGAAACCCATGGGGAATATCCTGCCCGAGGAGTAGAACGCCCCACCCAGGGTGATAATTCAGTGTGGCACTGAGAGAATGCAGCCTCCTCTGGAGTTAGAAACATTTCACCTGGAGACGAGATGTCAATGGAGGCCCTTTCTGCATTTTTGACACTGTTCACAAAAGGGCAGTCAGTATTCCAGAGGCCTGGTCCACATTGTGGGTTCCTGGTTACACACGTTGCCCATAACACTAACCACTTCAAAGGTAATTGATTGTCTGTATCGAGTGTTGGGGCATCCTGAAGATTTGTTATTGCTCTTTCTAAATCTATATATTTTCTCTCCTTTGTGAATTCACTCGACATAGTGACTAGAGGAATCCTTCCCAAGACGCCATACCTGATAGTCCCTGCATAGAGCAGAGGGAGCATTGCCTCTCCACATGCATTTATAATGGTTCGAATTCCAACGGCATTGATCAAAGGTCAGAAAGCACAAAACCTCTCTTCATAGAACTCCGTCATCTTCTACTTTAAACTATTTTCAGACTCGCAAACTGATTGAGAACCTGGATGCCAATGTAAAACGCCACTGCAGTGATGTTGGTGATGATGATGATGAGCAACTGTGCCCTCAACCTTAACATTTTCCTATCACTACCATTGTCATTTCACTCTTTGATTTTAATGTACTGGAATTCTAATGTCTGGATTGGAATTTGCCACGTTATGGCGGGGGGGGGGGGGGGGGGGGGGGGGGGGGGCAGTGCAGTAGTGATAGTGTCAGTAGAGGAATAATCCGGAGATCCATGGTGATGCTCTGGGGGCAGGGTTCGAAACCCGATTTGGCAGATGATGAATTTGATTAAAAGTAAAATTTAGAATGCAAAGTCTAATGATGACCGTGAAACCAACCATTGTCGATTGTGGATTGCCATAAAAACCAATTTGGTTCATTGTAGTCCTTTAGGGAAGGAAATCTGTCGCCCTTACCTGGCCTGGACTACATGTGACTTCAGACCCATAGCAATGTGGTTCCCTCTGAAATTCCCTCAAGGATGGACAATAAATATTGGCCCAGCCAGTGATGCCCACATCCCATGAACGAATAAAGTTCTAATGGCCTTCCTTGGGGAATAAAGATGCCATATTACAGTTACAGAATTCTTCTCAAGAATTCCTGAACTGCTAAAGAAGTCCACAGCAGCTGCCTGGTTGAGTGCCTCAAATTTCCAGCATCCGCAGTATTTTGTGGTGTTCAGGGGAAGCGGGTAAGATATAAAACGGACAGGAGATCAGTGCCCACTTGCCGTGTGCCCTCTCAGAAAATTATTGCAACTCCTGCAAGTCTTTTTTTGATGTCCTGCATTGAAATCTTGTCTTCTGACCTGCAAGTGCTTTGTAACAATTTTCTCTCCCTCAATATCATTCCTAGGCAATTAATTAAATTCAACTTATTAATTAAACACCTCAATTAAATCCCAACACAATTTAGCGGAGAAGTTGGATTAAACTCAAATCAGGACAACTGTTCCTGCTTCAGGTTATACGCCCATGGTGTTGGTGGAAGAATGTACGTTGGCACACTATAATTGCCTTTATTTGACACTGTGAATATTTGTTATTTGTTTCACCTGTCATATGGCTCATTATATTCCATTAAAAAGAAAGAAAATAAGACTTGTATTTATTTCATGTCTCTCACGGCCACCAGATGTCGCAACGCCCTTTACAAGCAGTGAAGTTGTTTTCGAAGTGCAGTCACAATTATGATGCCGGATATTTGGCAACCGATTTGCACACAGCAACACGATAATGACCACAATTTATTTTCTCTGATATTGATTGGTGGATAATCATTGTTCCAAAAGGATGTTGGATAGTCCTTTACAACAGTTAGTGATAGTTGTCATGTTACCCATGGACCAGATTCATATTCCAGATTTAATAATTCAATCAAAATTCCACCAGCTCTTGTGCTGGGATTTGAACCCATGGCCACAGGACGTTAAGCCTTGGCCTCTGGTTTAATCAGAGACATTACTATTATGCAACTTTTCCCCTTCTTGGGAACGGCTTTGAACCAAATCGATAGGCTTGTTCATAATAATAATAATCTTTATCGTCACAAGTTGGCTTACATTAACACTGCAATGAAGTTATTGTGAAAATCCCCCAGTCGCCACACACCGACTCCTGTTCGGGTACACTGAGGGAGAATTCAGAATGTCCAATTCATCTAACAAGCACGTCTTTCGGGACTTGTGGGAGGAAACCGGAGCGGCCGGAGGAAACCCACGCAGACACGGGGAGAATGTGTGGACTCTGCACAGGCAGTGACCCAAGCCGGGAATCAAACCCGGATCCTTGACTCTGTAAGCATTCATGTACCTCAAGACATTGCAAGCTGCTGTACAATGAATTAAGTACTTTGTTAGAAGTATGGTCACCTTTGCAATGTAGGATATATCGAAAACAACCTAAACTCAACTATCGCCTGCAACCAGTCATGTGATGGTGATGCAAATTGAGGGATAGATGTTTGCCAGGACATTAGGGGTACCCATCTTCTGTTCGGAATAGTGTTGTGGCATCTATAAATGAATCTGAGATGCCTCTGTTCAATGTTTCATCCAAAGGATGGCGCCTCCAATAATACAGCACTCCCTCAATACTGCATGGGGAAAACCAGCCAAGAAAATGTGTTCAAGCCACTGGAGTGGGAGATCAAGCCCACAGCTATCTTTCACAGAGGCTCTATGCACTGAACTATAGCCAACACTTTTCAGATTATTTGCCCTTTCAACTATCAATTTATTCCCTACTCTCCGGTAGACGTTGACTTTGTGATCAACACATTCTCTGGCTCCACATCCATTTGGCTACTCTCTATAGTGTGAGCCAGTGAGTTATTTACTAAGTGTTGCAGAGTATTAACAGCAGCCAAAGTAGGCCATTCAGCCCAGCAGATCCATACTGGTGTTGATGTACCATCTAAGCCTCTTCAACTACAGGTTGAATATCCTTTATCTGTACATCCAAAAACCAAGGGAGGGGTTCCGTGGTCCGCCAGCCCTATGTTTCTCAGCGTTGCGCCGTTCGTTGGCAATGGGATTCTATCTTCCCATCGATGGTCAATGGGATCCCATTGTAACCACCTCACGCTGCCGGAAACCCCATGGGTGGGGGGCATGCTACCAGCGGGAAAATTGAATTGCAGCGATCAGAGAATTCCGTACCCAAATATATTTTGTGAACAAATCCCAAGAAGAGTCAACATGAATCTCACTGACATTTTGCACAAGAAGTCAGGTGTGTGTTCATTACCATTACATGTTTTTGCCCAACCTTGTTATTTTGTTTTGTGGCTATTTATTGCTTTAATTCCACAGTGAAATGTTAAAAAGGCCATCAAGTACCTTTATGGAAACCCTACAAGCTCCTTCAGCCAGATTTAATGAATGCAGTTGCTACAATCCCAGTTGATTTTATACCAGAATGGAAGCCGAGCTCAAAAGACCATGCCGCGTTTTCCCGGGCGGCGTGCCCTTGCCGGCAACGGGATTTTCTGTACCCGCCACCTGCCAATAGGATTTCCTATTGTGGCCATGCTATGCCGCCGGGAAACCCGTGGGCGTAGGAATGCTGCCAGCGCAATGGAAACTCCTGCCAGCGGAGACTGCCACACCATGCAGAGGATACAGCAGGATATAGATAGGTTGGAGACTTGAGCACAAAAATGGCAGATGGTGTTTAATCCAGACAAATGCGAGGTGATGCATTTTGGAGGATAAAATCCAGTTCTGAATTATACTGTAAATGGCACAACCCTTAGGGACATTATCATACAGAGGGATCTGGGCGTGCAGGTCCACAGTTCCCTAACAGTGGCAACACAAGTGGCCAAGATGAAAAGAAGGCATATGGCATGCTTGCCTTCATCAGCTGGGGCATTGAGTACAGGAGTTGGGAAATCACGTTGCAGCTCTCGAAAACCTTGGCTAGGCCACACTTGGAGTATTGCGTCTGGTCACCACATTATCCGAAGGACATGGAAGCTTTGGAGAGAGTGGAAAGAAGGTTCACCAGGATGTTGCCTGGTCTCGAGGATGTTGGCTACGAGGACAGGTTGAGTAAACTAGGGTTATTTTCACTGGAAAGACGAAGGCTGAGGGGAGACCTGATAGAGGTTGACAAAGTTATGAGAGGCAGAGACTGGGTGGATAGTCAGAGGCTTTTTGCAACGATGGAAGTGTCAATGACAAGGGGGGCACAGGCTCAAGGTGAAAGGTGGAAAGTTTTTAAGAGAGATGTGCGGGATAGGTTTTTCACACAGAGCGCGGTGGGTGCCTGGAACACAGTGCCAGAGGATATGGTGGAAGCAGGCACATCAGCAACATTAAGAGGCATCTGGATGGGTCCATGAATAGGGAGGAAATAGAGGGATATGGACCGAGTAAGGGCAGAAGGTTTCTTTTTTTTTTATAAATTTAGATTATCCAATTATTTTTTTCCAATTAAGGGGGCAATTTAGTGTGGCCAATCCACCTACTCTGCACATTTTTGGGTTGTGGGGGCGAAACCCACGCAGACACGGGGAGAATGTGCAAACTCCACACGGACAGTGACCCAGAGCCGGGATCGAACCTGGGACCTCAGCGCCGTGAGGCAGCTGTGCTAACTACTAGGCCACCGTGCTGCCCCCAGAAGGTTTCTTTTTAGTTAGAGCATCATGATCAGCACAGGCTTGGAGAGTCGGAAGCCCTGTTCCTGTCCTGTACTTTTCTTTATTCTTTGTTCTTTATTCCATAACTTTTACTTGCTTTTAAATGTAGTGGAACAGATGCACAGGACCGCTAATTAGTTTTACACAAGAAAAAACATTTATTAAACATAAAATGTTGGACAAAGTCCCTTTAAGCACACAGTTACACAAAGTCGCTTTAAGCACACAGATTGTGGTAAAATAAACTATCCACTCTTAACCCAAATTAATGTTTGTGGATTTCTCCTAAACATCCCACCAGATGATTTTCACATGAGGTCTTCCAAACTGAACTCCCCAAAAATATGCTTCTAAATCTTCTTTCACAGCAATTCTTTCCATCGGCGGCTTGCATTCCAAAACCCAGCCCAGGTGTTCCAAATGACACTTTTAAACAAAGCTTGCACTCCACTTTTTACAAATAACCCAGTTTCCAGGATATTTAACTCCTCCTTCAGGATTTATTTGTCTTGACTGTTATACAAACTGTTCACAATTGCTTTAACCATAAAATCCCTGACTCTGTGGAAAGGCCATCAAACTTTTGATTTACCTCTGAAGTCTGCTTTCCCACTTTAACTCTGGTTACTGTGACTGTCTCATTCATTCACAACACTTTGTCTGTTTTTCCCTTGAATTCTCATGAACAACACTCCGGTTTCTGTTTTCTTAACTTCAGCCTTATGGTTTCTGTTCTCTAAACCTCAGTCTTCTTAAGACATTCTTTCCATCTCATTCCCTAGTTATCTGTAATCTATCTGATTCTTTAGAATATATGCCTCTTTGCAACTCCCTTGTCCTGTCCAGCATCTCTTAGCAGAGTTGAGAAATGTTCACTCCCCGGTGTCTTATCTTCAACTGCGATATATATATATATACACAGCTAAAACTAAACTCCACCTCCATTGCTTAGCAATACCCGTATGCTACTGCTGGCTTATTTACTCTTCATGCCATAGCCCTCTCTAAGCAGAATAGAAGCACAGCTAGAATTGAAACCAACCCCCCACATATACAAACACCTTTGTCCAGCATGAATCTAACTATATTTTTTATCCTTCCTTACACATAAACATTAAATTAAACCCATATAAAACTATAGCCAAGGCTATTGTATAAGTGCTCATTATGTTATAATCATGCCTTAATTTCAACCTCAGCTTGAGGCGATATCTGTTGTGCAAACCTATAATGGTACAGTTCACACTGCGCTGACAGAGGTGCCATCTGCAGGTTGCTGAAACACAGATGGTGCCACGGGCAGAGAAGGAACTTATTATTTACTATTCAGTGATACATCTTGCCATTTTATTAATTCAGGCCATAGTTAGCCTGGGCTTAGGCTATTGAACTGTGAGTAAGCTTAAGCCGAATGAATTTACATCCAAAGAGAGAAAATACCTGAATAATGAAACGTAATCGGCCCCAATGATTTCACATAAAGGATACTCTTGACCTGTACGTCATATCCTTCTAATTAACACTGATGGGAAATGATGGTGGGAGGAGGGGATTGTGATAAGGCATCGAATCCCAAGACAGATTCACCAGGAATCTGGATTGCACTCAAGTCAGATTAACCCCAGGGGCTATCCAGTGTTATACACTCATGGTGTTGGTTAAGGGTGGCAAAGCATCCTTAACCTCCCTTAAATATTGGTGGTAAAACACAATATAAGTGCCTTTCTTTACCAGTGTGAACATTTATTGTTTCTTTCACATGTTACATGGCTCTTTATATTCAATATATAAAAAGAAAAAAAACAAGTTTTTAAAATAATTTACATAGCACCTTTCTCGACTGGGAGGTTCTGTGCCGCAATGAATAGTGTCCCTGCCTCTGAGCCAGAACCTCTGGGTTCAAGTCGCCAAGACTCGATGATCAACGAAGGTGCATTCATAATGCAGCCAAATAAGTTGAGTGTCAACTTACAAATACTTCCATATACGTCAGGCTTCCAGCCTTACATCAATGGCTTGCAGTAAGTGCAGGAGCCTGGTCAACCATGCCTGATGCAGAGTGGCGCCCCCACAAGCTATAAGCCTCTGGCAACAGACCAGCGACGTGTTCCAGGAATTGCTAGTCATGGAAACAGATGAAAGGTTGCCTTAGTGCACCTCTAGATGTGGGAAGAGGATCGGAAAGGGATTTCAAGGCCAGCAGATGACCCAAATTGCTTTACAACTAGTGAAGTCGTTTTTGAAGTTATGGTTGTGATGCCAGATGTTTGGCGACTCATTTGTACACGTCCACATGATAATGACAACATCATTGTTTCTGTGACATTGATTGATGGATAATTATTGACCAAGAAGCCAGCCCACTCTTCTTTTTAAAATTGTGCCGGTCCCTTACTCTGCCCCTGAGAGTGCAGGACCTTGGGTTCGTGTCTCGCCTGAACAATGGCACTACTAACAGTGCGGCACTTTCTCAGTACTACACCGTAGTGTCAGCCTGAGGTTTTGTGGTCAAATTCCAAAGCTAGACTTGATCCCGGCAATGTACCCACTGAACCACCGTTTAACTAAACAATGCAATTTTGATTAAATTGTTCTCCCACTGGGTTGGGGCAGTGGGCTGGGGGGGTGGGGTGACGCCATGGAGGAGGATGTGAACTGACACCGTAAAATCATCTTGCCCCTGAGTGGATTAAATTAGCCTTAAGCAGTTGCATTAAGTATTCCATCCAAGAATACCGATGGGCACAGTGTGACTAAATTAAATAATGATACGGGGCATGATTTAATTCGATTCACTTTAACAGCGTTGTTAATCTTTTTGTTAATGCTGACCAGAGGAAAATTCCACTTTATTGAACATATTAATGCCTGTGTTTGTCAAAGTGCTGATGAGCTGGAATCCGAAGTTAATAGATTTTGACAATTCTGTCCTTCAACCCCAGCATTGTTTCACTGTCAATTCCTGTGAGACAAACTCAGTTCAATTCTGATCCTTTCTCAATGCATTGGCTCAGTCACAAACACATAAACAGCATTTATACGTTGGCACACATTTAATTTAGGTTCAGGGGGATCGATATCAGTGCACCGGCTAGCTGTGTTTGCAGAGATACGTTCAGCATCATTGTTCTGAATTGCAAATCCATGAACCATGACAAAGATGGTGCATGGCGTTTGAGGAACGGATCATATGTGTGTATGCGTACGTGTGTGTGTTTGTCTATGTGTGTGCCGTGTTTGAATGTGTGTACGTGAGATGAATGTAGGGCAGGATTCTCCGTCCCGCGCACCCGTTTTCCGGAGCGGCGCGCACCTGGTGGCAGCAGGATCCTCCATCTCAGCAGACGGCCAATGGGGTTTCCCATTGTGGCCACCCCCACGCCGTCGGGAAATTCATGGGTGAAGCGGAGGACCCGCCGATGGAGAATTCCATTGTATCTTATATCTGTTGCAGTAATATTATTAAAGAGCCTAGGTTAAGATATAGAGGTGCTGTGGCTGCAAAAGATGCAATTAAGATGTCAGAAATGTGGGCCGGGATTCTCCCCTCCCAGGCGGGGCGGGGGGTCCCAGCGGGATGGAGTGGCGTGAACCACTCCGGCGTCAGGCCGCCCCAAAGATGCGGATTTCTCCGCACCTTTAGGGGCCAAGCCCTAACCTTGAGGGGCTAGGCCCGCGCCGGAGTGGTTGGCGCCCCACCGGCTGACGGAAAAGGCCTTTGGCGCCACGCCAGCCGGGGCCAAAGGGACTCAGCCGGCCGCGGAAGTCCGCGCATGCGCCGGAGCGTCAGTGGCTGCTGACGTCATCCCCGCGCATGCGCTGGGGAGGGGGTCACTTCCGTGTCCACCATCGTGAAGACTATGGCCAACGCGGAAGGAAAAGAGTGCCCCACGGCACAGGTCCGTCCGCCGATCCTTGGGCCCCGATCACGGGCCAGGCCACCATGGGGGCACCCCCCGGGGCCAGATCGCCCCGCGCCCACCCACCCCCAGAACCCCGGAGCCCACCCGCGCCACCAGTCCCACCTGTAAGGGAGGTGTTCTGATTCCCGCCGGCGGGACCGGCATGACAGCAGCGGGACTTCGGCCCAACGCGGGCCGGAGAATCGGCAGGTATGGCCCACAAACCGGTGTGGCGCGATTCCCAACCCCACCGAATCTCTGGTGCCGGAGACTTCGGGAGACGGCGGGGGCGGGATTCACGCCGCCCCCCGGCGATTCTCCGACCCGGCGGGGAGTCGGAGAATCCAGCCCGTGAGATCATCATTTATTACAACCATGTATAATATTTACCTAAATCAGGCTAATGGAATTTGGTTTACAGAAAGAAGATTCCCTGGAGCTTAGATAATGGAGGGGTTGTGATGAGCCTTAGTAAGATGGTTATAACCCAGTTGGTGGGACAGAGATTATGTAATTAATGGGAGGAGCCAGGTCTGTAGCATGTGGTTTAGCTTTTAGTTTGCTAGCAGCTTGAATCTGAACAGGAGCTTTTGCCAAAGGCTGTCGGATTAAGTAGTAGTCTCCCCACTACAGCAAGACTTACAGCTGGTGTCTGAGAGGGTTTTTCTCGCTCTCCAATCCCTCTCTCTCTCTCTCTCCAATCCCTCACTCTCTCTCTCTGTCTCTCCAAGCAGTCTTTCCAAAAAATCTCTTTTCAAATGTACAGCAAGTACCTCTGTGTTTGCTAACTTTATTGATCAATGGCTTCAGGCCTGTGATGGGCTTTGCTTAATTGGAGATAGAGAAGGTATCAGTTAGAAGTCAAAGTGTTTGCTTTCATTGTTAAGGATTGTTTCACCATGAATTGTAAGCAATTTTCTGTGATGTTAATGGGTGAAGCATAAAGTTTCTTTTAATATAAAATATATCTATTGGTCAGTGGATTCACTTCTGGAGTAAAGTATCTTTTCCTCACAGCTTTACAAATTAAATAAAAATGTTTGGGGTCTGCTCTGGGATCTTAACATTTGTGTGTGCGCCCACGTATGTGTCTGTGTGTGCATGTTTGTACAGGTGTTTAAGTGTATGTATGTGCGTGTGTGTGTTTGTATGTAAATGTGTGTGTTTATGTGCGTGCGCATTTTTGTGCGTATGACTGTATAAAGCTAGTGGAGATCCGAAGGTAGGGTGAGGTGACAGCAGATTCAGATTCATGCTGTCTTCTGTAAACTTGACACCATTCAAACTCTTCCGCTCATATTCTGATGTGCTACAAGTTCCATTTATTCATCATCTCAGGGCATCAACACTGAGCCCAGCAACACTTCAAAATTAAAATTCTCACCTTTGTGTTCAAATTCTTTCATATTCTCAACAATCCCCACCTCCTTCCACCCACCTACAACTCTCTGTTCCTCCAATTCTGATATCTAGCACATTCCAGGGGTGCGATCGATCACATTGCACCCGAAAGGCAGCGTGCCGTAGTGTAAGGTGGCTGATAGAAGCCGGGAGACGCCGCTGACAGGCTCTACCGGCTCGCAACGCCTCGCGAGATCGCCTTTTGGCAAATCTGCATATTACAGCAAGACAGCTAGTCTCACTTTAATATGCAGTTTCCCCAGGCACTGATGCATTGGGATCTATCCCCTTTATGAAGCAAAACGGTCACATAGCCCTGGGAACAGGGGGGAGGGTGGAGGCCGCCACTCCCACATAGGGTGGCTGTAGAGGACCCCACCACCGGCGTAGGCGGCATTGCTGCCATCCCGGTCAGTGATGGACGATAGGACCCGGGGCAGCAGGGTAGCATGGTGGTTAGCATAAATGCTTCACAGCTCCAGGATCCCAGGTTCGATTCCCGGCTGGGTCACTGTCTGTGTGGAGTCTGCACGTCCTCCCCCTGTGTGCGTGGGTTTCCTCCGGGTGCTCCGGTTTCCTCCCACAGTCCAAAGATGTGCGGGTTAGGTGGATTGGCCATGCTAAATTGCCTGTAGTGTCCTAATAAAAGTAAGGTTAAGGGGGGGGTTGTTGGGTTACGGGTATAGGGTGGATACGTGGGTTTGAGTAGGGTGATCATGGCTCGGCACAACATTGAGGGCCGAAGTGCCTGTTCTGTGCTGTACTGTTCTAAGGGGAGAAAGGGGAGGGAAAGAGTAACTGAAGGAGAGGCGGGGGGGGGGGGGGGGGGGGGGAAGCACAGGAGGATGGGGCACAGGGGGATGGACTGCTGTGTGCCCCAAGTACAAGGGAGGAAACGGGAGGGAGGAGCAGGAAGGTAAGGCACAAAAGGACAGGCCGGTGCCAAGGAAAGTCTTGCCGGCAGGTTCCCCAAAAGGTCTTCAAACCAGCAGTGGGTAGGCGGGGGACAGGGTCTTCAGCCCTGCAGGGGCCCAGCAAAACAGTCCACAGATATTATCCCGTCTCAGCGTAATCGGCAGTTAAAACAGAAATAAAGTCCTGATGCACCAACCTTCTTCTCCTCTTCGTCCCCTTCCAAGTGTTGCAGCAACCTCCTGTTTGCTGGGAGGCCTCAGGCCTGAGGGCTCTGTAGGTGAAACAGTCCCAGCTCCAAGGGCTCTGTAGGTGAAACAGGCAGCAAACTGCAAACAGTCCCAGCTCCAAGGGCTCTGTAGGTGGAACAGGCAGCAAACAGTCCCGGCCCCTCCTCCTCTCCTTCTGCTGCAGGCTGTGGAAATGCAGGGAGGCAGGCAGGCAGTGTGTTAATCCAGTCCCAGGCTGGAGTTCTATCCAAGCCAGGCCAGGTCAAACCTTCACCTGTGAAGACTGCTTTCTCTCTCTTGCAGCTCCCTGTAACATCCACCGAGTTTCAGATAAATCAAGCAGCAGCAAATGTCATCTTCCCAGACAATGTGCCTGAATGACTACCGTCAGGTGGCCCTGACTTCAGTCGTAATGAAGTGCTTCGAGAGGTTGGTCATGAAGCGCATCATCTCCATACTCCCAGAACCCTTGATCCACTGCAATTCGCATACCGTCGCAACCAGTCCACAGCAAATGCGACTTCCCTGGCCCCACACTCACCCCGAGAGCATCTCGACAACACGGACTCTACATTAGACTCCTATTTATTGACTACAGCTCTGCCTTCAACACCATAATGCCAGCCAAGCTCATATAAAAAGTTCCAAAACCTAGGACATGGATGGCTCCTCACTCTGCAACTGGATCCTCGTCTTTCTGACCCCCAGACCACAATCAGAAAGAATTAACAACAATACCTCCTCCACAACAGTCCTCAATACCGGGGCCCCACAAGGTTGCGTATTTAGCCCCCTACTCTACTCCCTGCACACACACGACTGCGTGGCAAAATTTGGTTCCAACTCCATCTACACGTTTGCTGACGATACAACCATAGTGGGCCAGATCTCGAATAACGACGAGTCAGCATACAGGAGGGAGATAGAGAACCTAGTGGAATGGTGCAGCGACAACAATCTCTCCCTCAATGCCAGTAAAACTAAAGAGCTGGTCATTGACTTCAGAAAGCAAAGTACTGTACACACCTCTGTCAGCATCAACGGGGCCAAGGTGGAGATGGTTAGCAGCTTCAAATTCCTAGGCGCACACATCTCTAAAATTCTGTCCTGGTCCACCCACGTCGACGCTACCACCAATAAAGCACAACAGCGGCTATACCTCCTCAGCAAAATAAGGAAATTCGGCATGTCCACATTAACCCTCACCAACCTTTACAGATGCACCATAGAAAGCATCCTATCGGGCTGCATCACATCCTGGTATGGCAACTGCTCGGCCCAGGACCGCAAGAAACTTCAGAGAATCGTCAACACAGCCCAGTCCATCACACGAACCTGCCTCCCATCCATGGACTCCATCTACACCTCCTACTGCCTGGGGAAAGCGGGCAGCATAATCAAAGACCCCTCCTACCCCGCTTATTCACTCTTCCAACTTCTTCCATCGGGCAGGAGATACAAAGTCTGAGAACATGCACAAACAGACTCAAAAACAGCTTCTTTCCCACTGTCACCAGACTCCTAAACCACCCTCTTTACGGACTGACCTCATTAACACTACACCCCTGTATGCTTCACCCGATGCCAGTGTTATGGAGTTACATTGTGTACCTTTCGTTGCCCTATTATGTATTTTCTTTTATTTTCTTTTCTTTTCATGTACTGAATGATCTGTTGAGCTACTCACAGAATAATACTTTTCACTGTAGCTCGATATACGTGGCAATAAACAAAATCCAAATCCAAATCCCTCTCCCCTATCCTCTATCCAGGCAATTCAGCAACATACTGAACGACAGAGGGAGCAGCTGCAGCCACTCAAGGTGGATTGGCCGTAGCTTTTATTAAAACAGTAAAAAAAAAAGAAAAAAAAACTATTTGGTTCACATCCTTATCTGGTCATGTGACTCCAGATCCACAGCAATGTGGTTGACTCTTAAATGGCCTCTCAGGGCAAATAGAAATAGTCAACAAATGCTGGCCTAGCCAGCAATGCCCAAGTCCCCACGGTAGCATTGTGGGGCAGCACGGTAGCATTGTGGATAGCACAAATGCTTCACAGCTCCAGGGTCCCAGGTTCGATTCCGGCTTGGGTCACTGTCTGTGCGGCGTCTGCACATCCTTCCCGTGTGTGCGTGGGTTTCCTCCGGATGCTCCGGTTTCCTCCCACAGTCCAAAGATGTGCAGGTTAGATGGATTGGCCGTGATAAATTGCCCTTAGCGTCCAAAATTACCCTTAGTGTTGGGTGGGGTTACTGGGTTATGGGGATAGGGTGGAGGTGTTGACCTTGGGTAGGGTGCTCTTTCCAAGAGCCGGTGCAGACTCGATGGGCCGAACTCCCATGAACAAATTTTAAATACTGGATGAATTGGCTCAACCTCCTTCATAACAGAAAATGTTTAAATGTCACCATGTACATGCTGATGGATTACATCCAATTAACCCATCATAGTCTTCTAATGCATTTTGCCCAATTGTCACAGTCTAGTTTGTATTAGATATTGTTCAATTACCACAATCTACTTTGCAATAGATGTGGTCTTATCCAGCCCACTACTCTAATTTATATTGTCCAATTATCATAATTTGCCTTGTAATGGGTGATGTCCAGTAATGTCAATTTACTTTTGGATACCTGCTGGCCAATTACACTATTGAGAGAATCTAAATTATTGCTTTCAATGTTTGGATAGCAGTAGGCCACAGAAAATGCTGTTTACTCTGCATTTTCTCTCCCAGTTAGGTGGAAGGGGTCTGGGAAAGCTTTTGAGATACTGGCGCTAGTCTAACACGGTAGCACTGTTGCTTCACAGGGCCAGGGTCCCGGGTTTGATTCCTGCTTGGGTCGCTGTCTGTATGCACGCTCTCCCCGAGTCTGCGTCAGTTTCCTCCCACAAGTCACGAAAGATGTGCTTGTAGGTAAATTGGACATTCTAAATTTGTGTAGCCGAACAGGCACCGGAATGTGGCAAACGGACGATTTTCACAGTAACTTCATTGCAGTGTTAATGTAAGCCTACTTGTGACAATAATAAATGATTATTATTAAGTGTAAAGTCACCATTGTCCCAGGTGGCCATATGCTGCTTTTCTCTTTGAGGAGGGAGAGTTGACTGGTGGTGATTTAACCTAAGTTGGGAATTCATGAATAGCCTCAGCCGGTGTGGGACTGGAACCTGTGCTGCTGACCTTGACTCTGCATCATGAACCAGCTGTATAGCCAAATGAACTAAACCATCCCCCACTAATGTGAGCATCGCTTGGTGCTATTGTGCACTGTGAGATGACCTATTCCAGGAGAACCAGTTTTCTAACGAAGCGAGCACTTTTCCAGGAGACTCATCCGGAGTGAGACTCATACAGAGTGTGAGATTGAAACTTGGTAATTTGGTGCAGTGAGGTAAATCAGCAAAGGTAAGTGGAAAATCTAATTCTGCTGTTTTTCAGTTAAAAGTGCAGTGTGGAGCTTAGTGTCTGATTGGTTGAAGCTGCCCCCACCCTAATTGCTGAGAGGCAGTTATCTGGCAATCACCTGAGGCCTGTTTAGGGGCACATTGTATTCTTCTCTTTGAAGTTAAGGTATTTTTTGAGTCATCAGTTAGCTGAGGTCTGTATAAAAGACAGACAGACAGCGCACAAAGTAAGCGAGCACTTTTCCAGGAGACTCATCAGGAGTGAGAATCATACAGAGTGGGAGATTGAAACTTGGTAATTTGGTGCAGTGAGGTAATTCGGTGCAGAGTGTGAGGAGGTGCTCTTTAACCCTGGTAAGTGACTGGTACGTAGTCTCTCTTTTTCTTTTCATTGTCTAATTTATTTATTTTTATTTTGAAATTGTAGTTGTTTAAGTTTACCAAGGGTTTAAGACATGGCAGGAGATCCCAGACCCATGTCATGCTCCTCGTGTGCGATGTGGGAGCTCAGGGACACGTCCACTGTCCCTGGCTCCTTCACGTGCAAGAAGTGTGTTCAGTTGCAGCTCTTGTTAGACCGCTTGACGGCTCTGGAGCTGCGGATGGACTCACTTTGGAGCATCCGCGATGCTGAGGAGGTCGTGGATAGCATGTTTAGCGAGTTGGTCACACCACAGGTGAAGGTTACTGAGGGAGATAGAAAATGGGTGACCAAAAGAAAGAGCAAGAGTAGGAAGGCAGTGCAGGTGTCCCCTGCGGTCATCTCCCTGCAAAACAGATATACCGCTTTGGATACTGTTGAGGGAGATGGCTCACCAGGGGAAGGCAGCAGCAGCCAAGTTCATGGCACCGTGGCTAGCTCTGCTGCACAGCAGGGCAGGAAGAAAAATGGCAGGGCTATAGTGATAGGGGACTCGATCGTAAGGGGAATAGACAGGCGGTTCTGTGGACGCAATCGAGACTCCAGGATGGTATGTTGCCTCCCTGGTGCAAGGGTCAAGGATGTTTCGGAGCGGCTGCAGGACATTCTGGGGGGGGAGGGTGAACAGCCAGCTGACGTGGTGCACATAGGCACCAACGATATAGGTAAAAAACGGGATGAGGTCCTACAAGCGGAATTCAGGGAGTTAGGAGTTAAACTAAAAAGTAGGACCTCAAAGGTAGTAATCTCAGGATTGCTACCAGTGCCACGAGCTAGTCAGAGTAGGAATGTCAGGATAGATAGGATGAATGTGTGGCTCGAGAGATGGTACAAGAGGGAGGGATTCAAATTCCTGGGGCGTTGGGACCGGTTCTGGGGGAGGTGGGACCAGTACAAACCGGACGGTCTGCACTTGGGCAGGACTGGAACCGATGTCCTAGGGGGGTGTTTTCTAGAGCTGTTGGGGAGGGTTTAAACTAATGTGGCAGGGGGATGGGAACCGATGCAGGAAGTTGGAAGGTAGTAAAACAGGGACAGAAACAAAAGGAAGTAAGGGGAAAAGTGCAAGGCAGAGAAGACATAGTCAGAAATCCATAAGGGCGACAGTACAAGGTACAGTGACTGAGGGGAGCACAGTGAATAGGCCCAGTAATAACAAAAGGAATAAAACTGGAGATGTTAAGATTCAAAACAGAGGTAAAAAAAACAACATAAGTGTACATTACCTGAATGCTCGTAGTATTCGGAATAAAGTAAATGAGTTGGTGGCACAAATCATCGTGAAGGACTATGATTTAGTGGCCATTACTGAAACATTGTTAAAGGATGGTCACGACTGGGAGTTAAATATCCGAGGGTATCAAACTATTCGGAAGGACAGAGTGGATGATAAGGGAGGTGGTGTTGCTCTGTTATTTAAGGATGACATCCGGGCAATAGTAAGGGATGACATCGGTGCTATGGAGGATAAGGTTGAATCCATTTGGGTGGAAATCAGGAATAGTAAGGCGAAAAAGTCACTGATAGGAGTAGTCTATCGGCCACCAAATAGTAACGAGATGGTGGGGCAGGCAATAAACAAAGAAATAACTGATGCATGTAGAAATGGTACAGCAGTTATCATGGGGGATTTTAATCTACATGTCGATTGGTTTAACCAGGTCAGTCAAGGCAACCGTGAGGAGGAGTTTATAGAATGTATCCGCGATAGTTTCCTAGAACAGTATGTAATGGAACCTACGAGGGAACAAGCGGTCCTAGATCTTGTCCTGTGTAATGAGACAGGATTGATTCATGATCTCATAGTTAGGGATCCTCTCGGAAGGAGCGATCACAATATGGTGGAATTTAAAATACAGATGGAGGGTGAGAAAGTAAAATCAAATACTAGTGTTTTGTGTTTAAACAAAGGAGATTACAAGGGGATGAGAGAAGAACTAGCTAAGGTAGACTGGGAGCTAAGACTTTATGGTGGAACAGTTGAGGAACAGTGGAGAACCTTCCAAGCGATTTTTCACAGTGCTCAGCAAAGGTTTATACCAACAAAAAGGAAGGACGGAAGAAAGAGGGAAAATCGACCGTGGATATCTAAGGAAATAAGGGAGAGTATCAAATTGAAGGAAAAAGCATATAAAGTGGCAAAGATTGCTGGGAGATTAGAGGACTGGGAAATCTTTAGGGGGCAACAGAAAGCTACTAAAAAAGCTATAAAGAAGAGTAAGATAGAGTATGAGAGTAAACTTGCTCAGAATATAAAAACAGACAGTAAAAGTTTTTACAAATATATAAGACAAAAAAGAGTGGCTAAGGTAAATATTGGTCCTTTAGAGGATGAGAAGGGAGTTTTAATAATGGGAAATGAGGAAATGGCTGAGGAACTGAACAGGTTTTTTGGGTCGGTCTTCACAGTGGAAGACACAAATAACATGCCAGCGACTGATAGAAATGAGGCTATGACAGGTGAGGACCTTGAGAGGATTGTTATCACTAAGGAGGGAGTGATGGGCAAGCTAATGGGGCTAAAGGTAGACAAGTCTCCTGGCCCTGATGGAATGCATCCCAGAGTGCTAAAAGAGATGGCTAGGGAAATTGCAGATGCACTAGTGATAATTTACCAAAATTCACTAGACTCTGGGGTGGTCCCGGTGGATTGGAAATTAGCAAACGTGACGCCACTGTTTAAAAAAGGAGGTAGGCAGAAAGCAGGAAATTATAGGCCAGTGAGCTTAACTTCGGTAATAGGGAAGATGCTGGAATCTATCATCAAGGAAGAAATAGCGAGGCATCTGGATAGAAATTGTCCCATTGGGCAGACGCAGCATGGGTTCGTAAAAGGCAGATCATGCCTAACTAATTTAGTGGAATTTTTTGAGGACATTACCAGTGCAGTAGATAACGGGGAGCCGATGGATGTGGTATATCTGGATTTCCAGAAAGCCTTTGACAAGGTGCCACACAAAAGGTTGCTGCATAAGATAAAGATGCATGGCATTAAGGGTAAAGTAGTAGCATGGATAGAGGATTGGTTAATTAATAGAAAGCAAGAGTTGGGATAAATGGGTGTTTCTCTGGTTGATAATCAGTAGCTAGTGGTGTCCCTCAGGGATCCGTGTTGGGCCCACAATTGTTCACAATTTACATAGATGATTTGGAGTTGGGGACCAAGGGCAATGTGTCCAAGTTTGCAGATGACACTAAGATGAGTGGTAAAGCGAAAAGTGCAGAGGATACTGGAAGTCTGCAGAGCGATTTGGATAGGTTAAGTGAATGGGCTCGGGTCTGGCAGATGGAATACAATGTTGACAAATGTGAGGTTATCCATTTTGGTAGGATTAACAGCAAACGGGATTATTATTTAAACAATAAAATATTAAAGCATGCCGCTGTTCAGAGAGACTTGGGTGTGCTAGTGCATGAGTCACAGAAGGTTGGTTTACAAGTGCAACAGGTGATTAAGAAGGCAAATGGAATTTTGTCCTTCATTGCTAGAGGGATGGAGTTTAAGACTAGGGAGGTTATGTTGCAATTGTATAAGGTGTTAGTGCGGCCACACCTGGAGTATTGTGTTCAGTTTTGGTCTCCTTACTTGAGAAAGGACGTACTGGCGCTGGAGGGTGTGCAGAGGAGATTCACTAGGTTAATCCCAGAGCTGAAGGGATTGGATTATGAGGAGAGGTTGAGTAGACTGGGACTGTACTTGTTGGAATTTAGAAGGATGAGGGGGGATCTTATAGAAACATTTAAAATTATGAAGGGAATAGATAGGATAGATGCGGGCAGGTTGTTTCCACTGGCGGGTGACAGCAGAACTAGGGGACATAGCCTCAAAATAAGGGGAAGTAGATTTAGGACTGAGTTTAGGAGGAACTTCTTCACCCAAAGGGTTGTGAATCTATGGAATTCCTTGCCCAGTGAAGCAGTTGAGGCTCCTTCATTACATGTTTTTAAGGTAAAGATAGATAGTTTTTTGAAGAATAAAGGGATTAAGGGTTATGGTGTTCGGGCCGGAAAGTGGAGCTGAGTCCACAAAAGATCAACCATGATCTAATTGAATGGCGGAGCAGGCTCGAGGGGCCAGATGGCCTACTCCTGCTCCTAGTTCTTATGTTCTTATGTTCTTATGAAGGATCTAATATATAATAATAATAATAATTGCTTAGTGTCACAAGTAGGCTTCAATGAAGTTACTGTGAAAAGCCCCTAGTCGCCACATTCCGTCGCCTGTTCGGGGAGGCCGGTACGGGAATTGAACCCGCGCTGCTGGCCTTATTCTGCATTACAAGCCAGCTGTTTAGCCCACTGTGCTAGGGGCTGGTTTAGGGGGCATTTGAAACAATATTTATACTTCAAACTACATGACTGAAAAAGATGGTCCCGTTATCAACACACTAGCATTTGTAGAACATCGAATTTGCAAATTAACCGTCTTTCCTACACTTTAAAGTTAGGTAATTGGCTGGTGAAGGACTTTGGGACACCCTGAGATAGTGAAAGATGCAATATAAATGCAGGGATATGAATTTTAGACCTTGGCAGAGCTAAAAATTACTGTGGGCAGCTGCTAAAAATGGTGACACCGACCTGCGTGATAGTTACTTGGCCCCATTCTGCCCCCGAGCCATTTTGACTATGGCTTCTCTGCCTTACACTTTCCCCCTTACTGCCTTTTGTTTCTGTCCCTGTTTTACTACTTTCCGACTTCCTGCATTGGTTCCCACCCCCCTGCCACATTAGTTTAAACCCTCCCCAACAGCTCCAGCAAACACATGTTGGGACTTGTCCCAGCAGTTGAACCCTGGAGCTGAGTATGGAAAGGCCATTGTAATGCACCCTGTAAATAGTTGTTTATAGTTGGAATCAAATGTTGTTTCTAATAAGTTAACTGGTGGAGCCAATTCTTGAGGTTATTACATTTTGGCTTCCACATCCTGCATTATATGCAAATGAATTCTCCTCTTCCTGATGAGCTGTCCGTTCATCTTCCGTGTTGCCTTTAATCTCTGCCGATTTCAAGCAGGAGAATGGCAGATTTAAGATCAACTAATGAATATTGTGAGCATGGTTTCAGCTGCAGGGTTAATTAGCTCTACGTGAAATAAATGCTTGGATTTGATGCCTCTCTCATTTGCACTTACCATCCTGAAATCATGCATCCTTTGAATTTAATTTGTGGTGCATTTCACTTCAGGGTAGAGAGCTCAAAGGCGGTTTGATTGAATGCAAAGATCAAACGCACTGAGATAAAAGAAATGCCAAAAGATGAAGCTCAGCTCTCAGCGACAGTGGACGTAATGGAGTTTAATGATTGAGAGGCTGAAGATATGAGCGGCGAAGACAGTAAAAGCACTGAATGGTGATTACACAGAACATTGAATACCTGTTCTATCTGAGCTATTGGTTTTTGGTAATATGATAAAAGAAGTCGTTGGCGGGTTAACTCCGGTTGTCGGGATTCAGTTTTCCTGCCGTCAGTGCACCCCTGCCATTGGATTTCCTGGCGGCGTAACCACGGACCCGGCAATTCTCTGACCGTTTATGTCGGGAACGCCACGCGACTTTTACCTGCAGCCTCTGCTCGCCCCCCACCCCACCAGGCAGAGCCGACTTTTTCATTGTAAAATTTGACACTTCCTCCAAACAGAGCTTCAAAATCAGAGAATCTAGCCCTATATCTCCAGCTGCTGTAGTTCAGATGTTAGCCGTCTCTCTTCCTTCCCCTTAGTCACTGTTCAATAGTTGTAGTATTTCTTTCCCTTTGATGTTAAGGGCAGCATGGTAGCACAGTTGCTTCACAGTTGCAGGGCCCTAGGTTTGATTCCCAGCTTGGGTCACTGTCTGTGTGGAGTCTGCACGTTCTCCCCGTGTCTGCATGGGTTTCCTCCGGGTGCTCCAGTTTCCTACCACAGTCCAAAGATGTGCAGGTTAGGTGGATTGGCCATGATAAATTGCCCTTAGTGTCCAAAAAAAAAGGCTGGGTGGGGTTACTGGGTTATGGAGTTATGGGGATAGAATGGAGGCGTGGGATTAAAGGGTGTGCTCTTTCCAAGGGCCGGTGCAGACTCGATGGATCCAATGGCCTCCTTCTGCACTGTAAATTCTCTGTATCACTTGTGGTGTTGGTTTTGGCAGGTACTTGTCAATTTCCTCATCTCTCTGCTTGGAAGTTACCTCCTCTTTGTAAAAAAGAAGCGTCTTTATGTGAAAGACAATTTCGTTTCTCAATTATTTCTTATCAATTCCAGTTTATCACCCATTTCAATGATTTCAAAGCATAATTAATATCAAATACATCGGCGAGTATTTACATCCAATATTCTCAATAGTCTCTTTTATACTCGGGACAAAGCACCTGCAATTACATTTTCTCTACAGTCGCATGAATGATTTTTAAATTAAATGATTGAAGGAATAAACTCCATTGAAATAACCTGGTGGGCCAATTTTAAAAATTTCTCCAGAAATTTTGGGGATTATTATCCATATATATGATTGTTTCTTCGAGATTACTGGCAACATGAATCTCTAAATGTTGCAATGTTAATACCAGACTTAAAAGCTCTTTTTCGATTATAGAATACTTCCATTGGTGACTGTTTAACTTCCTTGAGAAATACCCCACAGACGTCTCAAGTCCAGGTTCATCTTCTTGTAACAATACAGCTCCCACACCAATGTCACCAGCATCCAGAGCCAGTATAAACTGTTTGTCATCATTTGATGCAGCTAACACTGGCTTTGTTGTGAACAAAGTTTTCAAAAGTTGGAATGCAGTTTGGCAGACTCCATCTATTTAAATCTCTTGGTTTTTTTAAAAAGATCTGTTAGTGGTGCTATCAGACTGTGAAAGTCCTGCACAAACTTATGATGAAATCCATTCATTGCTGATGTAGGTTCTGGAAAATCCTAAATGGCCTGTATTTTCACCTCTTCATAGAATTTACAGTGCAAAGGAGGCCATTCGGCCCATGGCGCCTGCACCGGCTCTTAGAAAGAGCACCCTACTTAAGCCCACGCCTCCACCCTATCCCCGTAACCCCACCTAACCTTTTGGACACGAAGGAGCAATTTAGCATGGCCAATCCTGCTAACCTGTACACCTTTGGTCAGTGGGAGGAAACAGGAACACCCAGAGGAAACCCACACAGACACAAGGAGAAGGTGCAAACCCCCTCACAGACAGTCACTCAAGGCCAGAATTGAACCCGAGTCCCTGGAGTTGTGAGGCAGCAGTGCTAACCACTGTGTGACAATATGTCCTAAATATGAAATCTGAGCTTTAGCAAATTGGCTTTTTGCCAAATCCACGACAAGATTTGCCTCTTTTAAGCGTTCAAATAGTTCTTTTAAGTGTCACAAATGTTCTTCCCAACTTCGGCCAAACACCACTAAATTGTCAATGTGCACTGCACAGTGACTTGAATAACTTAGTTTTTGAAATCTTGAGTCTGTGTTCTTCATCCCGAACAGCATAATGTTAAATTGATAAAATCCATTTGACTTCACGAGTGCTGAGACTTCCTTTGCCTGCACAGGCAATAGCCCTTTAGCAAGTCTATTTCTGTGATGACTTTAGACTGTCTAACTCTTTCAATGCAATCCTCCAACCATGGTACAGGAAACAAATTCCTCCTGGTGATGGCATTTCTTTTCCTGTAGTCCACACAAAGTCCTGGTATTCCATCTGTCTTTGGCACGATTACGATAGGGAAGCTCCAATCACCAGAACTCAATTCAATAATGTCATTTTGGAGTACATATTCAATTTCCTTCTGTACTTGTGATAACTTTGCTGGATTTAACCTCCATGGTTGCTTTATTAGAACTGTTTTCCCACATCTACATCATGCATCGCTATCTAGGTTCGACCCAATTTATTCCCACAAATACAGCTGGAAGACTGCAGTGACTATTCCAATTCCCCTCGACTCTTACCTGGGAGATATGCACAAGCACTTTCTCCCGGCTACAAAACTAGGAGTCTGTACTTTCCCATCAGCCATTGCTTTCATTCCTCGCTCTGCTGTCTGTAAATATTCCCTTGCCACCTCACAAGCCCCAATCAATCTTCCTTTGAAATTGGGTACGCAGTCCAAAAGTGTACTCTCTGACTTCTGACTTAATAACTTTTTTGGATTAATTTCAGTGGTCCTCTAACTTCAAGTCCATAGGCCAATTCAAAAGGACTAAATTGGATTGAATCGTTTGGTGCATCCCTAATGGAAAACAATAAAAAGGTACCTCCTTTGGCCAAATCATGAGGGTAATCCTGGCTATCACCTCTCATCATTGTTTTCAAAACCACGCCCACATGTTCTGGTCTTGCCCCAGACTTGCTGGGTACTGGACAGCCTTCTTCGAGGCTATGTCCAAAGTGGTGGGGGTGAGGGTGGAGCCATGCCCGATAGTGGCGGTCTTCGGGGTTTCAGACCAGCCAGATCTATTCCTGGGGAGGAGGGCGGACGCCCTTGCCTTTGCCTCCCTGGTCGCCCGCCGTAGAATCCTGTTTGGCTGGCGGTCAGCAGCACCACCCAGAGCTGCAGACTGGCTGTCCGACCTCTCGGATTCTCTCCAAATGGAGAAAATCAAATTCGCCATCCGAGGGTCGGACGACGGCTTCCACAGAACGTGGGAGCCATTCATGCAATTGTTCCGGGACCTGTTTGTGGCCAACGTACAAGAGGAAGAATAGTCGGGGAAGGTAGCCGGCGGGGAAGGGGGGGGGGGGGGGGCTACGGGCTCGTTACGGGGGTTTGATGGCTAGCTAAGGCCCAAAACCAAACTAAATAAATGCCAATAAACATGTTGGGGAATGTAAAATATGTATGCCGGCGAAAAGGGGGAGGCCACAGTTATTACTACGAAGATGCTCACCTGTAAATATATATGTTAATTTTTGTGTGTTCTTTTTTTTTTCTCTCTCTCTAACAATTTGTAATTTGTTCAATATAAAACATGAAAACTGAATAAAAAACATTTATAAAAAAAAAAAAAATCATTGTTTTCAAGCTTTGATGCCATCTCTCTAATGCTCGCTGTGACTCTGGCTGATACGCCGATGAGTTGTATTGTTTTATTTCCAGGCTATTCATGACCTCTTTACATTATCCTGACATGAAATGTGATCCTTGATCTGATTGTATCTCTTTTGGTAAGCCATATCTGGTAAAGAACCTGGTTAATTCCTCTACCACTCTCTTGGCTGCAATGGTACTTAATGGTGTGGCTTCCAGAAGTCTAGTGGATTTATCGATAATAGAATTTAATTCCACTTTGTGTTTTTGACTACTCAGCCATGAACTTTCTCCATCGCGACTCCTGGTCATATGACTGTGTCTTATATCATCACATGGGTGGTATTGTTTCTTCAGTCCCACACCTTTACCCTTCCAACCCTGAAAATCCTGATATTACAAGTGGAAGGAGGGAACAGAGAGAAGAAAGACCAATACAGCACAGGAACAGGCCCTTCGGCCCTTCAAGCCTGTACCGGTCATGGTACCAACCTTAGTCAAAACCCGAAAGAACAAAGAGCATTGAAGGAAATCAGGGATGGGCGATTTGAGTACATTCAGGAAGGGGTGAGGTATTGGGAGGCTGATTACAGGGCCAGGGAGGCTTAAGGAGGCCTTGACCCCCAGGTCCACAAGGAGACCTAAATGGAGCAGAACTTTAAGAATTACCTCAGCTTGTCAATGGCCCCCACCTTGCCAGGCAGCTGAAAGACCAGGACCCTTCCATGCAATGGTGTGTCAATCAGACTTTATAACGCCAATGATATTGTCAAGCCGGGACTTTTCAAACAGTAGCTATGTCCCTGTCTGTCTTTTTCACAGGGTTCTCATCAGGTGGCTTGGTTTTACTGGGAGGGAGGAGGGGGCGGAGGGGAGTAAAAACTGTCATAATATACATCCATGTATATGATGGAGTGCAGACAGGCAGTGATTGACACACAGGATGACCAGTAAGCGCACAGAACACAGCAGCCAATCACCAGACAGGACACGACCACTATAAAGCCAGAGGGCACCAGTTTTCCCGCTCTCTCGGGATCCAGCCTCTGAGACAGTCAGAGCTCATGAGCATAGCCAATGCAAACAACATATCGTAGTCAGTAAGTCTGGTCAGGCTAGTATCAGGTCTCCAGTCAGTTCAGTATAGTGTCAACCCACAGTTGAACATGTAAAATAGTTAGATGTTAAATAAAATCATGTTGCATCTCATCAAGTGTTGGAAGCCTGTCTCTCACTACACTGCATCAAACGCAGTCCACATAGACCCAGCTTACCCAACACATCAAAAACATTAAAGGGCAGCGGAGGGTTGGAGTCAGGAGGTAGAGTTTTAAAGTTTAAGTCCCTCAGGCGCTGTGGTGGGCTGTGTAAGGATGCGTTAAAATTCAAACCAGCACTGTACACAAAGCAAAATCCTCAGACAGCTCGTCTGAAGAGAGCAGTTCAGCTTTGACACAACCACGTCACAGCCTGACTACAGACATCATCCTGACGCACAGGAGCTTTCATGAAACCACCACATGGCACCCGTACCTGATTAATATTTGAGTGCTTCCTCTAACCTGGCTGACCCTTTCAACACTGCGATAGAATTCCTGCGTTGTGGTTACATGTGTAAACATGAAAGGACCTGTTCAAAATGTAAATCCTTTCTTGTTGAAAACCGTGCAGTGTGCAATGTTCCAAATGGGAATTGTGCATTTTAAAGTACTCTCATGCCAGTTTGATTAAGGAATCAGGATCCTTCGGGGGCTTGTATGATACCTTCTCTGAATTTTCCTCTTCAACTGAACCACCGATAATCTTTCCCTTGTACAATAAACTAGTGCCTTGGACAAGAAACAAACATTTCCACAGTATACCCAAGAGAGACAATTGCCATAGCTTTGGGACACTTTCCAAGTCTGGGGTTACCTTCCGGGATTACCTTCCTTTAGTATTTAACTTTAATGGTGATGTCACTGGACTAGTAACCCAGAGGCAACTTCATTGCAGTGTTAATGTAAGTCTATTTGTGACAATAATAAAGATTTAAAAGATATTTTTTTTAAGGTAATAAAGTTTGTTTTAATACAGCTGGGGTGGTATTCTCCCCTACCCGTCGGGGCGGGGGGTCCCAGCGTGCCGGAGTGGCGCCAACCACTCCGGCGTCGGGCCTCCCCAAAAGGTGGGCTAGGCCCTCGCCGGAGGGGTTGGCGCCCCGCGGCAGCCCCGAACGGCCTTTCCGCCCCGCCACTCGACGCGAACGGCTGGCCTAAAGGCCTTCGCCTGCCGGCGTGAGGCCGCGTATGTGCCGGAGCGTCAGCGGCCACTGACATCACCACCGGCGCATGCGCGGTAGGAGGGGTCTCTTCCGCCTCTGCCATGGTGGGGGCCGTGGCGGCGGCGGAAGAAAAAGAGTGCCCCCACGGCACTGGCCCGCCCGCCGATCGGTTAGGCCCCGATCGCGGGCCTGGCCACCCTGGGGGCACCCCGCCGGGGTCAGATCACCCCCCCCCCCCACCCCAGGAGCTCGGGGCCCGCTCCCGCCGCCTGCTCCCGCCGGCACCAGAGGTGGTTTAAACTACGTCGGCGGGAGAGGCCTGACAGCGGCGCGGCGTGATTCCCGCCCCCGCCGATTCCCGGGTGCCGGAGAATTCCGGCCACAGCGGGTAGCGGGATTTACGCCGGCCCCGGGCGATTCCCCGACCCTGCAGGGGTTCGGAGAATCCCACCCCAGATCTCTATTTGGGCGGGCAGACACTCCTGGCTCACAGTCATACAGATCAAATAAGATATTGGAGTTTCTGTACGGTATCCCGGCAACTGTTGGCGCCTGGTCAGGGATCGCAATACAGGCTAATTCACGGGGGGGGGGGGGCATGGGTTTCAACCAACCACAGCAGCGAGCGGAATTTAAATTTGGTTGATAAAATCTAGAATTGCAAACTAGTCTCAGTAATGGTGACCGTAGAAAATATCATCTGGTCCAGTAATGTGCTTTAGGGAATGACATCTGCTGTCCTTTACCTGGTCTGGCCTACATGTGACTCCAGATTCAAGCAATTCAAGCAATATGGTTGACTCAAATGGCCCTCTGAAAGGGCGTAGCCAGTCACTCACTTCAAGGGTCATTATAGATGGGCAACAGACGCCGGCCTTGCCAACGACTCCCGCAGCCCATGGAAAAATATTCAGCAAAAGTGTCTTCAAGTGCTCATTCCTCCTGAGGTAAAATTTCATCTTTTGTTCTCCTGACTCAGCCATAGTTCAGTGGACAGTACGTTCACTCCTGAGAGAAAACACTGTGGTTTTCCCTTCCAAGGGCGGAATACCCAGGCTGACATTCCCCTTGTAGCTCTGAGAGAGTGCTGCACCGTCAGTGGTGCAGTCTTTTGGATGGGCCATTAAATCATCTTCCCACTCAGACTGGATGCAAAATATCCAAGGAACTATTCAAAGAAAAGCAAAAGTGTTTATCTGGTGTTATCCCTCAATCTCAGAATCACAGAATCTACAGTGCAGGAGGTCATTCAGCCCATCGAGTGTGCACCGGCCCATGGAAAGAGCATGCTACCTAAGCCAACACCTCCACCCCATCCCCATAACCACACCTTACGTTCCCTTTTTTGGACACTAAAGGCAATTTAGCATGGCCAATTCACCTACCCTGCACATCTTTGGACTGTGGGAGGAAACCGGAGCACCCGGAGGAATCTCACGCAGACACGGGGAGAACGTACAGACTCCGCACAGACAGTGCGGGAATCGAACCTGGTCAATGTGACCATTCATATTATCGGGCCATTCTCTCTGTTTGTGTGGAATCTTGCTGTGAACAAATTAGCTTCCATTTTTCTTACATCTCCAACCATGACTACACTTCAAAATTACTTCTTGGCTAAGAAGCACTTTCCTGCGATCAAGAAAAGTGCAATGTAAATGCAAGTCTTTCGCACATTGCGGGGATGCTTGTCCAGGTCAGCATGGTGGCACAGTGGTTTGCACTGCTGCCTCACAGCGCCAGGAACCCGTGTTTGATTCAGACCTCAGGTGACTGTCTGTGTGGAGTTTGCACGTTCTCCCCGTGTGTGCGTGGGTTTCCTCCGGGTGCTCAGGTTTTCTCCCACTGTCCAAAGATATGCAGCTTAGGTGGATTGGCCATACTAAAATTGCCCTTTATTGGGAGGTTAGGAGTGCAGGTTGGGGCGGGGGAGTGGGCCTAGCGGGGGAGTGGGCCTAGGTAAGGTGCTCTTTGAGAGGTTCAGTGCAAACTGGATTGGCCGAATGACCTGCTTCTGCACTGTAGGGATTCTAAGGAACTTTGGTTCTATGAACTCAGGTTAATTCTTCATTCGTGAGTCCATGCTATTCCTCAAATTGTGCCCAGAGCCAAATGGACATTATCATAGAACCATAAAGTCCCTACAATGTAGAAGGAGGCCATTTAGCCCATTGAGTCTGCACTGACCCTCTGAAAAAGCACCCTACCCAGGCCCACTCCCCCACCCCATCCCCGTAACTCCACCTAACCTTTGGATACTAAGGGGTAATTTAGTATGACCAATGCACCTAGCCTGCACATCTTTGGACTGTGGGAGTAAATTGGAGCACCCGGAGGAAACTCACGCAGACACAGGGAGAACATGCAAAAACCACACAGTCACTCGAGGCCAGAATTGAACTACTGTGAGGCAGCAGTGCTAGCAACTGTGCTATCGTGCCGCCCTATATTATATAAAGCTTTGCGCAGGGAACGCTGAAGATAAAAAATGTAGTCCTCGCTGTGTGACTCAACAGAGAGCATCAACAGACTATTCAACAGTGGAAGCATCATGAAGACATCCACTTTCCCGATGTCTGCTCATGCACATTTATCAGCTGACAGGGAGCCTGGGGAGGATCAGTAGATCGGGTGGCATGGTAGCACAGTGGTTGGCACTGTTGCTTCGCAGCCCTAGGGCCCAGATCGATTCCGCTTGGGTCACTGTCTGTGGAGTCTGCACGTTCTCCCCGTGTCTGCGTGGGTTTCCTCCGGGTGCTCCGGTTTCCTCCCACAAGTCCCAAAAATACCTGCTTCTTGGGTGAATTGGACATTCTGAAATCTCCCTCAGTGTACCCGAACAGGCACCGTAGTTTGACGACCAGGCAACTTTCACAGTAACTTCAGTTTTTTTAAATCTTAGAGTACCCAATTATTTGTTTCCAATTAATGGGCAATTTACCGTGGCCAATCCACCTACCTTGCACATTTTTGGGGTGTAGGGGTGAAACCCACGCAGACATGGGGAGAATGTGCAAACTCTACACGGACTGTGACCCAGGACTGGGATTGAACCCGGGTCCTCAGCGTCGTAGGCAGCAGTGCTAACCACTGTGCAACAATGTCGCCCCCCCCCCACAGTAACTTCATTACAGTGTTAATGTAAGCCTACTTGTGACACTAATAAAGATTATATTATTATAGTAATCAATAGAAAAGCCCCTGACTGAACTTTCCACCACTCTTCTTCAGGGAATCCTAAAATCAGTTGTAACACCCCTTGCCCCTACCTCAGATGAGATCAGCTAATCCAACTTTGATGAGGGATTGAAGAAAGACATTTCCCAACAAATTAGACCCAGTTCTCAACAAAGACAGCAGGAGGGGCAAAGTGGGGCGTCTTTTCTTGTGTCCGACAATCTGTGCGTCTCTCTCTCTGGCTCTCTCCACTACCCCCCCCCCCCCCCCCCACCCCCTCTGAGGCCAGATGTCCAGATGTCCTAAGCTGCAATGTGATGATCCAAGTGTACATCACTTCCTCTTGCCCTATTTACCCTGAGGAATTATTAACATTTGGCTGCAAAAGGCCCAAATAGTTGGGTCGTTTGCAGGAGGTGGAGGGCGATAGCCTCATGACCTCAGCCCCTTCACAGCCAGTAAAGTGCCTTTCTAATGTTTTGCCACTGTTGGAGTGTAAGAAAAGCGCCAGCCAATTTGAGCACGGCAAGGTGCCACGAAATGATCATCAAATATATTAGCGACGTAGCTGGAGGTGTAAATATTGGTCAGAACTCACCAGGGGAGAGACCGTCAGAATAGCGGCGGGAGAGTCTTCTTGCTTCCGCCTAAGAAGGCAGACGGGTCTTCGGTTTGATGCCTCGAAGGAGAGGCAGCACCTCCGACAGTGCAGCACTCCCTCGGCCTCGGTAGCGCAGAGCAATCCCTGCCAAGAAGTCACTCGGTAAAACAAAGCACTGGTCCAGTTGAAAATGGTTCCCATCGATTCACCTCCCTTCGCAGCTTGCACACTGCTACAGTATATTTCAGGCAACAACAATACAATATGGAAATCACTATTGAAAAGCTATACTTGCTGGCCAGTGAGCTAAGTGCTAATTGCGTCGTACAATAAACATCATGTAACAAAGAGGGCACTGCCATAGTAACCGGAAATTTAACCGAAACAGCTCACGCACTATTTCCAAAGTGGTGACAGCATGCACAAATATGAAGGTGGTGTGACACAGTGATATATATTTTTAAGCATCCATTGAACTATTGTATTCACAGTTTCCATGGCTCTTTCGTAAGAAGACAGCAACTTGAGGCCAATGTTAACCTAACTCACCTATTAGAAAACTGATGGTAATTAATGCACCGATGATCAAATACCCCACCTGATCTCCACTGCAGCCAGTGGAGAACAATGTTGGGTGAAGTGTAACTCCGGCATTCCAAATGCTCCCACGGGATTCTTGCGCAGTGAGTTACATTAAAATTATCCCCATTAAGTGTTTTTCTGTAATCGCAGGAAATGCATGATTTGAAATGTTGCGATGATGGCCCTGCCTGTGATTTGTTTCCTCGCAGTGATCCTGGTGAATAATAGACCCTGCAATCATCTTCTCCACATAGCAACAGTTACTGCATGTCAGAAAAATAATTAATTGCACGAAACACTTGGGGACATTTTGATGATGTGATAAGACATTGCGCAATGTGTAAATAACAACTTGCCTTTTAATGCTCTTTAATATTGAACACAAACATTCGCCGGGGAGTTACTGTTGGTGAAAGGAACACACAAACGATTAATGTGTTTGTATCATTTCCTTTGTCTGTTATTTTTGTTCAGCTGCCTCCCAGTCAAGATTTAATTGTTCCCAGGGCTAAAATACTCAAGGAAAATCACAACATGTAAAGCATTCAGCTAGTAATAAAATCAAAATCCTCCCTGCAGGTCCTGAAGGCATTTCTGTCACTAAAATATGGCATTGTCTTACAAAATTTTACCAACTCAGTCTCACATGACGCCACCAATTGGCGATCTATTCTGGTAAAGATATTCTCCCTCCTTTGGGGATGTGGCACTTGTTCCTTCTCAGGGGACAAGCCACATAAATCCAATGGCTTTCAGAGCAGGTCACAGGCGGGGAAATCTGCGGAGAGTTACTCACACTTTTGGTTTTCCAAAGCCTGTCCTCCATCAGCAAGGTGCAAGTCAGAAGGCGCCTGGGTGGATGTGGCTGCATTAACACGCAAGAAGCTCATCGCTGTCCAGGACAAAGCAGTCTGCTTCATTAGCAGCCCATCTAACACATTCTTCTTCTTCTGTTTGGGCAGTCCCTCAGGGTCAAGGATGATTTCCTTACAATGCGGGGAGGTGGGGTCTGTAGTGGCTGAATAGTCCGATCCTGGAACCGCAGACTCTGCCTCGGGTTTAGCGGGTGGTGCTTGATGCGGTGGGTGGGTGGGCCGCTCTGGATTCTATGCTCTCTATCCACTGTTTATGCTTAGCCTCTGCATGCTCCACCCTGTGAAGCTCCAGGTGATTGGCACATTCGTGGTTGCTTCTTCTCCAGTTTGTGCGTTCGAAGGCAAGCGATTCCCACGTGTCGATGTGGATGTTTCTTTTATTTAGGGAGGATTTCAGAGTGTCCTTGTAACGTTTCCCCTGCCCTCCTAGTGATCGTTTGCCATTGCGGAGTTCGGAGTAGAACATTTATTTTGGGAGTTTTGTGTTGGACATGCGGGCAATGTGGCCCGTCGATCACAACTAATCGAGTGTGACCAGTGCCTCGATACTGGGGATACTGGCCTGGGAGAGGATACTCACGTCCTCACATTAAGCATTCAACAACCTCCACCACTGGCGCACCGTAGCCACAGTGTGTACCCATCTACAGGATGCACTGCAGCAACTCAACAAGGCTACTCGCAAAACCAGGAATTCCACCCTTTAGAAGGATAAGGTCACCACTATATCACACAACATTCCGACATGGAAAAGTAGCGCAATTCCTGCATTGTCACTGGGTGAAAATCCTTGAAGTCACCACATGAATTGTATCAGTTCAGTGGACTACAGGCTCATAACATACAAGGCTTTGTGCCAAGTGCTGGAAGATTGGGTGAGGGTAAATAGATGCTTGGTGGCAGGAACGGACACGATGGGCCAAAGGGCCTCTTTCTGTGTTGTAAAAACTCTAAGGGCTGGATCCTCCGATTTTGAGACCATGTCCGGAGCATGTGTCTAGTGTTACGACCAAAAAGTCGGCGGCGCCCCCCAACCGATGCTTTGCCCAGTGGGTGGCTAGCAGTTGGGCCAGGTAAAGCCCCTGGCTTCACCTGCAGGTACGGATGGAGAATTGTGGGGACCGCGGCCGCGCATGCGGACAGCAGCGACCTGCGGCTGCCACGCCGTTCAACATGGTGCTGGATGCGTGTGGACTTAGCCTGCCAGATAGTGCCCCCCTGTAATCCTCCTCACCACACCCGGGCCACCCCCCATCAGTCCCTCCCAGCCCCTGCCGGAGCCCCCCCCCTCCAGCAAGTGGACACAGTCCACAGCCGCCAAGCGTGGTCCCCGAAAACTGTGAGTACACGCGACCGTACTCAGGGATTATGCCATTTTTTGCGGGTATGGAAAACAGCGTCGCACCCGATTTTGGCGTAACAACAGATTCTCCGCCCAATCGCCGAACGCATTTTCAACGTCAACAATCAGAGAATCCAACCCTATGATTCTCTTACCTTCTAAAGATCAATAAATACTGGTTTAATGGCCAGGAAGACAGCAGTAGGAATAACAAAGAATTTATTTTTGGGAACATTAAGTCAACCCACTGCAGTAATTATTTCCACCTCACAGCCCCCTTTGGAACAACCAGCATGCTAGGCCAAGTAGTGGGCCTGTTTTATGCTCAATCTCATGAGCCCCAGCTGTGTGGGCGTCCTCCACCCACTCCTGGGGAAGTTCGTATTTCACGAGCCCTGGGGGAAGATCGCAGGGTTTTCCCCTGGGCCTCATGGCGGTTACTACAACATTCCCACCCCCCACCCGCAATTCTGAATGTTCCTCCTCTGCAACCACCTGAGGAGGCCTTCTGCTCCACTTCGCACATCGTTGTGATTCTGCCCGTGGTGGGGCTGGGTCGGGTGGCATGTAACAGTTGATGGACCACCTTTTTCCAGACAATCTCCAGAGGGTTATTGCCGGGATTTCAGCCCTGGACATGACATTGTCCATCTGTGTGGACATCTCGGTGTCCATTTCTGTGCCAGAGTTGTCTCAGTCCTGATGGTCCAGGCATTGAGCCAGGGTTGGATGCAGAACCTGGCAAGGGAGTGGTTGCTGGTTCGGTGGGGGTATCAACATCCCTGGTTGGGCATTCTCTAGTGCGGGCTCTCGCTTCTTTAGATGGTCCACATGTTTACGCAGGGTCTTCTCTTGGGCCTTATCCCTGTTATAGAACATAGAACAGTACAGCACAGAACAGGCCCTTCGGCCCTCAATGTTGTGCCGAGCCTTGATCACCCTACTCAAACCCACGTATCCACCCTATACCCGTAACCCAACAACCCCCCCCTTAACCTTACTTTTATTAGGACACTACGGGCAATTTAGCATGGCCAATCCACCTAACCCGCACATCTTTGGACTGTGGGAGGAAACCGGAGCACCCGGAGGAAACCCACGCACACAGGGGGAGGACGTGCAGACTCCACACAGACAGTGACCCAAGCCGGGAATCGAACCTGGGACCCTGGAGCTGTGAAGCATTTATGCTAACCACCATGCTACCCTGCTGCCCTGTTATGGGCCCTGTTCTCTCCACTATGCTCTCCACTATGACCCCAGGGAGCCAGAGTGCACCATCTCTGAAATTACGGGTATAAATTCCACCCTGTGTTCATGATACCTTCACTGTGAGTCCTGCTGCAGCTCTACTTCCTTGCCCAGCTTGACAGGCGTAATCAGGTTCTGAGGTGCCAGCACATCAGCAGCTCCGTTGGAGCCACTCCTGTTGTGACATGCGACATGGTCCTATAGTTACAAAGGAATCTTGCCAGTTGTGTGTCCTGCGGTCTGCATCTGCATGCCTCTCTTAAATGTCTGGACCTCCCGTCTGGCCAGACCCTTGGAGGTTTTCCATATGCTCCTTATCGGTGGTCCCTGTAATGAGCACGTCATCCAAATACACCACTATCTTGGGTAGTCCATGAAGTATGCCTTTGATCACCCTTTAAATATCGCAGGAGCTGAAGAGACCCGGATGGGAGGCGAGTGTACTCGAATAGTCCCCTGTGGATGCTTATTGTCTCATACTTTCGAGATATGGAGTCTAGTTCCAACGACAGATACGCGTGGCTCATGCTGAGTTTTGTAAAGGACCAAAGGCAGCCTGACAGTTTGCTGTCTGTGGGTCACGGTGGTCCCTTCGATGCTCAGTGGTTCACCCCTGTAAGTTGCCAATCCGGACTTGGTGACATGCAGGGTTAGTGACAAGGTTCCTGTGCGGAGTCGGTGGAAGGTATGCTAATCAATGATGGAGACGGCGGCTCTTGCATCCATGGGTTGTCATTTCACCTGCAGTGTGACCCGAATCGGCGCCACCTTTGGGGTCGTGATGCAGTTTAGCTGCATCATGTTGCCTTCCTTGGGTGGAACTCATGTCGAGTTTTGTAAAAGAGAACCCTCCAGTCAGTTTTGCATGTAAGTCCTATACCCTCGGCCCCATAAGCTGTCAGGTAGATTACCTTTTGTCAGTCTTCTCCCAAAATTCCATTGGCTTGGAAAAAGTACCTCATCCAGTCCGCATATTGGGCCCAATCTTCCAGGCCTATGTCGAAGGCCTCCAGTTTCCCGAAAAGCCGCATTTTTAAAACCTAGTTCCACATGCTACTGCACGACCTCATCGCCAGTTTAATGACCAGGAAGCCAACAGTAAGGATAATAAAATACTTATTTAAGTTACATAAAGTCTGCCCACGGCAATATCTATACTCACAGTCCCTGTTGGGACAACCAACTTGCTGGTCCCTGCTGGGGCTGACTTTCAGCCTCAATCTTACTGGCTGGCTGTGCCTCCGCCCACTACCAGGGAAGCTCGTATTCCACAAGGCCTGAAGGGCTCCCTGTGGCTTTCCCGGTGGGCCTGGCGGAGGGATCATTACAGCTGGCAATGTCAGCAAAGCCCACATTCCAAGAATGAATTCAGTAAAAGCAAACAGCACTCTAAAGATTTGAGCACAGATCTGGATTGACAATTTGTTATGGAGTGAGAATATAATTGTCAGAAGCGCCAGACTTCGGAAGAGACATGAAGCTGAGCTCCTATAAACGCTTTTCTTTATCTTAAGTGATTGGTAAGCATCTCATTGTACTATTTAAATGGGACAGGGAGTTCTCACATTGTATGGACCACCAAACACCACCAAAAATACTGATAAACCTGTCTTTATTTACTAATTAACAAGCTAAAGATGTCAATCTGCTTCCAAAATATGTGTTGTATTGAAATATTTGTCTGAATTGTAAGGCTTTGTTTGCGTGGCCTCCTTGAAAACGAAACTCCTTGAAAGTGTTTGCCAGATATCTCCTTTTCATACAATTTCTGATCCTAATGTGACCCTGGGTCAAGTAAGCATTAACATTTGCAGATTAACGCAAATCAATATATTGACCAAATATGAATTGCAGAGACTTGGCAGGCAACCTGTCCAAAGGTATCTTGCTCATTTTTCGCAACTTTTCAGATTCACAGCCCTGGCAGACCTGAAGAAAGTGGGATTATCACCCTTTATCTAAAACCATTTGGCAGCAACCTTTTTTGTTTTAAATTTCCAGCACTCCCTTTCCTGGAAGACCAAGTGAGCATTAGACTGAACAGCGCACAGAGAATACAGTGGAGGCTGGATGGACAAAATGGTCTATTTCTGAGCTGTAGAATTCTATTGCTCCATGGCCTTGCCTCTTCCATCTCTGCAATCGTCTCCAGTCCTAGAATCCGCTGAAATCCTGGCGTCCTCCAATTCTGGCCCCTTGTGCATCCTCGGTTTCCTTCAGCTCACCTTTACCCACCTCTGCCCTAAGCTCTGGAATTCTCTCTCTGAACCTTTCCACTTCTTCCACTCTTTATCCTCCCTGAAGACCCTCTCTGAAACCTACCTCTTTGATAAAACTTTGCTGACTGTCCTGGTATCTCACCATGTGACCTGGTGTCACAATGTGTCGGATAACACTCCTGTGATAATAAAAGCAGAAAATGCTGGATAAATTAAGCAGGTCTTGCAGCATCTGTGGGGAGAGAAACAGTTAACGTTTCGAGTCTGCATGATCCCTCTGCAGAACTGAACAGGGATAAAAATGTGATGAATGAGGTACTTGAAGAGGGGGGGGGGGCAGAATGGAAAGTCAGGGGTAGGTCAGAGCTAAGGAGAGATTGACAAAGATGTCATGGACATAAGACAAACGGGGTGTTAATGGTGAAGAATCACTAATAGTGACATAAAGGAAAGATAGCAGAATGTGTTATTCGGAGAACAGAGCTCACTGGATGCAAAACGGAAAAATAAGGGACAGTGGCCATGTGGGGGAGAGGTGGGGTTATTTTGGGGCAAGCCAAGGAACCAAAAAACAACAAGGGGGACTCCAGTGGAGGGCAAAGTTCACCATCTGAAGTTGTTGAACTTAATGTTGAGTGAGAAAGGTTGTAACCTGCCTAATTCGTCCCAGTTTGCGTTTAGCTTCACTTGAGCTTTGCAGCAGGCCAAGGACAGACTTGTGGGCATGTGGTGGGCAAAATTCTGAGTTGAAATGGCAAGCGACCAGCAGGTTTGGGTCATGTTTGCGGACAGAGCTTGTGATGTATTACCATGTTCAAGGGACTGTACATATGTTCCGTGAGGGCCACAAAGACTCCAGCACAAGTTTGTAGAGTCAAACAGAAAATAACTTCATTTACAAGAATATGTACAAGGCCAGTCGTTCCCTCCTGGTTCCCTAGCTAGCCAGTACTCTCTGGCCATCTCTATTGATACTGCTGCACGGCGAATGGTTGCTCCACCCCCCTCTCAGTGGGGGAGCTCCTATTCCCCAAGTAAAATGGGGTAACCAATTGTCCCCAGCCAGGTTGTAACAATATGCAAGTTATTTCTCTTGTTGATGTCACAGGAACACCATTTGGCTTCATGACTGTGATATTTTCATGATAAACATGATACTGGACAGCGCTGAGGGAGTTAAAACCCCCTCTTCATTGAATGACTTGATAAATGACAACCTCACCAGGCTTTCTCCAAGCTCGTGCTCTGACAAATGGCTGCATAAATCATGCTGGATGTGCGAATGAACGAGTTGAAGGATAAGTGCTTCATTCCACCCCTAGTCCAAGGATGTGCACCAAAGTGTTTGCACGTCCATGAAACTGTCCTGAACATGTCAGGATCAGTTTGTAGTTTAACGGTTGGACTGCTGGTGAGAACCTGTCTCCTCCCGATGGTCTGGTTTTATTTGCTGCTTTAATAAAAACAGTCAAATAATAAACGTACTCAAATGTCAGGAGCAATTTTATTCCGGAGAAATAAATATTAAGGTATAAAATTAAGCAGCTGAAACATTGTTTTTTGTTCGACGAGGGTATTATGGGATATGGAATCAAAGTGAGTATATGGCATTACGTTATAGATCAGCTATGATCCACTGAATAGAGAAATAAACACAAGGAGATTAATTTCCCTCTCCTGTTCCGAGGTGCCAATAAAAAGAAAAAAGAATTTCTCTTGTGTTTATTCATTCCTTCTGCACCTCCTTTCCATCCTCCTTATTAATGTTCACTTTCGTTCAATTTTCTCATTATGAAATTAAATGAAAATCGCTTACTATCACAGGTAGGCTTCAAATAGTTACCGTGAAAAGCCCCTAGTCTCCACATTCCAGCACCTGTTCGGGGAGGCTAGTACGGGAATTGAACCGTGCTGCTGGCCTGTTTTGGTCTGCTTTAAAAGTCAGCTCTTTAGCCCTGTGCTAAACCAGCCCCTGTATAATCACTTATTGTCACAAGTAGGCTTCAATGAAGTTACTGTGAAAAGCCCCTAGTCGCCACATTCCAGCACCTGTTCGGGGAGGCCGGTACGGGAATTGAACCCGTGCTGCTGGCCTGGTTCTGAATTACCTGAGGAAGGAGCTGTGCTCCGAAAGCTAGTGTTTGAAACAAACATGTTGGACTTTAACCTGGTGTTGTAAGACTGCTTACTGTGCTCACCCCAGTCCAACGCCAGCATCTCCACATCCTGAATTAAAAGCCAGCAGTTCAGCCCACTGTGCTGAACCAGCACAGAAATGAAAATCGCTTATTATCACAAGGAGGTTTAACATGCTGGACTTGACTTTCTCTAAAACCATTATTTGTAGCAGTTAAAAGCCACAGTTTAGAAAGTAGATATTATGGGATTATTGCAAAAGTAGGATCCAATTTTAACCTGGAAACTGGATTCTAAAGCAGACTTGCTCTGATGAAGATAAGCATCGTCACCATCCAGATGAGAAAACTCAGACAGTGAAGAGTTGGACCTTTTCAGAGTTAAAGACTTTTCATTTTTCCCATTCATTCTTTCCCATTCGTACAGTTGCTGCCTAGCTGGTGGTCTTCGTACTTATGTCTCCCTTAGATTGGATCCTCATTCCAGCGACTTAAGTAAGTACCGAGGGAGTGCAGCATTGTTAGAGGTGCTGTCTTTTGGCTGCAACATTAAGCTGAGACTCTGCCTGCTCTCCAATTCAAGCGAAAACTTCCATACCGCTACTTACAATAGGATAGAGGGGGGGTTCACTTTGTCGTCCTAGCTAATGGGGCAGCACGGTAGCATGGTGGTTAGCATAAATGCTTCACAGCTCCAGGGTCCCAGGTTCGGTTCCCGGCTGGGTCACTGTGCGGAGTCTGCACGTCCTCCCCGTGTGTGCGTGGGTTTCCTCCGGGTGCTCCGGTTTCCTCCCACAGTCCAAAGATGTGCGGGTTAGGTGGATTGGCCATGATAAATTGCCCGTAGTGTCCTTAAAAGTAATGTTAAGGGGGGAGGGTTGTTGGGTTATGGGTATAGGGTGGATACGTGGGTTTGAGTAGGTTGATCATTGCTCGGCACGACATCGAGGGCCGAAGGGCCTGTTCTGTGCTGTACTGTTCTATGTTCTATGTTCTAATAGCCATCCATCAACAAATAGCTGAAAGACAGATGGCGGGATTCTCTGGTTCCACGTGTTCCTCGGCAGCGCGCCTTTACGCTGACACCGAGAGTCTATCTTTCCACCGTTTGTTAATGGGATTTCCCATTGAAACCACGCCATGCTGCCGGGAGACCCTCAGGTGGGGATGTGGGGAAACTGAATCACAATAACCAGAGAATTCAGGCCAGATTGTTTGATCGTTTATCTTGCTGCTGCTGTTTGTGGCATCTTGCTGCGTACAAATTTACAGCTGCGATTCCCAAATTGCAACGCTTCAAAAGTGCATCATTGGTTGCAAAGATGCTAAATTCTTTTATGGAAGGCATTAAAAAATGTTGCTCTTTTATAATGAACTATTTCCGTCCCTTTATTCATTGTGACAAAATCTGCATTTCCAATAGGGGAGAATGCTCCGGTTAGTCACTGCTTATGAAACGCTTTTCCTCTTAAATAAATTGTTCCTACTTTTAAAATAAAACCTCAGTGCCTAAGGATGGAGGAAAAAGTGAGGGAAAGGGCGAACCAGAAATAATCAGGAATGAAGAAAAATACGAATTAAAGGGAGAAATTTAAGCACCTGGAGAGGGATTCTCCATGCCCCCGCCGGGTCCCGAGTTCTCCGCCACCAGAGATTCGGCGGGGGCGGGAATCGCGCCGGTCGGCGGGCCCCCCGCGGTGATTCTCCGGCCCGCGATGGGCCGAAGTCTCGCCGCTGTCAAGCCTCACCCGCCGGCGGGAATCAAAACACCTACCTGACCGGCGGGATTGGCGCCGCGGGCTGGTGCCGGGGTCCTGGGGGGGGGGGGAATAGGGCGATCTGACCCCGGGGGGTGCCCCCCACGGTGGCATGGCCCGCGATCACGGCCCACCGATCGGCGGGCGGGCCTGTGCCGTGGGGGCACTCTTTTTCTTCCGCCTTCGCCATGGTCTTCACCATGGCGGAGGCGGAAGTGACCCTCTCCCCTGCGCATGCGCCGGGATGACGTCCGCTCCGGCGCATGCGCGGACTTACGCTGGCCGACGAAGTCCTTTCGGCCCCGGCTGGCGTGGCGCCAAAGGCCGTTCACGCCAGCTGGCGGAGCGGGAGCCACTCCGGCGCGGGCCTAGCCCCTCAATGTGAGGGCTTGGCCCATAAAGGTGCGGAGACTTCCACACCTTTGGGGCGGCCCGACGCCGGAGTGGTTCACGCCACTCCAACACGCTGGGACCCCCCCGCCCCGCCGGGTAGGGGAGAATCCTGGCCCTGGTGTCTCCCGCTCCCTCACTCCAGACAAACACAAAGTAATAAGTGCATCTAACATGTTGTTGTATAAATGTGAAAAATGTTAATACGTTTTTGTATGGTTTTGAACATGAATCCTTGAAGCCAGCTCAAGTAACGTGGGTCTGTAGGACTCAGTGTTTTAATGCTTGCTATGGGACTCGCAGTAAATCCACATCTTCATCATTCGGCGGTAAATTGTAGGAACTTGCTTGTGGGGAAATACTATACAGAGCGACATGAGGGTTTGCGCATGATGTCGTGGGATGTGTTGAGGAATGGATGTTCTTGTTTCCATGGCTGCGACCGCTGAAGGTCAACAGAATTTCTAGTCCCTTAACAGTCAACAAACACATGACATGTTGCATCATCATTTCATCAAATGCCTGCTCCGTGCCAGATAATTCAGCAGAACCACATCCAATATATGGCATAGGAATGGGCCCCGTTCAGTCTATCAGTTCAATGCTGGCATTGATGCTCCACGCCGGCCTCCAACAACCCTCCTTTATATAACCCATCAGCTCATACCTCTAGCCCCTTCTCCCTTATGTGTTAATCAAACTTCTCTTTAAATATATTCTATTTGCCTCAATGTGCATGTGGTAGTTGTTTCATATTCTAATCACGCTCTGGGTGGCACAGTGGTTAGCACTGCTGCCTCACAGCTCCAGGGACCCGGGTTCAAATCCGGCCTTGGGTGACTGTCTGTGTGGAGTTTGTACTTTCGCCCCGTGTCTGCGTGGGTTTCCTCCGGGTGCTCCCGTTTCCTCCCATAGTCCAAAGATGAGCAGGCTCGGTGGATTGGCCATGTCAAATTGTCCCTTAGTGGGGTTACTGGGTTACGGGGGTTGGTTCAGGGCATGGGCCTAGGTAGGGTAATCTTTCCAAGGGTCGGTGAAGACCCGATGGGCCAAATGGTCTCCTTCTGCACTGTCGAGATTCTATGACTCCATGATTCTGTGTAACTGTGTAAGGCAGTGACGTAGTTGTATTGTCGCTGGACTAATAATCCAGAGACCCGGGGACCCGGGTTCAAAACCCACAACGGTAGGTGGTGGATTTTAAACCCAATGTCGATTGTTGTAAAGCCCCATCTGCCGTACTTACTTGGTGTGGCCGAAATGTGACTCCAGACCCACAGCAATTTGATTGACTCTTACGTGCCCAGAAATGGCCCAGCAAGCCACTCAGTTCTATTCAACTGCTACGAAAACACAAAAAAGGAATGAAACTGTACTGAACACCCGGCATCGAACTGGAAACGACAACGGCAAACCCAGCCCTGCCGACCCTGCAATGTCCTCCATACTAACGTCTGGGGGCTTGTGCCAAAGTTGGGAGAGCTGTCTCACAGACTAGTCAAGCAACAGCCTGACATAGTCACACCCATAAAATCATACCTCACAGACAATGTCCCAGACACCACTATTACCATTCCTGGGTATGTCCCGTCTCACCGGCAGGACAGACCCAGCTGGTATACAGTCGGGACGTAGTTACCCTTGTGACATAGTTAGAAATGTAATGAACTGTAAGGATAAATGTTATGTCCAACCACTAGAGGGAGCTAGATGTAGAATGCACGGCCTTCACGAAATAAACAACTGGAGAATTGGCGGGTCCGTGGCCGCGCATGCGCGCAGTGATGACCTGTAGCGGTTGCGCCACAAAACATGGCGCTGGCTGAGCAGACCGACCTGCCAGATACTGCCCCCCTGGACAACCCCTCCCCATCGCCGGACCAACCCCCACCAGTCCCTCCAGCCCTCGCCGAAGCCCCTCCGGCCAGCGTAACGTCACTCCCCGCCGCATTCCCGAAAACTGGGAGCACGTGTCCTGCGCGGTCGGGAACTCTGCCCATCGGGAGTGCAGCATCGGGGGATTGTCTTCAGGTAACGTCCTGAGGCCGTCCCAACAGCATACGCCATACTCCACGATGACGCCGTTTGGAGGGGGCGGAACATCTGAAAACAGGGGTCGTCCCCGATGCGGTCGTAAAAAGGGATTCTCAGCCTGATCGCCGATTACGAAATCATCATCAGCGAATGGAGAATCGCACCCCTGATCCATGTCACTCGGGGCTTTTCACAGTAACTTCATTTGAAGCCCACTTGTGACAATAAGTGATTTTCATTTCATGCTCCAAGAAGACCTGATGTCAGATGGATTTGAAGCATTCCTCCTGTGAGTGCCTCTTAAGGTGCAGGGAGCACTCAATTTCTTTGCCTCTGGGTCTTTCCAGGGACCCGTGTATCATCGCTGTGGGCAAGGATAATCAGGCTCAGAGATTCACAGGCTTCACAGCAAACTTTGGGTTCCCAAGAGTGCAGGAAACAATTGTCATGTGAGAGTACCTTTAAGAAATGGGTGTTTATGAATGGGTGTGTGTATATAAATATCTGTAGTGAGAGTACCTTTAAGAAATGAGTGTTTATAAATGGGTGTGTATATAAATATCTGTAGTGAGAGTACCTTTAAGAAATGGGTGTTTACTATTGCAGTGATGTCAGAGAGTGGGTGGAGCTGGGCTGTCTGTCAGCTTTTTACTTTCACTTTAGGCTTTTTGCTGCAGGGTGGGTTTGGTTTCATTTTAGTTTTGGAGAATCTGCAATCACAGCAGGATTTGTGTGAATCTCTGCAAGCTTATGAATGTCCATTTGCTGATTTCAACTTGGTAACTGTTCTCAGTCGTGAAGTTAAACCTGAGGTGCTTCTGTTAAAACTTTCATTTTTTACGTCTTATGGATGTTAAAAGGAAAGCTTAAAGGAGTACTTAGTGTTGTATTCTTTGGGGGTTGTATTTGAATTAATGGTTGCTAAGATGTTTACTGTATGTTTTAAATAGGTTAACTTGAGTTCATAGAATAAACTTTGTTTTGCTTTAAAAAAATACTTTTCCATTTCCATTTTGTAGCACACCTGCAGAGTGGGCCGTGAGCTTCCCATACCACAATCTAGTAAAAGTTGTGGGTCAGGTGAACTCCATGATACACTTTGGGGTTCTCTAAACCCTGGCTCATAACAAATTGGGGGCTCAAGGGGAATAAAAGTCTATTTATTGGATTGCTTAGTGAACTTAAAGACAGTGAGGGGTGAGTATATTGTGGTTGCTTTTCAGGTGTGGTATTTTAGTTTACGTAGGGAGTGTGTTGTGGACAATGGCTCTTTCAGAGGCCCTGAAGTTTTTTGGGGTGGAGGCGGTCACACGCAGTACCTCACGGACAGAGACTAAAAGCAGACTGTTAGATTTGGCAAAAACATTGCAGTTAACATTATCTGACAAAATGCGAAAAGATGAGGTAATTATGACGGTGGTTAAGCATTTGAAATTGCCTGAGATACAGTTTGACTCATTGGAAGTGGCAAAAATTCCGTTACAAAATAAACAAATGGAACATGAGAAAGAATTAAAGCAGCTTGAATACGAAAGATATAGAGAGGAAAGGGAAAGAGAGAGAGAGGAAAAAGAAAGAGAAAGGGAGGTACAGGTCCGCAAAAAAGATAAAGAGAGAGAGTCTGAACTTCGGAAAATGGCCATGAAACATGACAGTCAGTTAAAATTAGTAGGCACAAAGGGAAATGTACAGTTTGAGGATAGTGGAAATGAGCGTCATAGTCGAAGGCTTCATGGGGATCTATTTAATTATGTCCAAGCATTGCCAAGTTTTGATGAGAAGGAGGTAGAACACTTTTTCATTTCATTTAAGAGGTATCTGGGACATATGAGGAGATGAAAAAAATCCAGCTTAGGTGCATATGAACTCGCGCCTGAAGCCGACAGACAAATGTTTAGAAATTTAAGGAAATAATTCGGTCAAACATATATGGAGTTTAAAAGGCTCAAACAAAGTAATTTTGGAGGGTGTTAAGGGCTTTGAAAATAGACCAAACATATGAAGCTCTCAGAGAAATTATACTTTTGGAGGAGTTTAAAAATTCAATTCCTGGTGTAGTGAGAATTCATGTGGAAGAGTAGAGGGTTAAAACTGCGAGATCAGCAGCAGAAATGGCAGATGTTTATGAATTAGTTCATAAATCAAAGCTTGGTTTACGACATCTGCTTCAGCCTGTGAGGTATGGAAACTGGGGACATGAGAAATACTCAAGTGGAAAAGGTAAAGGTGATCTGATGGGAGATAATAAGGAGAGTGAACCTCAGATAAAAAAATAAATCCAGCAGGGTGGAAAAAAAATTAAAAGTTTCAAATGTTTTCACTGTAATAAACTAGGCCATGTAAAGTCACAGTGTTGGTGGTTGAAGAAAAGCACTGGGAAGGCTGATGTGGTAAAACAGGATAAGACAGTGGTGTTTGTTAAAGTGGGAAAGGAAAGCCCAAGTGAAGCAAAGAAGGTGCAAAAGATTGTACAGCCTGATCAAGAGGTGATTGATAAGAAGGTGCCAGATCTCTTTAAAGAATTTACTTGTATGGGTAAAGTTTACTCATGTGTATCAGGAGGAGCAGGTAAAGAAGTCACAACTTTAATAGATACGGGAGCGAGTCAATATTTAATGGTAAGAGATTAGGAGTTATGTAGTTTAGGAAGATATTGCCAGAAAAGGTGGTAATATGTGGAATTCAGCGTGAGAGGAGTAGTGTTCCATTACATAAGGTAAGATTGGAAAGTCCAGTGAAGAGTGGTGAAGTGGTCATAGGAGTAATTGAGAAACTATCATGTCCAGGAATACAGTTTATCTTGGGTAATGATATAGCTGGATCGCAGGTGGGTGTGTTGCCTACTGTGGTTGATAAGCCAGTGGAAAATCAGACAACTGAAGTGTTGAAGGACAAATATACTGGGATTTCTCTGGATTGTGTAGTAACAAGGTTGCAAAGTTGCATGTTAAGACAAGAGGAGAAATCAAAGAGTGAAGGTGAAGTTGAAGGCAATTATCAGAAACGATTTTTGATCAGACGGTTGAAAAAGAACAAGAACAGGTGGAGGATGAGGTGGATATTTTTAGTTCAGGAAAATTGTTGGAGTTACAGCAGAAAGATGTAGCAATAAAACGGGTGTATCAGAAAGCATATATGGAAGAGGAATCTGAGTGTATACCAGTATTATTACCGTAAAAGTGATGTCTTGATGAGAAAATGGAGACCTTTACATATGCAGGAGGATGAAAAGTGGTCAGAAGTTCATCAAGTAGTATTGCCGGTAGGTTATAGAAAGGGGGTGTTGCCAGTAGCACATGAGGTACCAGTGGGAGGTCATTTGGGAGTAAGGAAAACTCAAGCTAACATCCAAAAACATTTTTATTGGTCTGGACTACATACAGATGTAGTTAAATTTTGTTGATCATGTCAAACATGTCAAGTGATAGGGAAACCTCAAGCACTGATAAAACCAGCGACCTTAATACCCATTCCAGCATTTGAGGAAGCTTTTACAAGAGTCTTAATTGATTGCATAGGACCGCTTCCTAAAATGAAAAGTGGGTATCAATATCTTTTGACTATAATGGATGTGTCTACTAGGTTTCCAGAGGCTATTCCATTACATAATATTACAGCTAAAAAGATTGTGGAGGAGTTACTTAACTTCTTTACTAGATACCACAGAAGTACTCACAGAAATACAATTGGATCAAGGATCAAATTTTACCTCAACGTTATTCAAAGAAGTTATGGATAGCTGAGGAGTAAAACAATTAAAATCAACTGCGTACCATCCAGAATCACAAGGGGTGTTAGAAGGGAGGCATCAGACATTAAAGACAATGTTGAGGGCTTATTGTCACGATTTTCCAGAGGATTGGGAAAAAGGAATTGCATTCATACTGTTTGCAATCAGGGATGCACCTAATGAGTCAACCAATTTTAGACCTTTGAACTAATTTTTGGTCATCTTGGGCGAAATTCACCGAAGTCCATCGTGACGCCCTTGACCGGCGGGCAAAAACGGCGCTGGTGACTCCGGCATCGGGGCCTGCTTATAAGCCCTAAATCTCCCGTCCCGAAAGGGCCAGCAGCGGAGTGACGCTGTATACGTCAGTTTCACCCGCTGCGGAAGTGGCGCGTCGGTTGACGTCGGGCGACATCATCAACGCCGCCCGGCGTTGGAGGGGGGTAGGGGGTAGGGGAGGAGGGGGTAGGGGAGGGGAGTGGGGGGGTGGTTCAATGCAGTGCCCCTGAGGAATGCCAAATCCTCCCTCTTTTCCCCGCCCCCACACCTGGGGTAAACACAGAACCTAAACCGCACTGTAAATCTGTGCCAGTGCCCAGGGGGATCACATAGCTCTGGAACAAAGGGCAGGATGAAGAGAATGTGAGAGAGAGAGGGGAGAAAGGGGGGGGGGAGGAGAAAGGGGGAGGGAGGAGAAAGAGGCCCAGGGGGTGGGGAGGCAGAATTAATCCAAATTCCTGCTTATTTCCAGGCAATATTCCTGGGTTTAGGCAGATTGCAATATACTCACCAAAGCCCTGCTCTCAGCCAGAGGACAGACGGGACTCCCTCTCTCTGTCTCTCTCTGTCTGTCCCCACAATCTCCCTCTCTCTCTCTCCCACCCCTACCCCTAACAGAAGCACATCAGGTTTAAATTCACTACTGAGAACAGTTATAACTCTGAATTCACCAAATGATCAAGAGATAGTCTTTACATGGCAGAGAGAACAACATTACACCTTCTGTGGCTGACTGCAGCTCCAACACTGAAACAAAACCAAAAAAAGACACAGACACACCCAATCTTTTCTCAAAGTGAAACTAAAAAGCAGAGCTAGAGCTCAGCTCCACCCACAGTCTGACATCACTGCAGTAACTTTAGCAGCCTACAATTTCTTAAAGTGACATTCTCATGACACCATCAAGGTTCTGCCCGATATTCCGCTGCCTGCCATTGCATCTCCACCAGTGAGATTCCAGCCAATTGCAGATGCTCAACATCTGACTGGGACTGAGAAGGTGACTGCTCTCCAGCAGCCCTCCGGGTGCCAGAGATATTTGTTGTCCCTCGCTCTGACTGATGCAAGGATGTCTCTGTGAGGTGTTCTCCAGAATGTGTCCCCGAGTCTAACCTTGAACTACACCCCATCAATGTGTGTGTGTGTGTGTGTCTCTGCACTGTTGGAGGGTGCGGGAGAGCTCTGCGGTGGTTCTTCCTGAACCCCCTCATCCTCAGATGTGCTTTGGGGACTTGAAGAGCCGCGGGGATTGCCAGCTGTTTGTGGTCTGCTTGTTTTACGGGCCAGAGTTTAGAGAACCCCAAAGTGTATCATAGAGTTCATCTGACCCATAGCTTTGAATAGATTGTAGTTATGGGGAGCACAAGAACCCACTTTACAGGTGTGGTGCAAGAGAGCTAAAAGTATTTTTAAACAAAAAAACAATGTTTATTCTATGAAATCCAGTTAACACTTTATAAACCCACAGTAAACATCTTAACAACTATCAACACCAATAATCCCCACAGATACCATATTCTATAAGTAACCTTTAATCTTTCCTTGCAACATCCATAAGACAAATACCCTTTCAACACATAGATCAGATTTGAATTCTCTACTGAGAGCAGTTATCACTTTGAAATCCTCAAATGATCTGGAGACAGTCTTTAGATTTCAGAGAGAGATCCTTATACAGCTGTTTGCTTTGCTTACCTTATATCAGGGGTGTCAAACTCAAATACACCGTGGGCCAAAATTTAAAAATCGGGACAAGTCGAGGGCCGGACTGGTTCAATGTTTTTTTGCAAAACTTATTGAAATGAACTTATTGAACCTGGAACTAATAAAGCTTAGGTTATTGCCTATAAAAACAACATTAAATATTAAATAAATAAAAAAATTAGTTGCATTTATTTCTTATTGCTTTATCTGGAGCTTTTCCAGAGTAATTTCTAATGAAAACATTTTTCCACAGGCCAACACTTTGTGATTCACACTATACCTGAATAAACTCGGCATCAGCCATATCATACGCCATAGGCGCTTCAATTGCTGGGGCCAGCTTTAATTGTAATTAGATATTATTAGGGCAGCACGGTGACCTAGTGGTTAGCACAACCGCCTCACGGCGCTGAGGTCCCAGGTTCGATCCCGGCTCTGGGTCACTGTCCGTGTGGAGTTTGCACGTTCTCCCCGTGTCTGCGTGGGTTTCGCCCCCACAACCCAAAAATGTGCAGAGTAGGTGGATTGGCCACGCTAAATTGCCCCTTAATTGGAAAAAATAATTGGCTAATCTAAATTTAAAAAAAAAAAGTAATTAGATGTTATCTCGCGGGCCAAAGATAATTCCACCGCGGGCCGGATTTGGCCCGCGGGCCTTGAGTTTGACATACATGCCTTATATAATGGAACATTACTCTTCTCACCCTGAATTCCACATATTACCATCTTTTCTGGCAATATTCTTCCCAAATTACAAAGAACAAATGAATACAAATAAAAATTACAGCACAGGAACAGGCCCTCCGGCCCTCCCAGCCTGCCCCGATCCAGATCCTTTATCTAAACCTGTTGCCTATTTCCCAAGGATCTACTTCCCTCTGTTCCCCGCCCGTTCATATATCTGTCCAGATGCATCTTAAATGATGCTATCGTGTCCGCCTCTACCACCTCCGCTGGCAAAGCATTCCAGGCACCCACCACCCTCTGCGTAAAAAACTTTCCACGCACATCTCCCTTAAACTTTCCCCCTCTCTCCTTGAAATCATGATCCTTTATAATTGACACCCCCACTCTTGGAAAAAGCTTGTTGCTATGCACCCTGTCCATACCTCTCATAATTTTGTAGACCTCAATCAGGTCCCCCATCAACCTCCGTCTTTCCAACGAAAACAATCCTAATCTACACAACCTTTCTTCATAGCTAGCACCCTCCATACCAGGCAACATCCTGGTGTACCTCCTCTGCATCCTCTCTAAAGCATCCACATCCTCCTGGTAATGTGGCGACCAGAACTGCACGCAGTATTCCAAATGTGGTCTAACCAAAGTCCTATACAACTGTAACATGACCTGCCGACTTTTGTACTCAATACCTCGTCCGATGAAGGCAAGCATGCTGTATGCCTTCTTGACCACTCTATCAACCTGCATTGCCACGTTCAGGGTACAATGGACCTGAAATCCTAGATCTCTCTGTACATCAATTTTCCCCAGGACTCTTCCATTGACCATATAGTTCGCTCTTGAATTAGATTTTCCAAAATGCATCACCTCGCATTTGCCTGGGTTGAACTCCATCTGCCATTTCTCTGCCCAACTCTCCAATCTATCTATATTTTGCTGTATTCTCTGACAGTCTTCCTTGCTATCTGCAACTCCACCAATCTTAGTATCATCTGCAAACTTGCTAATCAGACCACCTATACCTTCGTCCAGATCATTTATGTATATCACAAACAACAGTGGTCCGAGCATGGATCCCTGTGGAACACAACTAGTCACCTTCCTCCATTTTGAGACACTCCCTTCCATCACTACTCTCTGTCTCCTGTTGCCCAGCCAGTTCTTTATCCATCTAGCTAGTACACACTGAACCCTTTTCCACCAACCTGCCATGGGAAACTTTATCAAACGCCTTACTGAAGTCCATGTATATGACATCTACAGCCCTTTCCTCATCAATTAACTTTGTCACTTCCTCAAAGAATTCTATTAGGTTTGTAAGACATGACCTTCCCTGCACAAAACCATGCTGCCTATCACTGATAAGTCTATTTTCTTCCAAATGTGAATAGATCCTATCCCTCAGTATCTTCTCCAACAGTTTTGACTATCACTGACATTATGCTCACAGGTCTTTAATTCCCTGGATTATCCCTGCTACCCTTCTTAAACAAAGGGACAACATTAGCAATTCTCCAGTCCTCCGGGCCCTCACCCGTGCTCAAGGATGCTGCAAAGATATCTGTTAAGGCCCCAGCTATTTCGTCCCTCGCTTCCCTCAGTAACCTGGGATCGATCCCATCCGGCACTCGGGACTTGTCCACCTTAATGCCTTTTAGAATACCCAAAACTTCCCCCTTCCTTATGCTGACTTGACCTAGAGTATTTAAACATCCATCCCTAGCCTCAACATCCGTCATGTCCCTCTCCTTGGTGAATACTGATGCAAAGTACTCATTAAGAATCTCACCCATTTCCTCTGACTCCACGCATAAATTCCCACTTTTGTCTTTGAGTGGGCCAATCCTTTCTCTAGTTACCCTCTTGCTCCTTATATATGAATAAAAGGCTTTGGGATTTTCCTTAACCCTGTTAGCCAAAGATATTTCATGACCCCTTATAGCCCTCTTTATTGCGCGTTTGAGATTTGTCCTATTTTCCCGATATTCCTCCAAAGCTTCATCAGTTTTAAGTCGCCTCGATCTTATATATGTTTCCTTTTTCATCTTAGCTAGTCTCACAATTCCACCCATCATCCATGGTTCCCTAATCTTGCCATTTCTATCCCTCATTTTCACAGGGACAGTCTGTCCTGCACTCTAATCAACCTTTCCTTAAAAGACTCCCACATTTCAAATGTAGATTTACCCTTAAACAACTGCTCCCAATCCACATTCCCTAGCTCCTGCCGAATTTTGTTATACTTGGCCTTTCCCCAATTTAGCACTCTTCCTTCAGGACCACTCTCGTCTTTGTCCATGAGTATTCTAAAACTTATGGAATTGTGATCGCTATTCCCAAAGTAATCACCGACTGAAACTTCAACCACCTGGCCGGGATCATTCCCCAATACCAGGTCCAAGAAGTTAAAATCTCCCGTCACAACCACCCTATTGCTCCTACATTTTTCTATAATCTGTCTCCATATTTGTACCTCTACTTCACGCTCGCTTTTGGGAGGCCTGTAGTAAAGTCCCAACAATGTTACTGCACCCTTCCTATTTCTTAGCTCTACCCATATTGCCTCAGTGCTCGAACCCTCCATTATGTCCACCTTAATCATAGCTGTGATATCATCTCTGACCAGTAATGCAACTCCTCCACCCCTTTTACCTCCCTCTCGATCCCTTCTGAAGCATCTATACCTTGGATATTTAGTTGCCAGTCTTGCCCTTCCCTCAACCAAGTCTCATAACTCCTCATCTCTTACCATTAAAGATTGACCAGCTCTCATATCTCTTAAAATTGTGACTTCTTTACCTGCTCCTTCTGATACACATGAATAATCTTTACCCACACAAGTGAATTCTTTAAAGAGATCTGGCACCTTCTTATCAATCACCTCTTTATCAGGCTGTACAATCTTTTGCACCTCCTTCGCTTCACTTGGGCTTCCCTTTACCACTTTAGCAAACCCCACTGTCTTATCCTGTTTTACAACATCAGCCTTCCCAGTGCTTTTCTTCCACCACTAACACTGTGACTTTACATGGCCTAGTTTATTACAGTGAAAACATTCACAACTTTTCATGACTCTTCCAACCTCCTGGATGTCTTTATTAATCTGAGGTACACTCGCCTTATTATCTCCCGTCAGATCACCTTTACCTTTACCACTTGAGTATTTCGCATTGCCCCAGTTTCTATCCCTCACAGGCTGAAAGGGCTTGCTTTACAGGTGTGGTGCAACAGAGCTAAAAGTATTTTTAAACAAAAAAACAATGTTTATTCTATGAAATCCAGTTAACACTTTATAAAACCCACAGTAAACATCTTAACAACTATCAACACCAATAATCCCCTTGCAACATCCATAAGACAAATACCCTCTTTAACACAGAGATCAAATTTTAATTCTCTACTGAGAGCAGTTATCACTTTGAAATCCTCAAATGATCTGGAGACAGTCTTTAGATTGCAGAGATTCTTATACAGCTGCTTGCTTTGCCTGCAGCTATCCAGCTTTGAAAACAAAACTAAAACTCACAGACACACACCAGCTTTTGTTCAAAGCGAAAGTAAAAGCAGACAGCCCAGCTCCACCCACTCTCTGACATCACCTCAGCTATTTGACAAACACCCGTTTCTTAAAGGTACTCTCGCATGACACTTGTACCTGCAAACGGCAACCTGCAGCGGATGCGCTGAAGCTAATTCAGAGTTCACAGTGCTCAGTACGAATTGCAGGATTGGGTGACGTGACGGAGCTGAGATGCGGACTGGGTTATTGTTGGGAAGCCAGGGTCTGCAACACATTGTATAGAACTCCCATCATGACAAGCTGTTCCAATCACGACAGGAACAATCCGGGTCCTTGCGGTGAGCTCTGCTGCAGCCTCCTCAATCTCAGTGAGGCCAAAGATCTCTGCCGTCCCTCCCCTAGACTGGGCTTGCTCTCATTTATTCTGAACAGGTTGGCCTGTCTGTGGACAAAGAAAGAGATATGATCTGAGGGGATGGAGCAGAGGTTGGTGAAATGCATGTCCCCTGTGTGTGGTGTGCTCTCCCCAGCAATGAAAGAGTTGGAGTTCAAGCAATATGGTGATGTTGAGAAAGTCTTGTTGAGAGAGTGAGCGTTGATACATGTGCTCCCGCTGATGGATGTTTGAGACCCGTGGAGAGAGTAGCCATTTGAATACATGATGCCTTGCTGAGAGTTTGATACAGTAAGAAGTCTGACAACACCTGGTTAAAGTCTAACAGGTTTGTTTCAAACACTAGCTTTCGGAGCACTGCTACTTCCTTAGCTCCTTCCTCATTCACCTGAGGAAGGAGCACTTGCTCCGAAAGCTAGAGTTTGAAACAAACCTGTTGGACTTTAACCTGGTGTTGTTAGGCTTCTTACTGTGCTCACCCCAGCCCAACATCAGCATCTCCACATCAGAGTTTGATAGTGGAGGGAAATGAGAGAGGATGTCTCCTGGCAGAGTGGATCAGATTATTCAGCAGTTTCCTGTGCTGATTGGCGCTTCGTGGGTGGGTGACAGCTGTGCTGACCTCACGGATAATGGCCTCCCTGGCTGGAGAGTTGACTTTGCTGCGCTTCTTTGCATAACTAATGAGGGCCCAAGTGCTGAATCTGGCATGGGATAGGTGATACTGGGACGGCCGGTAGCCTGAAAATGGGAGAATTCTGCCCTACATAGCTGTGCTCGCATTGGAAATGCTTGTCACGATGTTCTATACAGTGTGTTGCTCCTAACTGCCTCTGACTGGATAAAAATAGTAAGAAGTCTTACAACACCAGGTTAATGTCCAACAGGTTTGTTTCGAATCCCTGTCTTTCGGAGCACTGCTCATTCCTCAGGTGAATCAGTGCTCCGAAAGCTAGTGATTCAAAACAAACCTGTTGGACTTTAACCTGGTATTGTAAAACTTCTTACTGTCCTCACCCCAGTCCAACGCCGGCATCTCCACATCATGGATAAAAATAGAAAGAAGCCATCACAGCGCTAACCAACATCATTACCCATTCGCCCCATCACTTTCTACTTTAATAATTATATGTTGCATGCACTGTGGAGTTGATCAGGGATCAGCAGTGAAAGTGGCGGAGCTAAGGGCTGATGGTAGGTGGTGTTTGAGTGTCAGTTAAGGGTGAATTTAAGCGTGAGGATTAATTGACAGCAAAGCACCAATCCCAAACAATAAGCATTAAGAGATGCAGGGAGAGGAGAGCAGGTTGTACCTCTGAAAGGTGCCAGTCGAAATGCTGTTAACCACCCATTGATAGGTCTAACTGAAATATCTTGCATCTGACCAATCCCTCTTTGTATGCTTTGCTGGCCAGATGTGCGGATTGTATATAAGCAGGCCTCATGAAAGTGAGCTGGAGCTTCTTTTCCAATATTTAGGAGCATTAGGAACAGAAGGAGACCATTCAGCCCCTCGAGCCTGCTGGGCCCCTCACTGAGATCATGGCTGGCTTGCATCTCAACCACATATACTTTCCTCAACATCTTCACCTCACAGAGAGTTGCTGGCCACAGTTTGGAAACTCAAATTGCCCCGGCAATCTGCAGCCTTTTGCAGGAGAAGGTTGAAGATTTCCACTAGACTCTGTCGTTAGTTTGTTGGTTGTCATTTACAAATAACAACGCTGAATTAATCAGCCAACACTAAACAATGCAGAAAGCTCAAATCGTTAACCACATAGGTCGGCACGGTAGCACAGTGGTTAGCGCTGTTGCTTCACAGCTCCAGGGTCCAAGGTTCGATTCCTGGCTTGCGTCACTGTCTGTGAGGGGTCTGCACGTTCCCCCTGTGTCTGCCTGGGTTTCCTCCGGGTGCTCCGGTTTCCTCCCACAGTCCAAAGATGTGCAGGTTAGGTGGATTGGCCATGCTAATTTGCCCTTAGTGTCCAAAAAAGTCAGGTGATGTTATGGGTTATGGGGAAAGGGTGGAGGTGTGGGCTTAAGTAGGGTGCTCTTTCCAAGGGCTTGATGGGCCAAATGGCTTCCTTCTGCACTGTAAATTCTACTCTATAATGAACTGCATTGCTAGAAATTAGATTATTATGTTATAGTTATTGAATGGTGATAAAAATCCCTCCACGATGATCAGTTCGTTAATAGTTTAACATATATGTATTTCTTTAAAATTGACTTCAATGCAGGAGATCTAATTCTATTAATGGTATTATTATCTGTAAAGGGGGTGACACATATGCACACAGTTATACACAAAAAATATATTAACCGGTGCTCCCATTGTCATCAGCCACCCTGTGATTGATTTGTTTTTGTGCCTTTAAATGTATGACAGGCTTACAGATCCATTGATAATGCAGCGTGATTTACATGATAATTAGAGTTCCATTAAAGTCCCATTATGGGCCTCATTCATTTTCCTGTGTCCGCCTGGTTCAGTTCTGCAGCTCTTGCAAAGTATGCAAAGGCAGGAAAATCAGCCACGGAGGAAGGCACGCCTCCATTTTGCGGGCGTTAAAATGAAGCGATTGGAAAAGCACTTTGCGGCCTTGCTGACTTGCTGACCTCTTGCCCCTGCGCCAGGAGGTTGGCGCCTAAATTGCACTCCCAATGCCTGAGCACTTGAGTATGGGACTGAGGGAGTGCTGCACTGTCGGAGCTGGTGTGTTTTTGGGGCGAGGCATTAAACGGAGGTCTCATCTGCCATTTCAGGTGGACATCGAAGATCCCACGGCACCATTAGACGAGGAGCAGCAGAGTTCTCCCTGGTGTCCTGACCAATGGTTATCCCTCAACCATCACAACTGAAGCATTTATCTCGTTGCTGTTTGTGGGACCGTGTACTGTGTAAATTGCCTGCTGCATTAGAACAGCGATTGCAGTTGAAATGAAATGAAAATCACTTGTCACAAGTAGGCTTAAATGAAGTTACTGTGAAAAGCCCCTAGTCACCACATTCCGGCGCCTGTTCGGGGAGGCTGTTACGGGAATCGAACCGTGCTGCTGGCCTGCCTTGGTCTGCTTTCAAATCCAGCGATTTAGCCCTGTGCTAAACGGTCCCTAAACAGACTTCATGGCTGTCACGTTGGCTGAAAGATAATTTAGGACATTTTCAGTTTGCAAAAGACACTTTACGTGCGTAAATTCTTTCTTCTCTCACCATCTGATTTTGCTGGATTCACTGGAACCTCATAAACCCAGCTGCAAAACCAGGAAAACCTCTGCATGAAGTGTTCAGTCTAGAACTTTTATTTGAAATCATTTGCTATCTCGGCCAGCATTTACTGCCCTTCCCTAATTGCGCTTCAGAAGGTGGCAGTGAGCTGCTTTCCTTAACCACTGCAGTCCATGTGGCGAAGGTACATCCACAGTACCGTTGGGAAACGGGTTCCAGGATTTAGACCGTGGAACAGTGATAACTTTCCAAGTCGTGATGGTGAGTGGGTGGAGGGGAACTTGTTTCTGGTGGGGTCCCCATGTAATTGTTGCCCTTGTCCTTTGAGATGGACTGTGGGTTGGGAAGGTGTAATCCAAGGAGTTGAATGTGCCATCGTTCAGATCAAATGTTAAGTTGAACAGGTGAATACAATACATCCTATTAAAGAGGGTAAAAGGAGCTCTCCTTTGCATGTTGGCTAATGTTTATCTCTCAAACAACCTCATGAATACAGATTATCTGGTGATATATCTCGCTGCTGTCTTGTGTGCTTGACAAACACATTGGCTGCTGTGTTTGCTGTATTGGAAAAGTAGCTACACTTCAAATAATTACTTCATTGGCTTGTTACGATCCTTGTTCGGCACTAAAGAATAAATCCAAACACCCAAAAATTAACCAACAGTACTCCGTCGCACAATTTCATGTTTTTAAACAAAAATAAACTTTATCGCATATCAAAAAGTATTCAGCAAAGTAAGCACTAGTAACTTAACACTATAGTGTCATGTGAGAGTCCCTTTAAAAAAAGTGTGTTTTATCAAATGGCTGCAGTGATGTCATTGCGTGGGTGGAGCTGGAATGTGATTCTGCGTTTTACTTTCGCTTTGCGCTGGAAGCTCTTTTTGGCTCTGTGTTTTAGTTTCACTTTCAGTTGGAGAGCTGCATTCAAACCAAGCCGATGTATATTGGTCGATCTCTCTGTATGGTAAACAAGGTGTTTAGATCACTTGATAATTTAAAAGTGATATCTGTTCTCTGTGGAGAATTCAAACCTACTATATTTGTTAAAAAGTATTTTGGCTGATGGATGTTGTTAGGAAAGTTACTAAGAGTTACCTATAGAGTACTGTATCTTTTTGGGGGTTATCAGTGTTGGTAGTTGGTAAGATGTATACTGTGGGGTTATAAAATGTTAACTGGATTCATAGAGTAAATATTGTTTGTTTAAAAAATTCTTTAGCTCTCTGTTGCATTACACCTGGACAGTGGTCCCTTGTGCTCCCCATAACCAAAATCTATTCAAAGTTGTGGGTCAGGTGAACTCCATGATATACTTTGGGGTTCCTTGAACCCTGGCCTGTAATAATAGCTTACATAGACCTATAAACCAATCCAAAAGGTATGCCGCAGCCTCCTAAATCTTCTTGAATTCACCTGACTGTTACAGATTCACCCAAGATCAGATTATATGGGTGTCCTTCCATTTGCATTTGACTACAGAGTCCTCCACCTGTTCCTTCGCTGATCTCATGAATTTTAGATGCACCAATCTTTCTGCCACAAGGATCTGCAAGCATAACTGTAGATTTATTTACAGTTTGTGGTGAACTCAGCCCAACGCATCACACAAGCTTGCCACCCTCCCATTGATTCTGTCTACACCTCCTGCTGCCTCAAGAAGGCAGACAGCATTATCAGAGACCCCTCACACCCAGGTTTTGCCTTCTTCCAGACCCTTCCATCAGACAGAAGATTACAGAAGTCTGAAGACCTGCGCATGAAAAATGAAATGAAAATCGCTTATTGTCACAAGTAGGCTTCAATGAAGTTACTGTGAAAAGCCCCTAGTCGCCAAATTCCGGCACCTGTTCGGGGAGGCTGGTACGGGAATTGAACCGTGCTGCTGGCCTGCCTTGGTCTGCTTTAAAAGCCAACGATTTAGCCCAGTGTGCTAAACCAACCCCTAAACCATCCAGACATAAGAACTGCTTCTTCCCCACAGTTACTAGACTCCTCAACGACTCCCCCTTGGACTGATCTGTTCCCTGTAAGAACACTATTCACAGCGCCCTATGCTGCTCTTGCTCATGTATTTGCTTTGTTTGGCCCCTATTTTCACACTGTAACCAATCACTATTTGTTGATGTACCATTTGTCAATGTATTGTGTTGATTATTCTTTTGTCTACTATGTACATACCTTGGCCACAGAAAAATACTTTTCACTGTACTTCAGTACATGTGACAATAAATATCAATCAATCAATTTCACCAGCTGCAAGTTAGAACAAATCTTCCAGTTGCCTTTCCCTTACTAAAACCCAAACTGAACTGCCAACTTCTTTCAGGAAACACACACAGATAAATTAAACAAAGAAACTCGGTCCCAACATACTGTCTGTATGCGACTGTCATTCTTTGGGAGGGGCTCAAGCATAAAAGTAAATGAATGTGTTTACCTTCAACACAACCCTTTGATTATGTAACCCATATGTACAATTTACATTGTTAATGGATGTAATTTGCTTTCTTTCCAGCTGGTTCTGCTAAGGAACTCTTTTGTTTATCATATGAAATAAAAACAGAAATGCTGGAAAAAGCTCCGCAGATCTGGCTGTATGTGTGGAGAGTGAAACAGATTGAACGTTTCGAGTCTGTACGGCCCTTCTACAGTCACACAGACTGCAAATGTTAATCCTACAGATACTGCTAGACCTGCTGAGTTTTTCCAAAATTGTCTGTTTTTATTTCAGATTTCCAGCCTCAGCATGATTTTGCTTTTGTCTCTTCTTTTCAACTCAGTTTTACTTTCGTTTGAACTGGGAACGATGGACATCATTAAAACATTTCATTTAAGTACGTCGACCTTGTGACTCCCGTACCATCCCAGAGATGGGTCATTCATTGTTTAACTTTACATCGGGCGGGATTATCCACCTCTCCCCAACCTGCCCCCACCCCCCTCCCTCCCCGCTGCAGCCTGTCTCACGGCAGGAGAGGCAGCCCACAATTGGCCGATGGCAGGATCTTCAGATCCCGTCACAGTCAATGGGGTTTCCCGTTCGATGCATCTCCCACCGCCAGGAAAGACATGGCGGTGATTTGCCTTTGGCGGGCCAGGAACATCCCACCAGCGAGAAAGGCCAGCAAACACCTCCCACCATCTCTCCCTGACCTTAGAAATCAACACGTTGGCCGAGACCTGCCATCTTCATCCATGGCTGGGATTTTCCGGTGTTGTTGAAAGGTAATGGAGTTTTCCATTCTGACTCGCATCGGTCCCGCCATGGATGAGACCAGTGAATCCCACCCGTTACCTATTCAGTGTAATAAATCCAAGCTTGTTTGAGTTGCAGTTACATCAGAGTTGCCTATCAGTATCTCAATCAGTTGCCTCTATGTTCTATCGTTAAATCCTCAATCTTTAAAACTAGGAGTTATGTTCTAAAACATACAAAGTATGAACTAGATCTTTACAACAGGCTGTAAAGCAAGTTTGGATGTCCTAGGGTCAGGAAAGGCACTATATAAATGCAATGGCAGGATTTTTTTGATGGAATTTTCCGCCCAAAGAGCCAGTGGGGGAAACATCTCTGAGGAACATCAATGCACTGGAGACAGGATTTCCATCCCTCAGGAGGAGGACTTGCCCCAGAGAGAAACCAGCTAGTCAGATGGGGAAGTGTCTCTGTAGTCCCAGCAGGGCGTGCAGGAGCAGTGGCCTGGACTGGAGCTATAATACTTCCCAGATTCAAAGTCGCCAAAGTCCAATACCAGGCAAATCAGGGATGGCAGAGAGGGGGAAGGGTGAGATCAAGGGTCATGGTGGGGGTGGGGGAGCAGTGGTAGGGGACTGGTTAGAGGTCTTTATAGAGAAGCCATAGAGGAGGGTGTACACATGGCAGGGAGGGAGGGGGGGCAGACCGCTTAAGGGATCTTGGGCAACCTTTTCAGGTGGTAGGTGTGACCCAAGGTAAAATTGCGAGCAGGTTGGGGGTGTGCAGTATGGCAGTGGGAAGGTCATCTAGGTAGTTTTAAATGCCTCCTCCCCCCCCCCCCCCCCCTCACATGAAAGCCCACCAGTGGAGGACTTTAAAATTCTACCCTGATCTTTCATTCTTTCCATGAGAAATTGTTCTTGTATGAACCACTGTCTTGGTGGATCCTTTGTCTTCAAATTCTGTTTGATACCGTCCCTGTGAAGTGACTTGGGATGTTTTACCAAGTTATAGGCACTCCATAAATGCAAATTAGTCTCTGGAAAGATGTTAATCCACTCAATTGAGTTGACTTTAGTTGAGCGTCGTTTCCATGCATTAACCATTCCATGGAAGAACAATACTTCTTGATCTCGCTCTCTCGCTTGGAAATTGTTCATTTAATATCTAGTTTTCTGTTCACAGTCTGCCACACGCCCTGGATCCTTCCTCACTGTCTCTGGGGCCAGCGAGAGGTGCAACATTCCACAGCAGGCCTGCTGTCTTCCTGTGAGCTTATTGTAATGATATGCAGAAGCAATTCTGTATGTTTTTTTTTTAAATAATTTTTATTGAGACTTTCAAAAAATATCAAAAACAGAAAATAACAACAAGAAAACAGTATTAACAACAACAAAAAGAAAGACACAATAACCCCCAAAACCAACCCCCCCCCCCCCCGCCCCCCGGGTTGCTGCTGCTGCCGGCCTATTTTCCTACCGTTCTGCCAGGAAGTCCAGGAAAGGCTGCCACTGCCTAAAGATCCCCAATTCTGTATGTTAACATGTTAGACCTCCAGCCAGCAGGTGGCAGTAGAACTACACCACATGACACTGCAAACTTGGGGCGCCTGAGTGAGGAGTCGTCGTGGATAGTCGTGTTTAGTATTAGCTCTCGTATTCCAGTTGTTAACAGTTTACAGTGCGTGAGTAATATTACTACCCACATTATTGTAAGTTAAAAGATCTTAACTAGTCAAGAACTAAACTTTCTTTGGTGCACTAACTCAATCATTGCAATGCACCAGCACGTAACACTTACGATCTGGAAACGGGCCATTCCCACTAAATCGTTCCCAGAGGGAGTCAGGAGGCTGGTGTCTGAGTAGAACTGAGTCATAATGTATCATCTGCCCTGTGCGCCTGTGTCTGTTGTGCGCATTCAAGACCTGGATCACATCCAATCTCCCAAAGCCCTGGGTAAGGTTAGGAACAGTCTTTTGAGACCAATTTGCAACAACAGAGAAGCACAGTGACTGACATCAAAAGAATGTTCATCTCCATATTCATGACCTGAATGCAATGTAGGCATCTATCAGTCCCATAAATGAGAAATCAATAGCTCGTCCATTATTTCTTTCAGCCAAACACTCTTCTTACAGCAAATCACCAGCATTTATTGTTCATCCCTAATCACCCTTCAGAAGATGGTGGTAAACCGCAATCTACTTTTGGCAGGAGACTAATAGGTAACTATCTTCGGCAAATTATCTTCCTTTCCGTATTTAATTAGTTATGCAAGTGTGACCATATTTTCTGTAGTATGCTTCAATCAAATTGATGCCCAGAGATTCCACTCACAGATTTGATATAAATCAACAGGAGACCACAGAACTCACTGAAACTTCTGATGACTAAAAGCTTGACATCCAATCAGAAATTTATTTTTCTGTAAATTCTTTTTTCACTCACTTTGTTTATAATTTATTCATTAACCTACTACCAGGTTTGAAACTGAAACATACAGGATTTTGTTCACAGCCTGTTATTCCCGATGTCATAACCGAACGTGTGCACCACTTCCACTTTCTTTCCCAAGCAATTAGAATGAAATTTGAGAGAGCCAGCAGTGTACATGGAAGACCCGTGCCATTTAGCTTCAGGGGAAATCATTCATTGGCGAAACTGGCCAGCAGCTGACAATGCTGCATCAAAGTGCGGCCTAGTAAAGAGGCTCCAGTTCAAACAGAGAAGCAATGCATCACTCCCAAGGTGCTCCGTTGATTCAATATTTGAAGAAATGAGTGCCCGGCCATAAAGTTCAGTGATGCCTCCCCTTCACACTCTCCTCCAGGTCACCACGGCAAGGTGGGAGGTGCTCTTTGCTGAGAATGTCATGACAAGGTCCTCCTGCTAGATCAACGCACCCTGGACGGAGGTGGCGGAGCAGGTGAGAAATCATAAGGCCATGCGCGGAACAGTACAGCAAATGGGTTGAGGACCTGCTCCGATCAATGCAGAGTGTGCCAACATTACAACGTCAACAGGATTCTCTCATGTGGTCATCAATATTGTATACATGCGAGTGGTCAGAAGAGTGAATGTGTGATCAGCTAGGTCGATACCCCAGTGAGGTGATGGAGGTCTGGTGATGGAGCAATGGTCAGGTAGATGCATCACTGTTGTGTGAACCTTGTGTAGACCAGGTTGTCCCTGACATAATTTCTAAGTCTCTCCATTTGAATTTATGGTCTCCTTCTCAAGCCCCAACACATTCTCATCTTCTAAGGCTGATGTTCCTCGTGTTCTTCCCCTTGTAATATACATCGACATGACAGCGCCAGGTTCCGCAGTGCACAGCAGACCATTATTATTCATCACCCTGAGATGAATACTGCACAGCCTCTTCACACTAATAAAGTCAGCAGAAGTGCATTTTTAAAAACCCAGAGGTGTGCTCTATGATGGCTCTGGTGGTTGCATGAGTTTGAAACCTCACTTGTATCATAAGACATGTACGTAGCCAATAGGCCTTGTCGCCAAGAATCCATCCATCAATATGAAGCTGGGGCTTCAATGTATTCATTGTGACAGGTGCCTGGGAACTGTGACCTGTGTTATTCTTTTATGTTGTGGTCACACACCAGTTGTACATTCATGGAATGAAACACGTTACAATTTACAAATGCAGCTCTCTGATCCCAGGGAGCGTCTAATGCCAGATGGATACACCTCACATGCCTGTAGAAAAGATTATCTGCTCGTGATCACATTACTGTTTATATGAGAATGCTGGGCACACATTCGCTGCTGTCTTTCCTATAATTTCATGTGGTCTCTGTGGATGCGGCTTATTCCTTTGTGAAGTGCTCTGGAACTTTTTCTTATGTTCAAGATGCGATTCAAATTAATATAAAAGTAAATCACTGCGGATGCTGGAATCGGAAATTTTAAAAACTGGACAATCTCAGCAGGCTTGACCGCACCTGAGGAGAGAGAAGGGAGCGAATCTGTCGAGTCTGGATGACTCTTTGTCAGAGCTCGAGATGAATGTTGTTGGTGTTTGGCAGAGTCCTGGGATGTGTGCCTTCGTTTACATGGAGTCACTTGGAGTGTTAATGTAAAGTTGTCAGGAATGCGGTTTGTCGGGTCTGTTGGGATTCTGTCTGAAGTTGCAGGAGGAACGTCACGCAGAGAAGTTTGAAAGACATTAATTTTAAGGTTATACAGGCCACAGAGTTTGGTGTGAATGTAAAGTGTTTCACTGGGGTTGCATTCTGCAAAAAAAAAACACAAGATGGAATCATAAGATCTACAGCATGGCAGGTAGGAGGTCTGGGGTGCAATGGGCAGCATCGCTACCTCTTGAGCTGGAAGCTCCAGGTTCCAGGAGCTTTTTTTGAAGCCCAGGTTTAATGGCCAACGAAGGAGCGTTCATAACACAGTCAACAAAGGCTGAGTGTCAACCTGCAAAATCCTTCCAAAACATGCCAATGGCAGGCGGTAAGCGCCAGAGAGACTCCTGGTTAGCCATGCTTGGTGTGGAGTGGCACCCAGCAAGTTCCAGGCTAGCGACCAGTTCCTAGAAAAGCTCACTAAGGAAGCAGATTGTTAGATTATAGAATTTACAGTGCAGAAGGAGGCCATTCAGCCCATCGAGTCTGCACCAGCTCCTGGAAAGAGCACCCTATCCCAATAACCCAGTAACCCCACCCAACACTAAGGGCAATTTTGGACACTAAGGGCAATTTATCATGTCCAATCCACCTAACTTGCACATCTTTGGACTGGAGGAAACCGGAGCACCCGGAGGAAACCCACGCACACACGGGGAGGATGTGCAGACTCCGCACAGACAGTGACCCAAGCCAGAATCGAACCTGGGACCCTGGAGCTGTGAAGCCATTGTGCTATCCACAATGCTACCGTGCTGCCCGGTTAGATGGCACGGTTAGATGTATTAGATGCTGCGGTATGAAGAGGCAAGAGTTCAGCTCCTTTTTCACCAACACACCTTTAATGGTTCAAACTCACTCTGCAGAGAACTCTACAGATCACAGGATCCAGAGGCCACCTGGAGTCCCTTTAAATATCAGTGTCAATCATTGAACACTTAACATAAATGAGACAATCATTGAACTCTTAACCTAAATGAGCCAACTAATTGCAATGTCTCTTAACCCATTACTTAACACAGATGAATACCTGCCTTGTGACCACGAGGTGTGGGAAGCGAAGCAAAAACAGAGTAAAATGTCAAATTACCCATTGGGCTTGAACCAGTGGCCAAATAGTTCACTTGGTAGGCTCCGAAGAGTTCTTCAATCCAAGCTACATGATGGCCTTATATGAAAGAAAGATCCCAATTTCAGTGGCTGGTTGGCACTGAGTTGGTTAATCTCAACTTTAATGGTGATAGGGAACTCATTATGTGCTCTATCAGCCCTCGGCAAGAAAAGGGAAAAGGGGTGAAGGTTCTGTGCCCCGGGCTGTTATTTACCATGCCCTGGCGGAGCAGGTGGATGTCAGGTAAATTCCCAACGTGGGGCCTCAACCCACTTTCCTCCACCAGTACAATGTCTGTACTCTCTCTCTCGCTCTCTCTCTCTCTCTCGGTCAATACACCAAGATTGGCCTTAAAGCCAGAAGGGAGTGTAAAAGAATCCTCGGCCACCAGGCCTTTTTGGTTCTTGCTGCTTAAATCTTGAACTACTATCAAAACAAGCCAAAGGATGCAATGTCAGCGGACGTTGTACAGACAGGGCAAACGCATTGCGACATCGTAAGAACAAAGAGATTAGCAACCTGAAACAAGAAACTTATAGGGGGACATCTTAAAAATCCTTCAGCCATCAGCGTTCCTTAGCAAGGAAGCTTTTGTGAAGGCCACAAAGAATCCAGCACGAGTCGAAGGATAGAAAGAAATAACATTTATTTACAATTACATATATATACAACAGCAGCCGCCGACGCAGCAGCAGCAGCAACTTCCCTGGCTGCTCACTCTCCTCCAGCTGGTTCAAAACTGGCCAGCTTTATTTCTGCAGGGAATCTGCTAATGATTTCTCTGTTGGACTCGCTTTGCCGCAGGCCAGACACCATTTGCACGAGACGCTGGATCGGGCGGCGTGTAACGAGAGGGAGAACGGCGCTTCCATGATGAACGGCGGAACAGTTGTACATCCGCGGCCTGTGGGCCCGAGGATTCCCCCTCTGAGGCGTCCTGTGTCTCCATCTCAGAGTCGGAGTCCACTGCCTCCATCATCTGGGCATCCCTATCTCCACGTGATTCTGCAACGACCTGCGCAGGCTTTTGTAAGGCACCAGAGGAAGATTGTGAGGAATACTTTCCATTGTGTCTGGTCTCTGTGGCTGCAGAAATGAGCACCGGGGGTGGGGAATATTTGAAGGGGCTGGTCTACTAGAACGAACATGTTCTACATGCTTGCGCTGGAGATGACTCTGGGCTTGCACCTGGTAAGAGATAGGGCCCGTTTGACGAAACATTACGCCAAGGACCCATTGGGCACCACCAGCAAAATTCCAAACTGACACTGGGTCACCGGGCGCAAACTGCCGAATCGGCCGATGCCGAAACCATGTCCCTGCCGTTCTTGTGTGCGGCGTACTTTTGCCCAATGTCCGGGAAAACCATGCTAAGGCGGGTGCAAAGTCTCTGGCCCACTAGGAGTTCTGCAGGAGCGACCCCAGTCACCGCATGTGGGTTGGTCCTATATGAAAACAAAAATCGAGCCAGTCTCATGTCCATCGACCCGGAAGACTGCTTCTTTAGGCCTCGTTTGAATGTCTGCACTGCGCGTTCCGCCAACCCATTTGAAGCCGGGTGGTAAGGGGCAGTGCGGATGTGGCGTATGCCGTTCACCTTCATGAACCTCGCAAACTCCTCACTTGTGAACGGAGTGCCGTTGTGCGTGACTAGCACCTCGGGGAGGCCATGCATACTGAAAGACAAACGCATCTTCTCGATTGTTTCGCAGGACGTTGTGCCTCCCATCTTATGCACCTCTAGCCATTTAGACTGGGCGTCGATTAATAGCAGAAACATGGATCCTTGAAAAGGGCCGGCGAAATCAACATGCAAGCGCGCCCAAGGCCGCCCTGGCCATTCCCAGTGATGTAGGGGCACGGCCAGCGGAAGCTTCTGATGTTCCTGGCAGATGGAGCAGTTTTGGGCCACCTTCTCAATGTCGGTGTCGAGGCCTGGCCACCAGACATAACTCCGGGCTAACATTTTCATTTTGGTCACACCTGGATGCCCATTGTGCAAGTCTCTCAGTATCAGCTCCTGTCCTTTTTTTCCGGGACAATCACACGCGTCCCCCACAAAAGGACGCCGTCTTCCATGCTAAATTCTGACAGCTTGGAGGAAAATGCCCGCAACTCGCCTGGGAGCTGTCTGTGCTGCCCACCATACAGGACTATGTGTCGAACCTTTGACAGGACTGGCTCCGTTTGGGTCCACTCACGCATCTGTGATGCCGTGACAAGCAATGTGTCCATAAAATTTAGGACTGCAACCTTCTCACCTGTCGTGGGGGTCGCCATGGGACTGGTCGATAAAGGAAATCGGCTCAGTGCATCGGCATTCGCTATCTGGGTTCCTGGTTTGTGCTCCAGAGAATACTCGTATGCAGCAAGCAACAAAGCCCAGCGCTGGATCTGTGCGGAAGCAATGGGCGGTATTGGCTTATCCTCTCGGAAAAGTCCCAGCAGATGCTTATGATCAGTCACGATAATGAGGTTGCGGCCATACATGTACTGGTGAAAGCGTTTCACTGCAAAGACCACCGCCAGGCCCTCCTTCTCGATCTGCGCATACTTTTCTTCTGCTGCAGCTATCGGCTGCTCAGCCCCGTTCTCCATCTTGTGGGACAGGACGGCCCCAATACCAAACGGTGATGCATCACATGTGATGATCAAAGTCTTTCCAGGATCATAGTGGATTAGTAACCCAGACAACGACAATTGTTGTTTTACCGACCGGAAAGCGGTTTCTTGCAGCTGACCCCAAACCCAGGTGTAATTCTTCTTTAGCAGAAGGTGCAACGGGGCCAGCATAGTTGCCAGATTGGGGCGGAACTTTCCGTAATAGTTTACGAGGCCGAGAAACAAACAAAAATGCGAAGTGTCAGTCGGGGCGGGGGCCTGTTGAATTGCGCGCACCTTCTCTGCGACGGGGTGCAAACCTTCGCGGTCCACCCGATAACCCAGGTAGACTACTTCCTTCGCCTGAAAGACGCACTTTGTGCGACGTAAACCGACTCCAGCCTCCGAAAAGCGTCTAAGGACAGCCTCCAAATTTTCTAAATGTTCTTGCTCCAGCTTCCCTGTAATCAAAACGTCATCTAAGTAGACAGCGACACGCGGTAAACCTCTCAAAATGCCCTCCATGACACGTTGAAAAAAAGCACAGGCACAGGATACTCCAAAGGGCAACCATGTATATTCATATAGGCCCCGGTGTGTATTAACCGTTACATATGGCCGGGAGGCAGGGTCCAGCTCCAACTGTAGATAGGCGTGACTCTAATTTTGTGAACGTAGAGATCCTCTATGTGAGGCATTGAATATCGGTTGAGTCAGGAAGCCATATTCACTGTAAGTTGTCGCAGCATAAGCGAACTGTGCCATCTGACTTCATTACAGGTACAATAGGTGCTGCCCTGTCAGCAAAATCGATGGGCCTGATAATAACCAAAGTCTCCAAATGAGTGAGCTCCGCTTCTACCTTCTCGATCAAGGTGTAAGGCACCAAGCGCACCCAGAAATAGTGCGGCGTGACTCCTGGTTCAACTTGGATACGGGTATAGCCCTTTTTAGTTTCCCCAAACCGGGCTGGAATACATCTGGGTATCATCCTAGCACCTCAGTCAACCCCCCCAGAAACTGTTTGGAGGATTTGCTGCCACTGCAAATGGTGCAACCAGTCCCGACCCAACAGGCTGGGCCCGTGGCCGCGCACCACGATAAGTGAGAAACGCCCCTCCTGGCATCCATAAACAACAGGGGTCATCGTAGTTCCTGCAATGTTCAATGGTTCCCCCATGTAGCTGGCCAACCTGGCCTGTGTATCAGTTAATGTAAGGGTCTGTATACCCTGCTTGATGCGGCCGAATATCCTCTGGGCGATCACGGAGACCGCTGCGCCAGTGTCCATCTCCATCTCAAGCGGGTGACCATTGACCCGTACTGTCACTTTAATAGGGGCCACACGGGGAGCTGCCACACAATGCAGCTGCAGGCAGTCATCCTCCATGTCCTCGGGAGCAGTCGCCACAGGTTCATCCAAATGGAAGGTACGGCCCCTGGGCTGGCCCCAGTTTCTGTCGGATCGACGGCGCCTCTGGTACCCCCGGGACCGGCTTCCGCGACGGGGTCGGTGACCACAAGTCTGACACAGACATGGCTCCTCATCCATTGGTTCTGGAGAAGGCTTCCTTTAGGGAGGAATGTCCAACATCCACTGGCGTCAATCCGGACGTTGCCTCGTCCAAGGTACCGCAGGGGTGCAGGGGGACGCTTTCGGATGGAAGGGGTTGCACCCCAGGGCATGCACCTCCATCCCCTGTAGCTCCCGCAGTCCTCATTCTGCGCTCTCTCGGGACAATACTATTTGGATGGCCTGTTGAAAAGTCAATGTTGGCTCGGCTAACAACTTTCTCTTGGTGGCTGCATTGTTAATACCGCAAACCAAACGGTCGCGTAACATTTCTGACAAGGTCTCACCATAGTCACAGTATTCCGCAATCCTGCGTAGCCTGGATAGAAAGTCGGCAAGGGATTCTCCTGGGGTCCTCTCAGTGGTATTAAAGGTAATGTTGGACTATCGTGGACGGGGTTGGGTTAATATGTTGCCCCACTAAGTTCACAAGTTCATCAAACGTTTTGGTGTCCGGTACAGCTGGGTACGTAAGGCTCCTAATCACCCCAAACGTATGCGGGGCGCAGACAGTGAGCAATGTGACCACCTGGCGCTTGTTTTCGGTGATGTTGTTTGCCCGGCAATAGTAACGCATCCGTTGTGTGTACTGGTTCCAGCTTTCCAGTGCTGCATCAAATACATCCAAACGTCCATACAGAGGCATGGTGTAATAGAAGACAACTTCCAACCTGTATCCAACAAAAATCCAGGGAGGTGGCTTCAGCAGTGTCAGCAGCTATTCACTTTAACCCTCGTCGCCAGTTTTTTGAGGGCCACGAAGAATCCAGCACGAGTTGAAGGATAGAAAGAAATAACCTTTATTTACGATAACATATATAAGCAGTCGCAGCTGCCGCCGCCGCAGCAGCCGCAACTCCCTTGCTGCTCACTCTCCTCCAGCCGGTTCCAAACTGGCCAGCTCTATTTATGCAGGGAATCTGCTGATGATTTCTCCGCCCCCCCCCCCACTTCATTGGGGAAGCTCATACTCCCAAAGGATTGTGGGATTGCCATTAGTCCCCAGCCAGTGGTAAGCAGGCAGGTTGTAACAGAAGCGTTTGGGGTTTCTTACCCAGTTTATGCCTAGAAGGTAGCAACATCTGGATTTACATCAGCAAATTACTTTAATGTTTACTCTACCAATGCTCCTTTCAATATCTTTAAGGCTGAAGTAGATAGATTATCGATAAGCAAGGGGGTTAAAGGTTATTAGGCAATTGGGAATTGCTAGGAAAGTGAAGTTGAGGTGATTGACTATTGGACTAGGCTCGAGATGCTGGCTGACCTACTTCTTTTCCTAATTCAACGAGCTGTATTATGTTCTACGCAAGCTAATGAGTAAATAAATGATCAAAAGAGAAAATGCTTGAAAATCTCAGCAGGCCTGGCAGCATCTGTGAGGAGAGAAAAGAGCTAACGTTTCGAGTCCAGATGACCCTTTGTCAAAGGTTCCAGCATCCGCAGTAATTTGCTTTTATCCAGAGTAAATAAATATACCCATTCTTGCCAATTATCAAAGAAATCAGACAGCTCAGTCTTGAACTAATCATTGTTCATTGACTTTAGAATCAAAATTAACAAAACTTCCACTTAAACCTTTAGGGGCTGGTTTAGCACAGGGCTAAATTGCTGGCTTTGAAAGCAGACCAAGGCAGGCCAGCAGCACAGTTCAATTCCACTACCAGCCTCCCCGAACAGGTGGTGGAATGTGGCGACTAGGGGCTTTTCACAGTAACTTCATTTGAAGCCTACTTGTGACAATAAGCGATTTTCATTTCATTTCATTTTTTCATGGTGAGTTCCCTCACACCTTTTTTCATCTCTCCTTATCATCACATTCCTCCACTCCCTCCCCAACCCCTCCCCCCCAACATTTATATCCAGCAGGCTCTGAAATGTGTCTACGCTATTCACTTAAACTTGTGGCAGCGAATTATATGTTTTAATAAGATAGGTTAAATCGACAAAATAAATATAAGAAGTTACAAAAGTAGGTTACTGATTATAAAGTTATTATTGAGTTTGCTCCCTAAGGCTGTCAATGGAAATCAAAATTGGGCAATTTGTAAAACGGGATGTCAGTTTATTATCATTCGTTTGACAATGACACACAAAGTCAGAATGATCTGGCAACTTTCAGTGAGTGCACCTCTGAATCTGGATTTGCCAAGCAGCTTTTGAAAAAGGATCTCTTTTATTGACGCATTCGTTCCACACTTCTGCGACACCAAGGTCACTCTCAACATGAAGACATTGTTAGATTATGACTGTTGCCATGAACAATACAGCGAAAAGGGAACCATGTTAGAGTTGTTGTTTGTCTCTCTCAGATTGTGACCTGTCTCCCATAAAAACTCACATCACCATTTATCCATCCACATGTAGGCAGAGAAGTAAAATAAAAATTAGAAGGTAAATAATGGCAGGAACAACTATTATTCAGTTAATAGAAAATCAATTTCTGAAATCAATTTCTTCAGAGATACCCCCTTTCATTGAGTGCTGTGAGCAACATTTTGTGCCTTTGTCTCAATGACAAATCAGTGTATATCCTTGTGGCAGGGCTCAACATTTGGAGGGAGGGAGTTAGAACATAGAACATAGAACATAGAACAGTACAGCACAGAACAGGCCCTTCGGCCCTCGATGTTGTGCCGAGCAATGATCACCCTACTTAAACCCACGTAACCAGTATACCCATAACCCAACAATCCCCCCATTAACCTTACACTACGGGCAATTTAGCATGGCCAATCCACCTAACCCGCACATCTTTGGACTGTGGGAGGAAACCGGAGCACCCGGAGGAAACCCACGCACACACGGGGAGGATGTGCAGACTCCACACAGACAGTGACCCAGCCGGGAATCGAACCTGGGACCCTGGAGCTGTGAAGCATTGATGCTAACCACCATGCTACCGTGAGGCCCCAACTCTGTCATATAAACATATAAAATTGACAAGCATGAAATGTGCATCCAGCCTGCCGACATCAAGGGTGGTTGGAGCATCATGGCTAAAGGCTGCTCATTCCCCATCTACGACCTTCAATGCAGTCATACACTCTCCTCAGAGGCACAAGAAACCAGAGAAAATAAAATCGGGATCAATGAGGGCAAAAGAAATGTCTTCCCTGACACCACCCTCGACTGAAACTAATCCAGGAGTTCACAATAAAAGACACTTACTGTATTTATGATGCAATCTCTGTCCCAGACAAGGACCAGTCCAGTTTGCTCTTAAACACTTCTATTTCCTGTGGCGTAGTGCCTTGGGGACCTCTGTCTACCAGGGGGTGCGGTGGGTATACAAAAGTTACTATCATTAATTTTGTGTAAGATTTATCAGTCTCTATGCCCTATACTTTCATTTCACACATAAATGTATGTGAACTTTCGCTTTTCTATTTTTTTTATCTTGTGAGGACTGAAGTTATTGTTTTCAGTCTGAATTCAAACTCTATTCCCTTGTCACTGACTTCATCCCACGCTTCACAACTGGTGGCGATGAAACGGTACAATTCTCAACCGCGCAAGGTAATCAGGCAGATTCAACATCGTTTTGTGAAAGTGTGCCTAAGTGTTTGAAAAGCACGTACCGTGTCCTAGGCTATTCGACCTAAAGTGTAAGAAGAACTCGAGAGGTTACTGAGCCTGTTACCACCAGCGTTTGGGCAACCCCAATTGTGCCCGTCTTAAAGTGAGATGGTTCAGAATGAAATGTGGAAATTTTAAAACGACTAACAACTCTGTATTATGTGTTGACCGGTATCCTCCACACTTATTTTTTTGAGGTTTTTGTAGTATACAGAACAAGGATAAATGCAGGCATACATTTGAAGACAAATGGGGAAAAAAAGGATTAAGAGAAAATTTACACATTGGACTGTTTCTATTATTTACATCAATCGTCTTACATTATTTGCAATGGTGATTACGGATTCCTGTTTTTCATTATTCAGTCGGCTTTTGACTCTGGCTGGGTCCCCTATTCCCCCTCCCTCTTTTCTTCCTGCTCACCCTCCCCACCCCAGCCGTCTAGCATGCCTTCTTCCCTCGTCTGTTCTTGTACACTGCTCCAGTTGCGTTGGTGTGATGCCATGTCATGTGCTATTTGTTGGGCATAATTTGGGTTGCGTGTCTCTTTATTTCATCCAAAAATCCATTGACCTCGAGCGGGATTCTCCGATCACCGGGCGAAAGCAGCTGGAGAATCCCGCCCATTGTTATTAAAGGTAAAGCACCTTTAACAGACTAAGTTGCTGTTCTTCTTCAAGAGATAATGACCTGCATCTTCCATGGATGGCATTTTACAGCCAATAAAGCATTTTTGAAGTTACTGTTGCAATGGAGGAAATGTAGCAGATAATTTGGGCACAGCAAGCTCCCACAAGGAGCAATGTGATAACGACCAAATAATCTGTTTTCGTGCATTGGTTGATAAATACTGAGGCAGACACTGGGCAAAGGTCTTCTATTCCACTTTGAAATATTGCCATGGGATATTATACATTCACCGGAGAGGGTAGAACATAGAACATAGAACAGTACATAGAACAGTACAGCACAGAACAGGCCCTTCGGCCCTCGATGTTGTGCCGAGCCATGATCACCCTACTCAAACCCACGTATCCACCCTATACCCGTAACCCAACAACCCCCCCCCCCTTAACCTTACTTTTTAGGACACTACGGGCAATTTAGCATGGCCAATCCACCTAACCCGCACATCTTTGGACTGTGGGAGGAAACCGGAGCACCCGGAGGAAACCCACGCACACACGGGGAGGACGTGCAGACTCCGCACAGACAGTGACCCAGCCGGGAACCGAACCTGGGACCCTGGAGCTGTGAAGCATTTATGCTAACCACCATGCTACCGTGCTGCCCCTGGTAGACTGAGCCTTGGTTTAATGTATCATCCAAAAGACAGGTCAGCAGTTTTTTAGTACCAAAAGACTGGATTTTACTGTGGTCCCTGTCCCTCTAGTAAAAAGGCTAAGACAAGCCCACCCACGATCATGACAGCTTCCCTCCAGCAGTTTGATGCTGGAAGAAACATGAATTGTCTTAAAGTAAGATTAACTCCTCTATCTCGGAAGGAAGTTGAACGTTAGAGAACTGCCAGCCAATTGGATAGCCAACAGCTCTGTAGTCCCAACAATGCCACCTGGGATTAGTGGCCACTGGTGGGTCCACAGGCAGTCCCACCATGTCGAGGAGCATAGTTAAGTCTGGCATTGGGGATCTCACCGGGGGTGCAGGGGATGGCGAGTGACATGTTCAAAAGAGCAGAGGGGTATTAAAAGGGAGGGGTACGACCTTGGGGGGTTGGGGGATAGTGCAACCAATGGCACTAGGGAACCCAGACAGGAGGTGTCGCCTCTCGCCCATGCCCTGATAACCTTTGATACCAACCCACCCAGTTAAGTCTGCTGCAATGCCATGGGTAAAATGCTGGTGGTGGAGGAGGAAGAGGCCCATAAGTGACCATTAACTGGCCATGAATGGGCCTCAATAGACCCCCATGCAAGTATATGAAAGGTTGGGGGGGGGGGGAAGAATGGGGTAGGGGAGAAGAAAGCCCCCCCCCCCTCCACACTTTCAAACCCACCAGCAGACCAGTGTAAAATCCAGCCCAAAGTGTCAGCTTAGATTTTGTTCTCTTTTCCCTGGTGCAGGTAAGGAAAGAGAGGAAGATCTGAACAACAGCTGAAAATGCACACCTCTTACATCATGCTTACTTAATGTTTCTGAATTCCTTTTATTTGACTGCACTATTTATATTCATGCTGCACATCAGATAATATACGAGCGTACAAAACAGGAGCAGAAGTAGGTCATTCAGCCCCTTGAGCCTGGACTGCCATTCAATAAGATCACAGCTGATGTGTTTGCCTTGAGTTCCATATTCCCCATCTATCGCTGATAACCTTTGATTCCCTTGCCAAACAAGAATCTACCCACCTCCGCCTTAAATATATTTGGTGACCTCCCCTTCCATCGCCTTCTGAGGCAGAGTTCTGAAGTCACACAATCCTCTGAGAGATAAACAAATTCTGAGCAAATATATAATATTGCCTCCCTCTTTTTGTAACGGCCTGCCCATGTATCTCCTGTTTTCCAATTCTTTCTTCCTCACACTTCCTCATCTGTTTTCCACCTACTCTGTGGCTGAGTATAAAGTAAATGTAAAGTCTCCATAGTCCCAGGTGACGCCCTTTGAGGGAGGAGTGCTGACTGGTCATGACTTAGCCGGAGGATCACCACCCCTCAGGTAGGGGGCAAGGTTGACAAGACGGATCCTTCATGAGTACCTCTACAGTCGGGGAATTGAACATATACTATTGGTCTGTCTGTGCATTATGTCTAGCCAATTCAGCTAAACCAGTCCCTGAGTATATTACCCATCAGAGTCACGAACCATATTACCGTACATTAAAAATAACAATCATCGTTCTAACATATAACTATCGATATTGTGATAATCTACAAAGTATTAAATGTTTTGATTAAAATTTGCAGTCAATGTAATATTTATGCTCTGCAATATTCTTTTGCACTCTTTATCAGCCCTGCTTGTTCCCCTATGTTTTGTTAATTGCCTCAAAATAAAAGCGCAACAAATAATTGCTAGCCTGTTAAATGCTAAAGGAAACAAGGGGCTAGAGTTGTATGAGGCCTTTGGGGATTTGCTGGGAGGAATGCCTGAAAGTAGCTGGGCAAGGCCTTGAGTGAGGTGCCCAATGCCTTCATGACTCCATGGCATTTAGTCAGCAGCAGGAACAATGGCACATGACCAGCCCATTCAGCCCAATTCAATCATTTAATTCACCAGTTCAGGTCCTCTTCCCGCCTTTGCTGGAATGTCATATCCCAATAGGTTCTGGGATGGCGGGAGCTCCTTTTACTGACACCCTTAAGTGGAGGGGCCACCTAGTGGCAAGGCAGAAATAGCAAAGCCTGCCCTCAGCCACCATCACCCATCCCTCACTGCAAACTACCTTACTGACCTCAGCATCTCCAGACCCCACTCACGTTTCTTTGAGAGCACATGTCCATCAATGTACCCTCTTCTTCCAGGTGCAGTCCCAGCAGTGGCTACGCCAGTGGGGATGCTGATGAGGCTGTTGAGCTTCTGGACTTCTGATTGGCCGAATCCCGCCAGCATGGGTTACGTATGGTCTCACCCGGCGGGACCTCGGAATTCTGGCTGCGGGGGCCGTCCTGGTGGGGGCCAGGGGGGAACTGACTCCGGGGGGGGCCTTCACGGGCGGGTGGGCTAATTCTGTAGGGGGCCTATGTTCCACTGCGCTGGGCTCCTGTAGGGCTCCGCCATATTGCCGGCGCGGAGACGGCAACCCACTCACATATGCAGACCCGTGGTGGCCATGACAGGAATGCGCGAACCCGCACCAGCCATGGCACACCAGCTTTCGAGTGCCGGAGCAGTGGATACCACTCCGGTACCGTACACGCCCCCTAGGAAGGGGTGAATGCCTGGGCCTGGAAGCCCGTTGATGCCGGAGTCGCTTGCGCCACTTTTGACACCGGCATCAGAACTTGGCCGTGGGATCGGAGAATCCTGGCCAGTGTCTTTCTTTGTCTCCCAAAATCCACCCACCCATCCCACACCCTGTCCCTCCCACTGATAGCAAAAAAATTCCAGCCTGGTTTCAGAATAGAGAGTCAGCCAGTTAGAACTGAGATAAGGAGGAATTTATTCCCTCAAGATAGTTATGATTTCTTTGGAATTCTCTACCTCTAACGGCGGGGGGGGGGGGGGGGGGGGGGGGGTCATTACACATTGAATAAATGGAAGTATAAGACCAACAGATCTTTCAATTCTTCAATCACAGAATCAAATAATCTGCAGTGCAGAAGGAGGCCATTCAGCCTATCAAGTCTGCACCGACCTTGGAAAGAGCACCCAACGCCTCCACCCTATCCCTGTAACCCAGTAACCCCACTTAACATTTTGGACACTAAGGGGCAGTTCAGCATGGCCAGTCCACCTAATCGGCACATGTTTGGACTGTGTGAGGAAATCAGAGCACCCGGAGGAAACCCACAGGGAGAAAGTGCAAACTCCAAACCGACAGTCACCCAAGGCCGGAATTGAACCCGGGATCCTGGAGCTATGAGGCAGTGGTGCTAACCACTGTGCCACCGTGCCGCCTATTGAAGAATTAAAGAATATAGGGATAGGGCAGGAAAGTAGTGCGGAGCACACCTTGAGGTTGAATTCTGGCCTGAAGAATGGAGGAGACTCAAGGGGCTGTATAATGTACTCCTATGTGCTCCTATAGTGTGCTCCTACTTACATATCCTAGTGCTACAGCGATGGTGAAAGAGCAGCGAGCAAAACAAAGGGACATAAACTAGTATAACCACAGAAAGCCAAGAAAACCTACCTGCAATTATTTTCTCCGAAACAGATCTTTCTGACATCCAAAATATATGTGTATATTTAAATCCCATGGCACTGTTTCAAAGGGCAGGGGAGTTAGATTCAGAGTCTTGCCGTTTTACAGCACAGGAAAAGACCCTTCGGCCCATCGTCCCCCCCCCCCCCCCCCCCCCTCTCCCCCCATGTAGTCCTGGGGAAATGTATCCTTTAACAGACAGCACAAAAACAGATTATCTGGGTATTGCAGTTTGTGGGAACTTTATGCACAAATTAGCCAAAATGCTTGCGCCATTGTGACGGTAATCCATAGGGACATTGAAACAATAATTCTGCCCTTGGAGCTTGCTCTGCCATTGTAGTAGACAAAGGCTGATCTAATTCGGAAAAAAAACACCTCAGTGGCCATAAAGTGCTTTGGATCGTCCGAAGACGGGGAAAGGTGCTACAAAAATGCAAGCACTTATTCCCTTCTCTATTTTTGTCAGTGAGGATTGCGACTGTCCAAACACTTTTTTGCATTTTACTGCATCCGCGCCAAGCGAGCGACACCCTCAATGTTGTTTAAAAAAGTAATTCACATTGCACATATAAATGGCCAATCTGCATCTGTGTTTGCCTTTGATCGGCATCGCTCTTTGAAAGCGAGTAACCAACAGCTGCTTGCTCACAAAGCAAGTGAGCTCCCCCTTAAGATGCAGACGGAGACGAGCACAAACTCTGTCAATAGTAAGTAGCCAGCGAAGAGGGAGGGGAGAATTCTAATTTCCTGGGTTGGGATTGTATGTAGATTGGGCGATGACGCAAAGCTGGCCGCCAGCCCCTCTGCTCCGCCAATGTAAATGTTTGCTTGCCAATGAAATCCTACTGAACTGGGCAAGCTGCTCTATCCCTGTCGACTATCGTTAACGCTTCTCTCTCCCTTTTAAAACTAGAAGAAAAGCACCAGGTTGGTGGAAACTCAGCAGTAAGGGGTCCATCCCAGCTGTGTGGAGGAAACTGGTCAGAGAGAGAGGGGGACGGAGTAGGAGCAATGAATTAAAGTGGGAACTAAACTCCAAAACCAAAGCGAGAGTCAAGCGATCAGCGGTTCAGCACCACCCGGGAAAGGACAGCGACTTGGGCAGAGCGCTGGGAGAAATCAATGGTGCACACAAGTTAATGGATGGGCAAGTGTCTGGAGCTGATTTTATTGAAGCAAGAATAGACATGCCCCCCTCTGCCATGAAGCACCATGTCTGATAATCCCCGCCCTCTGAGCCCATGGACAGACTCTACTCAGCCAGTGGCCATCCCGGAGTGACGGGTCCCACCATGGACACTCCAGTGGCAGGCGGACCGGGAAATGTGTTCCTGTTTAGTCTGACCCTCAGCTGCACACTCCTCATCTTCCTGGGCAGCGCTTACTCGCTACTTTGCCTGCTGAGGGCGAGGGACAAGAATTTCCTGGTGCTCACCGTGGCTTCGCTCTCTGTGGACGACCTCCTCTGCGCGCTGGCTTTGTCCATGTTCGTGGCCATGCAGTGGGCCGGGGGCACGTTACCCAACTGGGTGTGCACCGTGTCGGCCGCCCTCTATTTGCTCCAGGGGGTCTCCAGCGCTCTCAAGTCCTCGCTCATCGTCTCCTACAACTACTACACAACCAGGCGGACCAGGCTCCACAAAGGCAGCCAGCGCCCTGTCCCCCTGACCTGGCTCCTGGCCATTCTTTGGGTCTTTGGTCTGTCAATGAGCGTCCTCCCTGCCTTTGGGTGGGGCACTTTCACCGCAACACCCTGGGGCTGCTTTGTCGACCACAGAAGCTCTTACGTGACACTCCTCGTTGGTTTATACGCCCTGTGCCTCGTGGTCCTCATCGTCTTCTCTGTCCCCCTCACTTACAAACTGCTTTGCTCCGAGCGGCAGCAACAGACCCAGCTCTATCCCAGTTATCGCCAAGTCACTGACGGTATGGACACGGCGAGTAACCTCCCCACTTTGGACAACCCCGTGGACAGAACTTTAAGGTGTTTACAGACCGACATGAACTGGAGCTCCGATGTCACTAAGATTAATTCCCCTCATAGCCAAAGCGGGGGCTCCAAACTCAAGAACCCAACAATCGAACTCGCCCAAAAGCGCTTCTCCTTGATTTTAGCTATGACAAAGGCCGTCTTGTGGCTACCACTGATGGTGAGTGAAAATGATATAAATTTTCCTGTTTAACCCTAAAACATAAAGTAATCTTTTGCCTCAGACTGTTATTTCTAAGTGTGTGTGTGTGGGGGGGGGGGGGGGGGGGGGGGGTCCCAAACCATTGAACCCAACACGTGTACAGAATCACAATCTCAGAATCTTTACAGTGCTGAAGGAGGCCATTCGGCCCATCGAGTCTACACTGGCTTCCTAAATGAGCATTTTACCTAGTCCCGCTCTCCTGCCTTATCCCTGTAACCTTATGCATTCTTTCTTTCCAATCCAATTCCTTTTTGAATACCACAATGGAATCTATCTCCACCACCAGCTCAGGATCTAATTAATTTTACTTCTTCTCCCAATTATTTTGAATCTGTGCCCTTTAGTTCTTGACGCTCTCTTGAGTGGGGACATTTTATCACTATTGACCCTGTCCATAGCTCTCCGGATATTGAATACCATGAACAAGTCTCCTCTCAGCCTTCTTTTCTCCAAAGGAAACAGCTCCAAAGAAAACAGTCCGAACCTCTCCACTCTATCCTCGTAGCTACTGTTTCTTATCCCTGGAATCTTTTTTGTGAATCTTCCCTGTGCTCTCTCCAATGCCTTCACATCCTTCCTCAAGAATGGTGCCCAGAACCGGACGCAGTCTCCAGATGAACCTAACTAGTGTCTTATACAAGTTCAACATGATCTCCTAATTCTTATACTCAATACCAAAGAGAAAATGCTGGAAAATCTCAGCAGGTCTGGAGGGATCTGTAGGGAGAGAAAAGGGCTAATGTTTCGAGTCCAGATGACCCTTGTTAAAGGGTGATCTGGACTCGAAACATGAGCTCTTTTCTCTCCCTACAGATGCTGCCAGACCTGTTGAGATTTTCCAGCATTTTCTCTTTGGTTTCAGATTCCAGCATCCACAGTAATTTGCTCTTATACTCAAAACACTATTAATAAAATCTAAGATTGTACATGTGTTATTAACTGCACTCGGAACATGCCTTGTCACCTGGTTAACACCAGAAAGAGATTACACAATAATCTAAATTGGGAACTATTGCTTACACGAGGCAATGGGGCTTATGTGTAACTTATCGTAAAGCTTGGGTGGCAATCTGGTACCTAACACAAATCCAATACATCCCCCAATGGTCACTTCAATACCACTATTCATTTATTCCTCAGACTGTGCAGTGACACCAAGTTTCAACTGAAAGCTTGAGTGGGTGAGAACTGTGAACTCGGATACCTTGGCTGCTGGGCAAAGCAAGTCACAGATTGTTTCCAGTCCAATGTTCAAACAAAACTTTGCTGTATTACAACGGATACCCAATTTTTGTTCCTACAATGTATAGGAAAATGATCTACCTGATACTTTAAGATAAATGAACTTTACCATAGAATTTACAGTGCAGAAGGAGGCCATTCGGCCCATCGAGTCTGCACCGGCTCTTGGAAAGAGCACCCTACCCAAGGTCAACACCTCCACCCTATCCCCATAACCCAGTAACCCCACCCAACACTAAGGGCAATTTTGGACACTAAGGGCAATCGATCACGGCCAATCCACCTAACCTGCACATCTTTGGACTGTGGGAGGAAACCGGAGCACCCGGAGGAAACCCACGCATCATGGGGAGGATGTGCAGACTCCGCACAGACAGTGACCCAAGCCGGAATCGAATCTGACACCCTGGTGCTGTGAAGCAATTGTGCTATCCACAATGCTACCTGATTTGATTTTAAGTTTGCAAAACAGATTCGTAGAATAATATAGCATTAGTAGCCTGTTTGCACAGGCTCTTTGATAGAGTGGCGAGCACTGCTGCCTCACAGAGCCAGCGACCCAGGTTCAATTCTGGCCATGGGTGAATGGCTGTGTGGAGTTTGCACATTCTCCCTGTATCTGATTAGGTTTCCTCCAGGTACTCCGATTTCCTCCCACAGTTCAAAGATGTGCAGGTTAGGTGGGGTTATGGGGATAGGGCGGGGGAGTGGGCTTAGGTACAACACCCTTTCAGAGGGTCAGTGAAGACTCAATGGGCTGAATAACTTCCATCTCCATTGTAGGGATTCTATGGATTGTGGGGGATTCCATGGTTCTCGTGGAATTCCATCCCTCTGTTCTTTCAGAGGTAGGTTCTTTACCCAGAGAGTAGTGGGGGCATGGAATGCACTGCCTGTGGAAATAGTTGAGTCGGAAATGTTAGGGACCTTCAAGCGGCTATTGGATAGGTACATGGATTAGGGTAGATTAATGGAGTGTAGATTAACTTCTTCTTAAGGGCAGCACGGTAGCATTGTGGATAGCACAATTGCTTCACAGCTCCAGGCTCCCAAGTTCAATTTTGACTTGGGTCACTGTCTGGGTGGAGTCTGCACATCCTCCCTGTGTGTGCGTGGGTTTCCTCCGGGTACTCCGGTTTCCTCCCACAGTCCAAAGATGTGCAGGTTGGGTGGATTGGCCATGAAAAATTGCCCTTAGTATCCAAAATTCTATGATTAACCTAGGACAAAAGTTCGGCACAACATCATGGGCCGAAGGGCCTGTTCTGTGCTGTCTTTCTCTATCTATCATAGCTCTGCAATCAGTTCCTTTTCAAGTATGAGCCCCATTGTCTTTTGAAAAGTTGTTATTGAATCTGCTTTCAATGCCCATTCAGGCATTACATTCCAGGTAGTCACAACTGTCTGGAGTAATAAATGTCCTCATTCCTCCAATAGTTCTGTCAATTAAATCTCTGCTCTCTTTACCGACTGTCAACATCTCCAGTCTCTCTTCATAACAGGAATTCACTGACCCGGGTACCAATCCAGCAAATTGGCTCTGCATCCTCGCAATGCGTTGATGCCTTTCCTAAACTATGATGCTCAGAATTACACCCAGTACTCCAGCTGAAGTCTAACTAGTGATTTGTAAAGGTTGCAGATAACTTCTCTATTTTTCTACTCTATGCCTCTGGTTAAAATGTCAAGGATCCCATATGTTTTCTTAACAGGCTTATCAACTTGTCCTGCCAACATCCCAGATTTCTGCACGTACAGTGCTGAGTTTCTCTGCTTCTGCATCCCCATTAGTTTAATTAGTTTATATTGCATCTCATTTCTCTGCCAACACACAGTATTTCTGTTGCATTTTTTTGAAACTCAAATTTGTCACCATTTTATATAAAAGTGAACAAAGATTCCCCCTTCCATTGCTGTGATTTGTTTATTTTTGCTTCAGAGATTTGTGGCTTCATTGTCATGTTGTGTGGGTGGATGACCACTTGACTGTTCCCTGTGTTTCATAGATCCAACTGCTCATCCATCATGTTACCAAACTTGAGAATGTGTCCTTCGAGACCTTGGGTTTTGTCCTGACCTTGCTGGCAGCTGCCATTACACCAGTGTTTGTCCTGTCTGAGCGATGGATTCACCTGCCATGTGGCTGCATCATCAACTGCAGAAAGAGTGTGTACACAGTCGCCTCGGAGCCAGCCAGGGGTAAGAAACATTCTTTAGTACCTCTGATTGCATACAAATGCCAGGGGGCCAATGCATGTTTTGTTAGGGATCATTTTTAAAATGTCCACCTCCTACGTGGGGGGCAGCATGGTAGCACAAGTGACTAGCATTGTGGCTTCACAGCGCCAGGATCCCAGGTTCGATTCCCCGCTGGGTCACTGTCTGCATGGAAGTCTGCACGTTCTCCCCGTGTCTGCGCGGGTTTTCTCCGGGTGCTCCGGTTTCCTCCTACAGTCCAAAGATGTGCAGGGTACGTGTATTGGCCATGCTAAATTGCCCTTAGAGTCCAAAAGGTAAGGAGGGGTTATTATGTTATGAGGATAGGGTAGAAGTGAGAGTAGGTCGGTGCAGACTCGATGGGCCGAATGGCTTCCTTCTGCACTATATGTTCTATGCACATGTTATCTTTGAAATTAAAACCTCTTATTAAGGTTAATGCAGTTCATTGTTAGTGTGACAACATCCTTGTACCATTGATAACTACACGTGCAACTCACATTTACCAGGTGTTTTTAACATAGTTAAACGTCCCAGGACATTTTTATAGAGGTGGCTGTAACATCTGTTAAGAGTTTGGGAGAGGTTGAAGGGCTGACTTAATCCACAGTTGAAGAAGTCAGTCATAGATCTCAAATTCAATTAAACTTGTAGACACAAGATTCAGAGATTCAACTGATCAATTCTCCTTATTTATCACGTCAGTACAAACCCAGCAAATGCAGCACTTAAGAGATTGTTCCCTTGACATTCCAATGTAATAAAATCAGGACGGGTTTGTGACCTAAGCCCTTTGACTAATCAAATCAAGACAAATAAATCAAACAGGGAATTCAGCAGAAACTTCTTTACCCAGAGAATGGTCAGGATGTTGAGCGCAGTACCACAGCCATGGCTGAATTGAATACCTATCCCCAGAGAGGGTTCTGGGTTCAAGTCCCACTACAGAACTCGAGCAAAACAATCAAGTGCGGTACTGAAGGAGATTTGCATTGTTGGAGGTGCAAACTGTCAGATGGGATGTTAAAATGAGGCCGCAACTGCCTGCTTGTGTGGATGTATCTGCCCCATGACACTACTTTGAAGAAGGACGGGGGGGGGGGTCACTAATGATCTGGCAACTGCTTATCACTCTGCAATAAAACATTATCTGGCCATTGTAAAAATGTTACGTCGCCATAGTCCCAGATGACCGCAGGCTGCTTTTCCCCTTTGAGGGGGAGAGCTGACTGGTGATGATTTAACCTGAGGCAAGTGCAAGGTTTTGAAGGGGCAAGGTTGTGAATAACCTCAGCCGGTGCAGGAATCGAACCAACGCTGCTGGTCGCGCTCTGCATCACGAACCAGCTGTGTAGCCAACTGAGCTGAAAATCTGGTCATAGAATTTACAGTGCAGAAGGAGGCCATTCGGCCCATCGAGTCTGCACCAGCTCTTGGAAAGAGCACCCTACCCAAGGTCAACACCTCCACCTTATCCCCATAACCCAGTAACCCCACCCAACACTAAGGGCAATTTTTGGATACTAAGGGCAATTTATCATGGCCAATCCACCTAACCTGCACATCTTTGGACTGTGGTCATTACCACATTGCTGTTTGCGGAACTTGACTGCCGTGTTTCCTATATTACAACAGTGAATACACTTGAGAACAAAATTCATTTGCTGAAAGCGCTTTGAGATAGCTGATGGTTCTGAAAAATGCTACCTGAATGCAAGGCTTTCTGTTTTTCAGAAGCAGTAGCTGAAGTGAATTGCATCAGTGCATCTAAAGGAAGTCAATTAAACACACAATGGAGAAAAGAATACAGTCATGCTGATAGGGTGAGATAAAGTAGGGTGGTATTTGCCTTTTGTAGAATTAGTTACATAAGCACAGCCATAATGTAAAGGTTAATATGTAAACCTGCTTACCATATGTACGATTCATATGGAAGCATGTCAGCAGCCAGGTAGATCAGTTCCTTCTTCTCACACATGCGCATACTGGCTCAGTCTGTTTGGTGTTTTCCAAACACACCATGCGCTTGATCTTTCATGCTCGATCCTTACACTCTGTGAGGTGGCATCAGGGCAGCACGTCATTATCTCTGACGCTATTTCCCACACGCAAACATTTTCTCATCCCTGTTATCACATTTTGTAAGCATGTTGGCAACTTTCCCCTTTACTTTCCATTCCCAGCCTTTCTACTCACAGTATGTTCACACCTACCCCTTCTGTGTTTCAGGCTGAGTTTGAGCCTGATAAATTTATAACCACTACCACCTACTGATGTGTCATCCAATAGTTAGTTTTGAGAGGTTTCTTCTTTTAAAGTGGGGAGAGGTGCGGTGAGATATGCTGCGAAGATGGGGCATACATAGTAATAATGTTGCTGGGCGAACCCAGGTTAATGCTTTGGGGACATGGGTTCCCCTCAGAGCAGCTGTGAAGTTTAAAAAAAACACAAAATTGAAAGCTAGTCTCTGATCAGTAATAGAGATCATGAAACTATCACCGATTGTTCTAAAAGCCCATCTAGTCTCACATTCCTTGGGGGAAGGAAATCTGCCATCCTTACTCAGTCTGACCTACATATAATTCAATGCCCACAGCAATGCGGTTGACTCTTAAAGGCTCTTTGAAATGGCTCAGCAAGCTATTCAATTCTTGGGCAATTGGGGATTGCTGGCCTTGCCAGTGATACCCCTATCCCATGGATTGGATTGGATTGGATTGGATTTTTATTTATTGCCACGTGTACCGAGGTACAGTGAAAAGTATTTTTCTGCGAGCAGCTCAACAGATGATTAAGTACATGAAAAGAAAAGAAAATCCATAAGAGGGCAACACAAGGTACAAAATGTAACTACACAACACCGGCATCGTGTTAATGAGTTCAGGAGTCTGGTAACAGCAGGGTAGAAGTTGTTTTTGAGTCTGTTCGTGCGTGTTCGCAGACTTTTGTACGTCCTGCCCGAAGGAAGAAGTTGGAAGAGTGAGTAAGCCGGGTGGGAGGGGCCCTTGATTATGAAGCCCGCTTTCCCCAGGCAGCAGGAGGTGTAGATGGAGTCAATGGATGGGAGGCAGGTTTGTGTGATGGACTGGGCTGTGTTCACGACTGTCTGAAGTTTCTTACGGTCTTGGGCCGAGCACCAGGCTATGATGCAGCACGACAGGATGCTTTCTATGGTGCATCTGTAAAGGTTGGTAAGAGTTAATGTGAACATTCCGAATTTCCTTAGTTTCCTGAGGAAGGATAGGCGTTGTTGTACTTACTTGGTGGTAACGTCGATGTGCATGGACCAGGAAAGATTTTTGGTGATGCGCACCCCTAACAGTTTGAAGCTGCTATCCTTCTCCAACTTGGCCCCGTTGATGCTGACAGTGGTGTGTACAGTACTTTGCTTCCTGAAATCAATGACCAGCTCTTTAATTTTGCTGTCATTGAGAGATAGATTGTTGTCGCTGCACCACTCCACTAGGTTCTCAATCTCCCTCCTGTATTCTGACTCGTCGTTATTCGAGTGGTTGAATCGTCAGCAAACGTAGATGGAGTTGGAACCAAATTTTGCCACGCAGTCGTGTGTGTACAGTGATTATAGCAGGAAGACTTTGAAAAAAAAACTTGAAAGGGGTTAAGGAATGGAATTCCAGAGTACAATTGTGCGATTACACAAGGTGACACCAATGGGCTATTCAAAGAAGACCTCAGTCAGCAGAGTCAAGTCTGTGGCTCAGTGGATGCCATATGTTAAGGAGGTGGGGAGGAGTGAGTGCAGGGAGAGATTTATAAACAAACATGAAGTTAAATGGACCAGAATTCGCTGGAGTGCAGCATGGTCAGTTAGCTTAGTCTGTTCTTGCTCAAAACAATTTTGCCCTGGAAAGGGCATTTAATTGTGAGTTGATAAAAGTATGGCAAGGACAATGGAACATCTGGGACTGAAGTGAGTGATCAGCTGTCTTCTTAAATAATGAGCTTCGGGGATTTCTAAATAAAAAGGTCAAAGACCAAGAAGGAACTATAAATTAATAATAATAATCTTTATTAGTGTCACAAGTAGGCTTGCATTAACGCTGCAATATAGTTACTGCGAAAATCCCCTTGTCACCAAGCTACGGCACCTGTTCGGGTACACTAAGGGAGAATTCAGAATGTCCAATTCACCTAGCAAGCACGTCTCTCGGGACTTGTGGGAGGAAACCGGAGCACCCGGAGGAAACCCACGCAGGCACGGGGAGAACGTGCAGACTTTGCACAGTGAGCCAAGCCGGGTCGCTGGGACTGTGAAGCAACAGTGCTACCCACTTTACAACTGTGTGAATGATTTCAATATCAAGCAGATGTAGAAAGAAGAATAAAGATCAAAATGAAAGACTGGACAGAGAGAAAAAGAAGACGGGAAGGAAAAATAAACAAATTCAAAAATAAATGTAACATTTTTAAAATCTCCAGCAGCAATTCACTATCTGAAGGACTGAGTGCCTACACTTTTACAGTTCACTTTCTCGACCAGAGATATCAATTAACAGTCATTATTAATTATAATGTTTCTAACAGAGTAATTATGAAGTTAATCACCAGGCGGGCAGCACGGTGGCACAGTGGTTAGCATTGCTGCATACGGCGCTGAGGACCCGGGTTCGAATCCCAGCCCTAGGTCACTGTCCGTCTGGAGTTTGCACGTTCTCCCCGTGTCTGCGTGGGTTTCACCCCCACAACCCAAAGATGTGCAGGTTAGGTGGATTGGCCATGCTAAATTGCCCCTTAATTGGAAAAAATAATTGGCTACTCTAAAAAATATAAATTAAAAAAAAAATTTTTTTTAATTTAAAAAAAAGTTAATCACCAGACATGAATTTTTGTGGTGAGATTTACTGGTGACAAGTGTGGCCAACTTGATCAAACTCATGGCGAGGTTGCAGACGGGCTGCCATTTTGGCGAGGCTGATGGTGGAGTAGTTCATAAACAATGATAAACTTGCAGGGATCCACAATTCATTGCTATCCCTTCCATGCCACAAGTTGCTGGACGATTTACATTGTTAACAGTGTATATCATTCAGAAATCATTATTTTTTCAGCAAATACTTGCCCTGTGATTTCTATGGTTTGTCAAAAACAAGGTCAGCAATTGTGCATCCCCATTACCAAATGGATTGACAGTTGTGAAATTAACGGCGCAAAATCTGAGAAGGAAGTGTCAGACTGGGTAAATTCAATGGTAGCTCAGATACTGAAAAGGAACTCAAAAGAAGACAAAAGAGATTGCATTAGGAGCGGGAGAAAAACACACAGAAAAGTTTTAAATATATAAACTTGTTTTTTCATATCTCCAATAATAATTAGAACAAGACAAAATAAGGTTTGTATCAGTTGTTCAGTCTAAAAGAGGTTGGCTGGCAGGAGTTAACTTACCATATTGCTAAGAGGAGACCAAGAGTGGAAGGAATCAAAATTGACCAGGCTCATTAGTGAGCACAGGCATCACAATACAATATCGCCCAAAGTCTGGTGGATTTGCGACAGATGGCTTACAAACACAATGCATAGCTAGCAACCTGGAACCAGAGGCCACAGCCTCAGACTGCAGGGCGATCCTTTAAAACTGAGATGTGGTGAATCTGTGGAACTCTTTGCCGCAGGAGGCTATGGAGGCTGAACACTGAGTGTCTTTAAGACAGAGATAGACAGGTTCTTGATTAATAAGGGGATCAGGGATATGGGGAGAAGGCAGGAGAATGGGGATGAGAAACGTATCAGCCAGGATTGAATGGTGGGGCAGACCCGATGGGCCAAATGGCCTAATTCTGCTCCTGTGTCTTATGGTCTTACAGCCTACACTTCTTAAAGGCAGTCTGCCCCCTATTAAAAGGGAGGCATACCATGCTGCAGCAGCTGCTGGAGTTGCAAAACAGATGCTCGTGAATGCAGAGAGATGAATAATTCCATTTTGTATGTAATACTGAAAGTGCTTTTATGGAATTTTTTTGTGATGCTTTTTATGACAGGATATTGGTCAAGAGTATGTTGTGATGCTACACAGCAGAGGTATGGAAAGGTGGGAAATTGTGGAACAGCGCTGATGTGAGGATGGGGAATGGAGTTAGAGTAGTCCATCTTGGCCAGCCCATCCACTGTGAAGGGGTTTCTTGATGCCTCCTCCCTCCCTCCTCCTCCTCTCCCTCATTTGTTTCCTCACCTACTTCCTCCTCATTAGGCAACCTTGAATGTCTCATGGCAAGAGCTGCATTCTGAGCACGTGGACAATGCCCACAAGCCACAATAAATAGGAGCCACACACTGGCCATTTGGGTGGCAAGGTGACACAGTGGTTAGCACTGCTGCCTTCCAGCGGCAGGGACCCGGGCTCGATTCCGGCCTTGGGTGACTGTGTAGAGTTTGCACGTTGTCCCTGTGTCTGTGTGGCTTTCCTCCAGGTGTTCCGGTTTCCACCCGCAGTCCAAAGATGCGCAAGTCAAGTGGATTGGCCATGCTTCCGTTGCCACTTAATGTCTAAAGATGGGCGGATTAGGTGAAGCTATGGGGGAGTGAACCTGGGTGGGCTGCTCTTACAGAGGGTCGGTGCAGACGTGATGGGCCAAATGGCCTCCTTCTGCACAGTCGGGATTCTCTGGTTCCATGGTTCCATTTCTGGAGACTCCTCCCAAACTTTGCAATTTTAAATCAGAACTGCAAAGCTTTGCTCCATCAAATCCATATGCCCACTTTATGCCTCTGGCAAGAAGCAAGGCTCTGAAATTCACTGTTCTGATATACAGGGCCTCGGTCACTTCCTTAAAGCATCAATACTTTGCAAACATGATATGTGAGCAATGTTATTTTCTCCTGCTCAGTTGGAGCCGCTGGTGTGGGAATTAAGAACAAAAATGATCTTCACAGTCACTGACAGCACAGTCCTCACGCTGCTGTGTGGCTTTGAGCCTGGTTATAGAAAGTGACATGTCCAAAGACCAGCTCCCTGGCGAAATGCCACTACTGCTGGCACTGCTCCTGACTGAGGTGGAGGTTGGATAAATTCACGGTTCAAATAGAGAAATGCGATGTGATTCAATTTGGTACGAAGAACAATATTTGGGAGGACAGTACAAAACATAAGTTGCAATTCTGAAGGGGCTGCTAGAGCAGAGGGACCTGGGTGTTGTGATGTCAGCAGGGATTGTGGATTACAATAAGTAGAGTGGTTTTCCCTCTCAGTAACCCACAGTTGATCAGATCCGGTATGAAGGTGATGGTTTAGTTATGGGATTTCAGACACCCACCAAAACAGAAAAAGGAAATGAACATAGAACATAGAACAGTACAGCACAGAACAGGCCCTTCGGCCCTCGATGTTGTGCCGAGCAATGATCACCCTACTTAAACCCACGTAACCTGTATACCCGTAACCCAACAATCCCCCCATTAACCTTACACTACGGGCAATTTAGCATGGCCAATCCACCTAACCCGCACATCTTTGGACTGTGGGAGGAAACCGGAGCACCCGGAGGAAACCCACGCACACACAGGGAGGACGTGCAGACTCCACACAGACAGTGACCCAGCCGGGAATCGAACCTGGGACCCTGGCGCTGTGAAGCATTGATGCTAACCACCATGCTACCGTGAGGCCCCAAACATCTAGCTCTTCATTGAGCCGAGCTTCACACATCATTTTGCAAACAGCGAATTCTTCAAACTTTAAGTCAGCCTCGTCCCATTGTGATGATTTGAAGATGTTAGGAAAATTAGAGGGAGGAAAACGCAAGCAAAACTACAAAAATATTTTTATTGACCTGGACTGCAATAAGGATGTAGTTGAATTTTTCCGTACATCTCACACATGTAAGGTAATAGGGGAACTTCAGGCAGTAATCAAACCATCACCTTTGACACCAATTCCAGCATTTGAGGAACCTTTTACTAGGTTCCTAATTGATTACGTGGAACCCCTGCCTAAAACTAAAAATGGGAATCATAATGACCATAGACAGTGACCAGAATGGATGTTTCTACTGGACTTCCAGAGGCAGTTCCATGAAGAAACATTACATCTAAGAGGGTTGTAGAGGAGTTAAACAAATGTTTTATTTGCTATGGACGACCAAAAGAAATTCAATCAGATCTGGGATCTGGTTTTATGTTGAAGTTATTCAAGAAAGCAATGGATAATTTAGAAATAAAGCAATATAACTCAACGACTTATGATCTGAAATCGCAAGGGGTATTAGAAAGATGGCATCAAACTCTAAAGACCATGTTGAGAGTCTATAGTCAGGATTATCCAGAGGATTGGGATAAAGGAATTCCATTTGTACTATTTGCAATTTGAGAGGCATTTAATGAATCAACTAAATTCAGTCCATTCGAATTGAGTTTCGGGCATGAGGTGATAGGACCACTCAAACTGATCAAAGAGAAATTAGTGAGTGAATGTTCAGAGACTACGTTGTTGGACTATGTGTCAAACTTTAGCGAGAGATTAACTAGCACTGGTCAGTTGGCTAGGGAACATCTAAAATTGGCACAACAGAGGATGAAAAAAGAGGCGGATGAGAAATCAAAAATTCATAGTTTTGTTAGTGGGGAGAAAGTACTGGTGTTGTTGCCAATGGAATGTGGACCAATAAAAGCAAGATTTAGTGGGCCTTATCAAATTGAAAGGAAATTGAGTGAGGTGAATTATTTGATAAGTACGCCAGCCAGAAGGAAAACTCACAGAGTGTGTTATGTTAATATGCTAAAAAGATATTTGGATAGAGAAGGGAAGAAGGAGGAAGCGTTTGTCATTTATGTAGTTGTTTTCAAGAAGCCGTTAAATATAGTACTTAGGGCAGCACGGTAGCACAAGTGGATAGCACTGTGGCTTCACAGCGCCAGGGTCCCAGGTTCGATTCCCCGCTGGGTCACTGTCTGTGTGGAGTCTGCACGTTCTCCCCATGTTTGCGTGGGTTTCCTCCGGGTGCTCCGGTTTCCTCCCACAGTCCAAAGACGGGCAGGTTAGGTGGACTGGCCATGCTAAATTGCCCTTAGTGCCCAAAACAGTTTAGGAGGGATTATTGGGTTAGGCAGGAAGTGAGGGCTTAAGTGGGTAGGTGCAGACTCGATGGGCCGAATGGCCTCCTTCTGCACTGTATGTTCTATGTTCTACGTACTAAGGGCATCAAAGGTGATGGGGGAAAGCAGGATTAGGCTATTGAGTTGAATGCTCAGTCATGATCATAATGAATGGCAGAGCAGGTTCAGAGGGTTGGTTGGCCTCCTCCTGCTCTTATTTTCTATGTTTCTATGTTGTAGCTCAGGGAGAAGAGATAAATCCAGATGATTCTGAATTTGACGTTCCTTAAATTAAGTTGAATAATGAGGAAATACTAAAGAAATTGGGATAAATTATTCAGTTGCCTTCCAGTGGAAAATCAAAATGACCTGAAAGAGTTATTGCAGTCACATAGAGCATGCATGTGGGAATAAACTGAAAAGTAGATATAGGAAATGATGTAGCTATAGGAAATGTTATTCCCATTAAACAATATCCATAAATCCACTAAAATTAACACAGGTACAAACAGCGATGGCTGATATCCGTAAATGCCAAACAGAACTCCAGGACAGCATTACTGAAGAGCTGAAGGCCAGGGAGCACCTGGATTGGAGTCTCTTCAAGCAGTGATTATTAATGATGGTTACACAGAAGAGAAAGCTAGCTTGAAAAGGCAGATTCTGGAACCAAACGTGATCCAGCATCAAATTGCACAGGAACTCCAGCAGACCAGCAGTCATCTGCATGAGCTAGAAGAGGAGCGACAACAACTTCAACAAGAGAGGGAACTAATCACAAGACAACAGGTTGCAATGAAAGAAAATGCAGGATCTGCGGACATACAAGAGAAGTCAAATTCCTATCATGGTAGTGACACAAGAGGTGACGATACTAGGATTTGGTCAGGAGGTTTTTAGAGTCCATTATTAAAGATGAGATCACGGAGTAATTGGAAGTGCATGGTAACAGAGGACTGAGTCAGCATCGCTTCGTCAAGGGGAGGTCACGTCTGAAAAATCTGTTAGGGTTCTTTGAGGAGGTAACAAGGAAGTTAAGACAAAGGAGAACCAGTGGACGTGATTTATTTAGATTTCCAGAAGGCCTTTGACAAGGTGCCGCATAGGAGTCTGTTAAATAAGGTAAGAGCCCATGGTGTTAAGGGTAAGATCCTGGCATGGATAGAGGATTGACTGACTGGCAGAAGGCAGAGAGTGGGGGCAAAGTGGTCTTTTTCAAGATGGCGGCCGGTGACTAGAGATGTGCCTCAGGGATTGTTTCTGGGACCATAATATTTCACAATATACATTAACAATCTGGAAGAAGGAACTGAAGGCACTTTTGCTAAGTTTTCAGATTATACAAAGATATGGACATATAGTATTGAGGAAGCAAAGGGCTGCAGAAGGGCTTGGGCAGGCTAGGAGAGTGGGCAAAGAAGTGGCAGATAGAATACAATGTGAAAAAGTGTGAGGTTATTCACATTGGAAGAAGGAATCGAGGCAAAGACTATTTTCTAAATAGGGAAACGCTGAGGAAATCAGAAGTACAAAGGGACTTGGGAGTCCTTGTTCAAGGTTCCCTCAAGGTTAACGTGCAGGTTCAGTCAGCGGTTAGGAAGGTAAATGCAATGTTAGCATTCATGTCGAGAGGGCTAGAATATAAGACCAGGGATGTACTTCTGAAGCTGTACAAGGCTTTGGTCAGACCCCACTTGGAGTATTGTGAGCATTTCTGGACCCCGTATCTAAGGAATGATGTGCTGGCCTTGGAAAGGATCCAGAGGAGGTTCACAAGAATGAAGAGCTTGTCGTATGAGGAACGGTTGAGGACTCTGGGTCTGTACTCGGAGTTTAGAAGGATGAGGGGGGATATTATTGAAACTTACAGGATACTGCAAGGCCTGGATAAAGTGGACGTGAAGAGGATGTTTCCACTATTAGGAAAGAATAGAAGCAGAGGACATAATTTCAGACTGAAGGGACAATCCTTTAAAACAGAGCTGAGGAGGAATTTCTTCAGCCAGAGGGTGGTGAATCTGTGGAACTCCATGCCACAGAAGGCTGTGGAGGCCAAATCACTGAGTGTCTTTAAGACAGAGATAGATAGGTTCTTGATTAATAAGGGGATCAAGGGTTATGGGAGAAGGCAGGAAAATGGGGATGAGAAAAATATCAGCCATTGTTGAATGGCGGACTAGACTCGATGGGCTGAGTGGCCTAATTCTGCTCCTATGTCTTATGGTCTTAAAGATAAGGGGCTGGAGTTGATTCAGAGAGAGCATCTTCAGTGGTGGAATACTGAATCCTGATGCTGAAGATCTGGTACAAACGTAGCCAGAATATTCAGCGATCTTCCAGCACACAATGACTGTTGTCTTGCACTGTCCGAATGCACGAGCTATTACCAATTATTTTTGGCTATCCTCAACAGACACCAAAGGAAGCAGAATACAAAACAGTTGATAAGTGTGAAGAACTGATGATGAATGCTGCAGCATTGATTAACACCCTGTCTTTCTGTCAATGAGGAATTATTCTGGCACAACCAGGCAACTACATACAACTGATAAAGCTTTTGTTGTGTAACAATATGGATGCAATCTTGGAGGCCATTCGGATCTTTGGAAATCTCTCTTGGTCTCGCGAGTGGATAAATTTATTATCACGACTGTGATATGTGGGAAGACAAAAATGGACTATATTCATGTGGATGTTTGTCAGTTGAAAAATGTAAAATTATATACCATATAGAGTATAAGTTGTATACAATATTAAGAAATATTTAATGTTAAAAGGATTTTAGATAGATGAAGCCATCTGTTTACATCGCTGGTTCTTTGTTTTCTGGACAGAGATGTGACGATTGAAAGATGTTTGGAAAGTTGGATTATAATTGTGGTGAGAAATTTAGGGTTAGAAGGTGTTTGTTCAAAAAGCATTTTGTTTTGCTTCTAGGAAACAGCATCTTAAATTGACAAGGAATATGTTTATCAGTCTGGGTAATACCCAGTAGTTTTCCTGGGGAAGTCCCTGGGGACTTAATGTGCTGTTGCAGCCTGCAGAGATGTGGGGCTGGATTCTCCGATTTTCAGACTATGTCCTCATGCTGGTGTAGGAACGGTGGCCTTTCCGGGTCCATGGCCGTGCATGCGCACGGCGGCGGCCTGCAGCGGCCGCGCGCGGACCGTCCTGCAAAATAGTGCCGCCCCTTTGGCCAGCTCGTGAGCCTCGGACCATCCCCCAACAGTGTCCCCAACTCCTGACAAAGTCCCCCTGCTCGCGAGTAGGCCCTCCCCCCGGCTGCGGCAGTGCTGGACTGAGTCTGCGGCTACCACGCCAAGTTTCCAACAGGTAAGACCATGAGAGACCCATACCATTGGCAACTCGGCCGATCGGGGGCGGAGAATTAGGGGGGTGCACCTCAAGCAACATCCTGAGGCCATCATACGGCATCATATGCCACTCTGGAGTGGACAAAGCATCGTGAAAGGGCGCCGCTCCCGATTTCATTGATATCGGCGACCGGAGAACCCAACCCGTGTTTTCAGCTTGAGGAGATGTGCTCATTTATAGCTGGAGCTCAGAAAATTAGAGAGGCAGTGAGTTTAGAGAAGCTTTGAGAGAGAAAGGAGTTGTGTTCTGATCTGCCTGACTCTGAGTGCATATTTCTTTCCAAGTAGGACAGTTTAGAAACAAGAGCAATAATATTTTAAAAGCAGAGCAGTCCTGTTTGAAAACAAGGAAGAGGCTGAAACAACCCAATGGAAGCAACTATTTGAAGATATTCAGCCAGAGTCTGAAGTGGTTCTAACCAGAGCCAGAAGCTGTTCTGTACCACAAGTATTATTCTATGCCCTGCTAATTTTAAAATAGATTGAGAATGGTATGTTTCTTTTCTTGCTATTTATTGGGAAACTATGTAATAGTGTTAAGGGGTAATTGTAAGTTGTTCTTTTTGGGTGCAAATTTAAAATGTTTAATATTGTATTTACAATACATTTTTGTTTTAGAAACACCAAAGCCCTATTTTTTAATGCAATCTCTCCTAGAGCAGATCATTCTTTCCGCACAGCCTTAAAATAAACTAAAATATTAGGGTTTCAGAAAGTATCTGAGCCACTGTTGGGGGTTTGGTCTGAGATCATAATATCATTCACCCAGTGGGCTGCTGCTCCAGCAAGATTCAGTACTCTGCTCAAACAGAGTATGAGTCTGATCAAGTTACACAGCTGCTCCTTGTTGCACTGCTTCCTCATCAGTCTGTCATGTGACTTCCTGTGGTCAACTTGGTAGGGAAACTCTGTTCCGAAACTGGAGGATAGTATGAGGGAAATACCACCCTTCCAGCGCACAGCCCCTGCTGAAAACTCAGTACATATGTGTTCATAAGGACAAGGGGAGTCCACACCGAATAAAACAAAGGAACAATGTTTTATTTACAACTCGATATAAATACTGCCTGGTAGATCTCGACCGGGTTCCTGTTCTGGTCAGTGCCTGATTGACCGAACTTTTATACAAAGGTTGATAAAGATCCCCTGTCCCTAGCGGAGGAGTTCATACGCCACAAGAACCATGGGGAAGATAATCATTTCCACCCCTTAGGGTTATTACAATGTGAATAAGTCAGTAAAGTGACAGGACAGGTCGAGAGAGAAGTTAGGAAAGACTGCAGTATCCGAGGCTGTATTAATAGGGGCATCGGTACAAGAGCAAGGCCACGTTGACCATTATAAGACATTAGCTGCAATATTGCGGCCAGATCTGGGCATCACACTTTAAGGTGTTAGATACTCAGGGTGTCCTGGAGATAATGCGGGGGATAAGTTCAATTTGGGGGTCAGGGATGGGTTTAATCGTGCAATCCTATGGGGGAGGGTTTGCTCACAAACCTTATTTTCCCTTTGTGTCATGATACCCCTTGCTTTGAAGGGGCGTAAAGGCTGGCATGCAGGCATGGTTTCCCGTGTACTCCTTGCTGAGCCTGCGTCCAAGTCGTCACTGAGGGAGTGCCCTTTTGTAGTGGGAGCTGGAAAGTGGGTGGGAGGAGGTGAATACAGAGGATCAACACTAGGGGGTGACAGTGAGGTACCTGCCTGTACTTCCATGAGCACCAGGCTGCAAGGGCAGAGCAGGGGATTGAGGAATGGGTTGCATTCCTGCCTCATGGGCTAGAGACCCTCTCACTGGGGGGGGGGGGGGGGGGGGGGGGGGAGGAGATGACCGCAGTCTGATTAGAAACCCACACTGAGGCAGCAGTGTGAGGACAATGGGGAAAAGTTGCTTGGTAGTTCAAATGCTCTTGTCAGAAATTAGTGTAAGGGTGGATGACTGTGGCTGAGGAAGGCATGCCAGCTCTGCAGTCCCTGTGAGCAGGAAGAATAAGGGTACCCTGAGGGATGTGCTAGCTACTAATTACAGACTTGACTCCAATCAGCTGCACCTCAGTCAATTGCCTGAATTGCTGCCTCAGCCTTCCTTGACGAGTCAATTGTGCCAATTGTGCAGAGCTAACATCAGTGCCATGGATTAGTGGCAAGTTCTTAACCCATTGGAAGCATTGAACTCCTTTGAGCTCCAATGATCATATAAGCATTAACATTACACAGGAGGCACGAATGTGATGTCCATCACTCACCCTGTTCAAGGTCATGATGGGGGGGGGGGCTTTGAATTTTTCCATGCGGACACAGGTGCCGGTCCCATACATCCGCACAATTGCCCTATCCCCTAACATCGGGGCTGTGGGGAGGGTGGGAGAATGAGCAGGGATAAGGTGCCACTGAGAATCTCGAGGGTCCAAGTGCCTCATTCAGGTGGAGTTGAGAGGGACAACTGTGGGGAAGTTGCTAGAGGGCGAGAGGGGAGGGTGTGAGGCTTAGAGGAGAGGCACTCAGTCAGAGGGAAGTGCAGGTGGATGTCCCAGAGGCTTGGAGCACTGACGATGCGGGCTCTGTCAGGAACCCTCAACGCTCACTTTGGCGATCTCTTCCTTTCGGCGCATGATTCTGGAGAATCACGGAGCCAGTCGAGTTGGTTATTCTAATCATGACAATTGAGCAGAAGCAGAGATATCGACGTGCCAAAGCGCGTTCAGAGAATGGGGGATGCTGGGCCCGTGGCTGTTCCGGGACCAAGCGACCCGGGATGCCAGGGTAATCGACTTTGCCTGCTCAGCCGGCATTTCCCAGGTGCAGGGTGTGATCGACCGCACCCATGTGGCCGAGAGGCCTCCATGGCCCCAAGCGGTGCCTTTCATGAACTGCAAGGCATTCCACTCCTTCAATGTTCAACTCATTTGTGACCACACGATATGCATAATGCAGGTGTGCGCCATTTCCTGGAGAACGTCCATGACAGTCACATGTTGGGGCACGCGCAGATTCCAGATGTTTTGGAGAGAGAGTCACATCTGGAGGGATTGCTTCTCGGGGACAGGGGGTATCCACTCAGGAGGTGGCTGATCACCCCAGTTTGAAGGCCACAATCACCTGTGGAGGCTTGCTACAATGAGGCTCATGCATCAATGGACGTGCTGGTCGAGGAGGTGATTGGGCTGCTGAAGATGCGGTTCCAGTGCATGGACCAGTCGGGGAGGGGGGGTGTCCTGCAATACAGCCCCCAGAGGTTGTGTCACGTTATTGTGGTGTGGTGAACACCCCACAACCTGGCGCTGCAGAGGGGAGACTGGCTGCACCCGGAGGAGATGGGGGAGGAAGTCAAGAAGGACAGCCAGGGGAAACCGCAGAGGAGGAGGGGGCCGAAGGACCTGTGGGCATGGCCAGGGCCCACATGACATCTCATCAGTACTCTGGTGGCAGCGGTAGTTTCTCACGATGATGCCCAAATTCATGGCCAGCGTGTCAAAGCCATTGGCCGGACTCTGCGGGAGAACGATGACGATTTGCATTGAGGACTGAGCCATGCTCGTCTCATCCTCAGCCATGTGTCTGACTCCTGCCTGACAGAGAACTGAACGCGCCCTGCCAATTAATGGTCTTATCATGGGGTTCAGAGATGCTGGATGACCTCTCACCTGCTGCCACCCCTCCCTCTGAAGTAGGCAGGGGGTGGTGGAGTTTGGCCTGTGCCAGCAGCAGTACGTCTTTACTGAGTTCTCAGTGTGGGAGGTGGAAGAGATATTGCCCCGCCATTCTCACACTCCACAGGGGTGAAGCACCAAGTGTACACGGGGGTTTGCGGAGAATGGCGCCATGAAATGACAGGGTGGAGGATATGCTGGTGATCAAAGTTTATTTACAAGTGCTGTATTGCCGTGGTGACCTATCTCAACTAGTGCCTAGGTGCACCCAACCCACTTGGTGCCGGCACTTTCTTACTCTTTCGTACCATTCCGCTAGGACTAGGTGTATCCCCAGGATCCACAGCTGAGGAGATTTGATAGAGGTGTTCAAAATCATGCGAGGTTTGGGCCGAGTAGATAGGGACAATCTTCCCACTCGTGAAAGGATCTAGAACGAGGAGGCGCAGATTTAAATGTCAGTAATTGGCAAATGAAGCAAAGTGCTATGAGGAAGAACATTTTCAAGCAACGAGCGCTTAAGGTCTGGAAAGCAGCACCCAGAAGTGTGGTGGAGGTAGGTTGCATCGTGGCATTCAAAATGAAATTAGATTGTTACCTGAAAAGGAAGAATGTGCAGGCTTACAGAGAGAAGGTGAGGGTTGGCATTAGGTGACTGGGTCATGCGGAGAGCTGGCACAGACTTGACAGGCTGAATGGCCTCCTTCTGCACCGTAACCATTCTGTGATTCTGTGAAGTTCTCTTTGAAGATTGTAGGTGGCTATGGCCTTCCATTGAGGGGCTTCCTCCTCTCTTCTGAACACATGTTTCCCTCTCTGCTGCCCTCGCCCATCTCCCTGTCATGTTGCGACCAAGAAGGAATGTAACAAAGCTCCCTTTACTGAAAGCAGCCTTTTTATTGAGAACTCCTCTGACCTCCTTGTTAAAGTCCAGCAGTCACTCCCTCTGAGTCCAACATTTTCCCGAACTCCTGCATTGCCATTGGAAACAGTACTTCCACATACTCTGCTGGTGCGAAAGAAGCACTTCTGCTGTGTTGATGACTTTAAATAGCATAGTAGCAGAGAAAAGGGAGGCAATGTGTCTCGTATGTTTACGAGTAGGTATTAACAAGAGGTGCGAGATACAAAATGTGAGATTGCGATCTGCCCATCCACATATTTCTGCCACAAATAGCCACAAGGAGCCAAAATGACTTAACCTTCCAGGGTGAGTTCACTTCCTATGTATTGCGCACGTGCAGGATTTAAATAGGAAGCCGAACAGTGAAATTCCCTTTTTGTGAAGCTAATGACAGAGTAATGCACCTCTGTCGGGAACTCCTCGATTTTCCCATTCGAACGAGCAACCATCCTTGCCTGAATTTGCTGTGGCCTTTACAGTTAAATAACAGCGCGTGCCATTCATCTCACCATTATTTTAGCCAATGAATTGCACTTCTACATCATTCCTGGACTGAATTCAGCTCTTATAGAATATCACATCTGAATGGACTTTACACCTCTTTCCTGAAGTCCAAAGATCATCGTCATTATTCAGTAGAGCTACCCCGTGGAGTGTGGCTATGAATGCAGACTTATCACAATTTGCAACTAATCCAAAGCCAGATGGAACAGCGTAATCAAAACTTCACTCCATTGCAAGGCCACATTAGAAAGGAAATCGGGTCTTCCTGAGTAATAGTTTTTAATCAGGCTTCCAGATGAGACCTGGGGTAGAAATGAGCTGGTGGGTCCATCCTTAGACGTTAAATAGTCAGAGGCCTACAAATAGTTTAGTCCCCGGTTAGATTATACAGTTTAGTAATGTTACCACTCAATGTGTAAAGGCCATTCCCTAAAAATGCATTTTTCTAACAACTGTATGCAGTTTTTTCTAATTTGCTTTGAAGTGGCACATTATCAAAAGAGAATTGCTTCCACAAGAGATATTTCATTTGCAACAATCTGGGACAACCAGCCGACATGAAAGTCAGCATTAGGGAGTAAAAGTTGCATATCATGAGGAGAAAGCTTCCATTCCATTTACTACTCTTGTAAATTGTTGCAAATTAAAAATAATTACCTTCAAACCTCGTGTTTTTTTTGCCAAAAGGCGGTGGGGTCATCGCAAGCCATCAACGTATGACAGCAAAGATGTGGGGTTGCAGCGATTATGGAAATGTTTCGACAGCTGCCAAATACTAACAGGGAACCTGATAGAAAATTATTACTTTGAATAACCATGATGTGGAGATGTCGGCGCTGGACTGGGGCGGGCACAGTAAGTAGTCTTACAACACCAGGTTAAAGTCCAACAGGTTTATGTGGAATCACTTCATCGGGTGTTGGACTTTAACCTAGTGTTGTAAGACTTCTTACTGTACTCGGAATAAGGTGCATAACTTCTGAGGAACGATATTGGGGTCAAGGTAGAAATCTACTAGCTTCATTTGAGCAACATCACAAATTTATTTTTGGAAGGATTTCTGCAACTTCTCATTCCCAGCTAGTCCATAAACATCAGACAAATAATTTAACCATTTATACTATTCAAAAGATCTTGGGCTGCATTCACTGATTTGGAGACTATGTCCCCACGCCAGCGTGGCAACGGCCAGGGAAACCGGCTCAAAACGGCCACCGATTCCCTGTTTTGCTGGATGCGAGCAGGAAGGCAGCGTAGAGCCAGCTCTAGCTGCCTATATGGCCTGGAGAATTGGCAGGTCCGTGGCCGTACATCTGCAAGGCGTTGACTGCAGCGGCCGCGCCGTGCTTCATGGCGGATGCCGCTCGCGGACCCAGCCCGCAAAATAGCCCCCTCCCTTCGGCCGGCTCGCGCACCTCAGACCACCCCATCACAGTGCCCCCAGCCCCGTATAATGTCCCCCCCCCCCACCTACGGATCGGCCCTTCCCAACTGTGGAGGTGCTGGACTGAGTTTGCAGCCGCCACACCGAGTTCCCGATGGGTAAGACCACACGTGACCCACGCCGTTGGGAACTCGGCCGGTCAGGGGCGGAGCATCCGGGGGGGGGGGGGGGGGGGGGAGCCTCATGGTTACGTGGTGCGGCATACTCACAGATCAGCAAAGTTTGGGAGATGAGAGCATGGAACATCCCATAATTATAGGACAAGGAGTACAACCAGTGGCAGAATGTACAATGTATATAAAATGTTATTTGAGGGTTCTAATAGCAGAGAAGTGAGATAGCAATAGGATATGTGCAGCTAGAGCAGGAATCCTCGGAGAAGAGCTTGGAACCTAGTGGGAAGGAAGGCATCAACATGTTGAGCTGTGTCAGAGCAAGTTAAGGGGTGAAAACCTGACTTGAATTGCCCTTAGTGTTGGGTGGGGTTATGGGGTTATGGGGACAGGGTGGAGGTGTTGACCTTCGGTAGGGTGCTCTTTCCAAGAGCCGGGGCAGACTCGGTGGGCCAAATGGCCTCCTTCTGCTCTGTAAATTCTATAAAAGTTGACGTGTGGCTTGTAAGCCAATAACCTGCACGGTGGGCGACACAGAACTGAAATCTTGCTCAGTGAGATTGGTATGGAGCATTAATAATAATATTTTTATTGTCACAAGTAGGCTTACATTATCTGTCATGTGAGAGTACCTTTAAGAAATGGATGTTTAAGCAATGTATCTTTAAGAAATGGAGCAACTCATATTACTAAAGTGATGTCAGAGGGTGGGGGAGCTGAGCTCACTTCTGCTTTTAGTTTCAGTTTGAGAGAGAGCAGCTAAAAGGTGCCTGGCTGCTTTGCTGAGAGCTGCATGAAGAAAAAGAGCTTGGGTGTGTCTGCGTTTGCAGTGAGCTGGATCTGCTGTGATCTCTGTCATGAAAGACCATCTCAGGGCAGCACGGTGGCCTAGTGGTTAGCACAGCCGCCTCACGGCGCTGAGGTCCCAGGTTCGATCCCGGCTCTGGGTCACTGTCCGTGTGGAGTTTGCACATTCTCCTTGTGTCTGCGTGGGTTTCACCCCCACAACCCAAAGATGTGCAGAGTAGGTGGATTGGCCACACTAAATTGCCCATTAATTGGAAAAAGTAATTGGATAATCTAAATTTAAAAAAAAAAATGAAAGACTATCTCTGAATAATTTGGGTGATTTAAACTCATAATACCTGATGTCTTTAACCTGATGTGTTTAGAAGAAGAACAGTACAGCACAGAACAGGCCCTTCGGTCCTCGATGTTGTGCCAAGCAATGATCACCCTACTTAAACCCACGTAACCCGTATACCCGTAACCCAACAATCCCCCCATTAACCTTACACTACGGGCAATTTAGCATGGCCAATCCACCTAACCAGCACATCTTTGGACTGTGGGAGGAAACCGGAGCACCCGGAGGAAACCCACGCACACACGGGGAGGAGGTGCAGACTCCACACAGACAGTGACCCAGCCGGGAATCGAACCTGGGACCCTGGAGCTGTGAAGCATTGATGCTAACCACCATGCTACCGTGAGGCCCCAAAGTTTAAAGGTGTTAAGTCTCGTGGATGTTTAAAGGAACAACTGAAGGATTATTTAGTGTTGTATTATTTTCGGGGTTATCTTTGAAGTAAGGGGTGTTGAGTGATCCAATGTTTATTTAAAAGGTTAAGTTGAATTCATGGACTAAACATTGTTTTGTGTTTAAAAACCCACGTGTCCATAATTATAATACCACACCTTGGAGAACAAGCCGTGTGCTTCAAAAGCAGCAATACATTAAAGGGGGGGGGGGGGGTTGGTTGAACTCCATGATACATTTGGGGTTCTGAAAACGCCGCTCCCATAACATATCACTGCAATGAAGTTACTGTGAAAAGCCCCTGGTCGCCACCTTCCAGCACCTGTTCGGTGGGACACAGAGGGGGAATTCAGAATTCTCAGCTGGTATGGGAATTGAACCCACGCTGCTGGCCTTGTTCTGCATTACCAGCTGTCTAGCCCAATGCAGAGAAGCATCACATAAAAGAATGAAAACAGCCATCCTGGATGTTCATTCGGAAAGGTCAGGCGACGCATCGATACCTGCAGGTATATTTGGGCTTGATGTTCACATGGAATTCAGGCATCATCGGCAAATGTCTGATGGTGCAATATTCCCAAAGACAGCCTCCTAATTGGCCATCCCGCATTCACTGCCCTATTAAAGGACAGGAAATGGGCTTGATGTTGTTGATCTGATTAGAAGGCCCACAGCTGTGGAGCCTCAGCAAATGGAGAGCAACTGCTGCTGAGGTAGATCGGAACTGTGAGAGCAACTGAATATGGAGGCACTCTCAAACACAGGGAATCAATTCAATCATCAAGAGGGCAAATCTATTGGATTTCATGGCAGGAAGGGCAACTCCTCAATATCAGATGGGGTGGCTGGGCAGGGGGGTCCATTCCACCCGTGGAAAAGCACAGTGAGGATACAATATGCCCTTAGTTGAGGCATTGTGCAGCTTAGTTGGCTGCCCAGCCCATGGAGCGAGTAACCGATTTGGTTCCCTAACCATCTCTGGCAAACTTGTCCAGCAGTAAGAATGCATCGAGGAGCCATCCCAACGCCCCTCTGCCATATTCTTCTGGTCTCCTTGCCTCCAACCCTGCTTCCACAGGGCTGGGAAAACCCAATCCCTTGAGCCAGGTTTTGAAACATTATGTGTAAAGTTGCATTACTTGGGGTGCCGTCACATTATCACGAAAGGGCTTCAAGTCCCATTTCCCCATCACCCGTCTGTGCACACTCACCCATCTGCATTCGTCCCCTGTCTGGAAATGCCACCATTTTTAAATTCTCATCCTTGTTTTCAAATCCCTCCGTTGGCTTTGCTCATCATAACCCCCTCTGTCACCCACTCTGAGATCCGACCTGCTCCACATCCCAATTTTCAGCCATTGGCAGACAGCTGCCTAGGCCCATTACTGTACAGTTATCTTCCAAAGCCTCCCTGCCTCTCCACCTCTCACTCTTACCTGTTTTAAAACTCTCGATGCAGCTTGACCTTTTTGATCAAACTTTTTTTGTTTTTTAGAAATTTAGAGGACCAATTATTTTTTTTTTCCAATTAAGGGGCAATTTAGCGTGACCAATCCACCTAACCTGCACAGTGAAACCCACACAGACATGGGGAGAATGTGCAAAACTCCACACGGACAGTGACCCAGGGCCAGGACCCGGGTCCTCAGCGCCGCAGTCCTAGTGCTACCCACAGAGCTACATAAGAACATAAGAACTAGGAGCAGGAGTAGGCCATCTGGCCCCTCGAGCCTGCTCCGCCATTCAATGAGATCATGGCTGATCTTTGTGGACTCAGCTCCACTTTCCGGCCTGAACACCATAACCCTTAATCCCTTTATTCTTTACCCTTTACCCCTTGATCAAACTTTTGACGATCTCTCCTAAAGTGTCCTTCTGTCCTTCAATGTCAGATTAATAATGTCTCCTGTGGAACACCTTGGGGCATATTTTTATGTTAAATGTGGCAAACAAATGCAAATTGCTATTGTGCAAAGAGAGGCCTGGGTATGTGCTGATGATGAAAGACTTTAGTTCCATCAGCACATATCAAACCACTGAGATTAAAGAGCAGAAAGTTGAACAAATCACCTTGGGAAATGATCCTCAGGGTATTTTTTCGAATGTGGTGCTTTATAATGAGGAAATATTTTTCTTTCACTGGTAAAAAGAAGCAAAATGATTCAACTGTGTGGACCCTGCTTTCCATCATTATCTGTGATAATGCCTCAACCCCCTGCCAACATGAAACAGGAAATGTCAACTTGCGGGCTGGAGTGCATTTCAATGCAATGATGTGTTGGCAGACTAAGCTGGCACTCACTCGGATCATTTTTTCATGTGCTTTTCTCCCTGTTCCCACCCGAAAAGTGTTCTTCCAACTTCTTTACAAATGTGAACCTGGCTACCATGGGAGCACTCAAAATGAATAGCAGATGCACATTTAAAGGGAAGCTGGTTAAGTAGACGAGGAAGAAAGGAATAGAAGGATAGATACACTCTGGAACATACTGAGCCCTTGTTATAGACATAGAATTTACATAGACATAGAATTTACAGTGCAGAAGGAGGCCATTCGGCCCATCGAGTCTGCACCGGCTCTTCAAAGAGCATCCTACCCAAGGTCAACACCTCCACCCTATCCCCATAACCCAGTAACCCCACCCAACACTAAGGGCAATTTTGGACACTAAGGGCAATTTATCATGGCCAATCCACCTAACCTGCACATCTTTGGACTGTGGGAGGAAACCGGAGCACCTGGAGGAAACCCACGCACACACGGGGAGGATGTGCAGACTCCGCACAGACAGTGACCCAAGCCGGAATCGAATCTGGGACCCTGGAGCTGTGAAGCGATTGTGCTATCCACAATGCTACCGTGCTGCCCCAGCACTTAACGTGCTTTCAGAAGCTGGGCAGATGGACGTGGCATCTGTGTTGTTTTGTTAAGGGATTCCTCACGAAGTATGAAATCCATATTCAGAAATGTGAAATAGTTGCACCCCATGCGATGTGCAATGAAATAAAGCCACTTCTCATCAGCAGTTTCTATCACATGGTACAATTACACTTTACTCCAAATGATGCAAATCCCCAATGGGAGATCACCGTCTGTCAGCCCCCTTATAACAGCTGTTGTCAGCCATTGAATGTCTGACCAGAAATGAAGGGCAGCACATCTGGGGGGAGAAATATCATTGGTCAGGATATATTTCAAAATATCTGAATGTTAAACTTTCTATGAGGACACACTGTTGAGGTATGTACATGAATAAATGAGCATGTATGGGAAGGAGCCGGATTCTCCGTTTTCCAACGCCGATTTCATAATCGGTGATCGGGCGGAGAATCTATTTTTATGACTGAATCGGGGGCGGTGCCTGTTTTAGGTAGGTTGCGCATGCTCCGCCCCCTCCAAAACGGCGTCATCGCGCCGCATGCCATTGGGATGGCCTCAGGATATCACCTGAAGGCCCTTCTCCGATGCTCCACCCCCTGATGGGTCAAGTTCCCCATCGCGCGGTTGATGTGTGGTCTGAGCGGTGGGGAACCTGGCGTGGCGTCTGCGGACTTTGTCCAGCACTGCCACAGTCGGGCGGGAGCCATGCTGCTGGCCGGGGGGCTTCGGTGAGGGCTGGGGGGACTGGTGGGGGCTGGCCAGGGGGCCGCGAGGGGGTGTCCAGGGAGGCACTATCTATCAGGTCGGGTCCACGCACGGCCATCAGACAGCAAGACCGCTGCTGGTCGTCGCACACAATTCTCCGGCCGTTTATGTCATGGAGGCTGGGCGTTTTACGTGGTGCGGCTGCTCGCTCCTCACCGGTCAGAGGATCGGTGCTGGGTCGGCGGCAACTTTCCCCAAGTAAAAATCCTCCGGACATAGCCTGAAAACCGGAGAATCCGGCCCCTGGAATCGATATACCTAGCAAGGAATCAATAACTTGTGATTTAGTTGTTTTTCTATTTAGTTGACTCACAGTCTGTGGAGGTCACTGGCAAGGCCATTACTTATCACCCACCCCTATTTGCTCTTGAGTGAGTGCTGGTGAGCTGCCTTCTTGATTACAACTGAATAGCTTAATGGACCATTTAGAGGGCAGTTAAGGGTCAGCCACATTGCAGTGGGTCTGGTGTCACATGTTGGCCAGACGGGGAGAATGGGAGAATTCCTTCCCTCAAGGACATGAGTAAATCTGACAGGTATTTACAACAATCTAGTAGTTTCATGGTCATTATTTCTGATACCAACTTTTATCTCCCACTTAATTTAATTAACTGATTTTAAATTCCCCAGTTATTTCGGCGGGAATCATTGCCAGCTTATTTGTGCTGATGCCTGCCTTACCAGTCCAATAAAATAAACCATTTTGCTTCTTTACGTTCCCACATTTATGCAACATTAAACAATTTACAACACTGATTTTCTCTTGTGCAACGCAATCATTTCATTATCAGTTTTTAGCTGCATAGGTTAAAGCCATCATAAAGACATTAACCGTGCCAACATCCTTCTGAAATGAAATGAATGGAAAATGGCTTATTGTCACAAGTAGGCTTCAAACGAAGTTACTGTGAAAAGCCCCGAGTCGCCACATTCCGGCGCCTGTTCAGGGAGGCTGGTATGGGAATTGAACCGTGCTGCTGGACTGCCTTAGTCTGCTTTCAAAGCCAGCGATTTAGCCCTGTGCTAAACCAACCCCTAATACTGCCTATTAGTTTCAGAAATTCAAATTCAGTGCCATCATAATTCCGCTATGCTGCTCAGACTTTTCAACACAACCTATTTGCTTCATAAATTCACATTCGGTTCATCACTCGGTGCATGCATTCATCCACTGAACTGTAAAAAAAAGCTCAAAATGCCATTCTAAAATTTATTTCTGAACACTAAAATCTTTTCATCTATATTTTAAATACTCCCAGATTTCAACAGGGAAGAAAAAGGTAGAAACGTGGCAGAGAGGTTGGGAGGGGAAATATTGCACCAGTTACATTCTCCCATGGATCATTTCGTCATCACAGTCCCTCAATTTGTAACCGTCATGTAACACACTGCAACCCATGTGTTGTTTGATGCAGCATGTATCGACTTTGTATTGTTTCCCAGCAATTATCTATTAGCTCTGACTCAATAAGCATAATTGATCATTAATCCATCAAAGCAATAGCGATTAATAATAATAATCTTTATTAGTGTCACAAATAGGCTTACACTTCAATGAAGTTACTGTGAAAATCCCCTAGTCGCCACATTCCGGCGCCTGTTCAGGTACACAGAAGGAGAATTCAGTATGTCCAACTGACCTATCAGCACGTCTTTCGGGACTTGTGGGAGGAAACCGGAGCACACGGAGGAAACCCACGCAGACACGGGGAGAACGTGCAGACTCAGCACAGACAGTGACCCAAGCCGGGAATCAAACCTGGGACCCTGGAGTGGTGAAGCAACAGTGCTAACCACTGTGCTACTGTGCTGCCTATATAGGCTTCAAAAGTGGTTGTGCAGCTCCTTGGGATGTGCTGAAAGATACAATAATTTCATGCTTCGTCTTTATTTCCTCGGTTTGCACAAAGGACGGGAAATATATTCGCAATCTCTATTTAATTTACATGAGACATTACTCATTTTAAAATTAAGAAAGATGTGAACTTAGGAAATTTGAGCTGAAACAGAACAATGCAAGCGATACAACAGCATTTAAAAGGGGAAAAAAAATATTAAGAGCAATTTTTATGAAGCGCTACAGCCAATATTAATGCCACTTTCTGCTACCGAATGTTTAGGTGCTATGCTCCAGCATTTTCCATTTTATCAAAAACCAGTCGGCATTGCCGAAGTACTAATCTCCTAAAAGGGATTTCAATTGTATCATAAGTTGAGAAAGTAGAGCTAAATTTAGAACAATATCGCCTTATCCTCCCTTACAATTATTCATGGCCGATTGGTGCCCTGACCAATATTTATCCCTCAGCCAATGACACAAAACAAAAGACTATCCGGTCATTATCACATTGCTGGTTGTCGAAAGCTTGTGTGGAAGCGGTTCTATATTATGACAGTGGCTGCACTTCAAAACGTACCTCATTGGCTGTTAAACCAACGCTTAACATTGGGCGGCACAGCAGCACAGTGGGTAACTGTGGTGATATGATTTGCATAGCTGTCTGCCATTGGGGCAGAACACCGGCTTACCATTGGCCCTGGTCTGTCATGTGCCTCTCGACCAGTTGGTTGAGACCAGTCATGTGACAGCTCTCTGATTGGTCGAGAGGCTGAGTTAACCACGCCTCCTTGCCGAGGTATAAATAGTCGAAACGCTCTGCGGTCGTCCATTTTATTGTAGACAACCGCAGGGCTAAGTTCTAGCTTATTAAAGCCTAACTTTTGTAAAGCAACTCGTCTCTCGTGCAATTGATGGCTCATCAGTAACTTCACAGCTCCAGGGTCCCAGGTTCGATTCCCGGCTTGGGTCACTGTCTGTGCGGAGTCTGCACATTCTCCCCTGTGTGCGTGGGTTTCCTCCGGGTGCTCCGGTTTCCTCCCACAAGTCCTGAAAGACGTGATGTAGATGAATTGGACATTCTGGATTCTCCCTCTGTGTACCCGAACTGGTGCCGGAATGTGGTGACTCGGGGCTTTTCACAGTAACTTCATTGCAGTGTTAATGTAAGCCTGCTTGTGACAATAAGGATTATTATTATAAGCACTTTGAGAAACCTCAGGAATATGATATCTACAATCTACATATCTACAATCGCTGTAGTTAAGATGTTTTATTTGTGAGAGCCTTTGATAATGTAAATCAGGGAAAAGTGCCCAGGAGCCGGTAATTATAAACGATAAATTCAAAATGTTCGCTCAAAGAATTAGAATTTATTCAAAGTAGAATTTACAATGGGGAACAGAGAATCAGCAGAGAAGCTAAATGATTACTTTGTATCTGTCTTCATTGAGGAAGATACAAGATAACTGCCCGGAATTAGAGATCACAGGGGATTCTGAAGACTGAGGAATGAAGGAAATTAAAATCAATATGAATGTTGTGTTGGAGAAATTAATGCGGCTGAAGCTTGATAATTCTGTGGGGACATTAAATTCGATATCACAGAGCGTTGGACGAGATAGCTATGGAGATAATGGATGCATTATGATCATCGTCCAAAATTCGATACAATCTGGAATAGTTCCTGTACATCGGAAGGCAGCAAGTGTCACCCCATTATTTAAGAAAGAGAGAGAGGGAAAACGAGGAACGACATATCTGTTAGCCTTACATCAGTAGTAGGGAAAGTTCTTGACTCTGATATAAGGATGTGATAAAGGACACTGAGATATAATGATCTGATGGGCATAGTCAACATGGATTCGTGAATGTAAAATCATGGACGGAATTCTCTGACCCCCGGGGCGATCTGACCACCGGGGGTGCCCCACGGTGGCATGGCCGCACTCGGGGCCCCACCGATCGGCGGGCGGGCCTTGTGCCGTGGGGGCATTCTTTTTACTTCACGCCCTGCCATGGCCTCCACCATGGCGGGGGCGGAGAGACCCCTCCCCCTGGCTATTGCACCAGTATAACGTCAGCAGCCGCTGATGCACCGGCGCTGTGCGCGGACTTCTGTCGGCCGGTGAAGGCCTTTCGGCCCGGCTGGCGGGGCGGCAAGGCGTTTGCGTCTGGCCGGGCAGAGCGGGAGCACTCCGGCGTGGGCCTCACCCCTCAATGTGAGGGCTTGGCCCCTAAGGTGCGGAGAATTCCGCAATGTTGGGGAGGCCCGACGCCGGAGTGGTTCAGCCACTCCGTCCCGCCGGGCCCCCCCGCTCCACCGGGTAGGGGAGAATCCCGGCCCATGTTTGACAAACCTGTTTTTTGAAGATGTTGCCAATAGAATTGATAAAGGGGAGTTGGTGGACACAGTGCATTTGGATTTTCAGAGGACTTTCTATAAAGTCCCCCACAGGAGCTGGGTTAGCACAAGTAAAGTACATGGGAAAGAAAGTAAGGAATGGTTAAGAGGCAGAAAAGAGAGAGTAGGGATAAACAGGCCATTCACACATTGGCAGGCTGTGACAAGGGGTGCACCAGGAGGATCAATACTTGGGTCCCAGCTGTTCACAATATAGCTCAATGCTTTGGATGCAATATTTTTAATTTCACAGATGACACAAAGCTAGGTGGGAATGTATGTTGTGAGAAAGGGAATTGACAGCTTTAATGAATAGACAGAAATATGGTTAGTGAGATATAATAGCCATATAGCCATACAGCACAGAAACAGGCCCTTTGGCTTACCATGCCTATGCTGACTATCAAATATCAGTCTATACCTCTACCTATGCCCTCTGGTCTTAAACATCTCTGCCATTGGGAAAAAGATTCTCATGATCCACCCTATCTAAGCCTCTCATAATTAATAGTCTTTATTGTCACAATTAGGGTTACATTAACACTGCAATGAAGTTACTGTGAAAAGCCCCTAGTCGCCACATTCCGGTGCCTATTCGGGTACACAGAGGGAGAATTCAGAATGTCCAAATTGCACGTCGTAACAGCAGGTCTTTCGGGACTTACGGGAGGAAACCGGAGCGCCCGGAGTAAACCCACGCAGGACACAGGGCAGACTCCGCACAGGCAGTGAGTAAAGCTGGGAATCGAACCTGGAATCCCTGCTGCTGTGAAGCAACAGTGCTAACCACTGTGCTGCCATGCTCCCCATTTTGGTATCATGTGTTATACCTCTATCATATCTCCCCTCATCCTCCGCTGCTCCAAGGGGAAACAAAACCCAGCCTATGCAGACTCTCCTCATAGCTGAAACATTCCATCCCAAGCAACATCCAGGTCAATCTCCCTCTGTACCCCCTCCGGAGCAATCAAGCCTTTCCAATGGTGTGGTGCCCAGAACTGTACACAATTGTCCACCTGCGTCCTTACCAATGTTTTATTAAATTGTACCAAGACTTCCCTGCTCTTATATTCTATGCCCCGGCTAATGAAGGTAAGAATTCGGTATGCCTTCTTCTCCAGCCCTATCTAACTGTGCTGCCATCTTTAGGGATCCGTTGTCTTGACACTAAGGCCCTTTGCTCCTCAGTACTCCCTAAGGGTCCATTTATGTACAACCTACTCTTATTAGGCCTTCAAAATGCATAACCGTATCAGGTTTAAATTCCCATCTGCCATTGCTCTGCGCAAGTTACCAGCTGATCATATCAGTCTGTAACCTAAGACTATCCTCTTCACTATTTTGGATAGTCAGAGACTTTTTCCAGGTAGAGGGGTCAATTACTAGGGGGCATAGGTTTAAGGTGTGAGGGGCAAGGTTTAGAAGTGACGTACGAGGCAAGCTTTTTTACACAGAGTGTGCCTGGAACTCGCTGGCCGGAGGAGTGGTAGAAGCAGGGACGATAGTGACGTTTCAGGGGCATCTTGAACAAATATATGAATTAAATGAGAAAATGGAAAATGCTTATTGTCACGAGTAGGCTTCAATGAAGTTACTGTGAAAAGCCCCTAGTCGCCACATTCCGGCGCCTGTCCGGGAGGCTGTTACGGGAATCGAACCGTGCTGCTTGGCCTGCTTGGTCGGCTTTAAAAGCCAGCGATTTAGCCCAGTGAGCTAAAACCAGCTGAATAGGATAGGAATAGAGGGATACGGACCCGGAAGTGTAGAAGATTTTATTTTAGACAGGCAGCCTAGTCGGCGCAGGCTTGGAGGGCCGAGGTCCTGTTCCTGTGCTGTACTTTTCTTTGTTCTTTGTACTATCAACAGTTTTCATGTCATCTGCAAACTTACTAATTATACCGTCTACATCCAAGTAATTAATGTTTATATCAAGCAGCAAGGGTCCCGGAACGGATCCTGTGGCACACCACTGGCCACAGGCTTCTAATCACAAAAGCCAATCCTCCACCATCACCCTTTGCCTCCTACTAACAAACCATTTTGGATCCAATTTACCAATTTGCCTTGGATTCTATGGGCTCTCATGTTTTCGACCAGACTTCCATGTGGAACCTTGTCAAAGGCCTTACTGAAGTCCATCAACTGTGCTACCTTCATCAATATATTTAGTTACCTTCTCAAAATACTCAATTAAATTAAGTTAGATAGAATCTCCCACCAACAAATCCGTGATTATCCCTGATCAATCCCTGCCTTTCCAAATGTTGATTAATCCTGTCCCTGGGAATTTTCCCCCCATCATGTCCCGACCACTGATGTTAGACCTAATTGGCCTGTAAGTACTTGGCTTATCTCTGCTGCCCTTCCTGAATGAAGGTACCATGTTAGCTTTCCTCCAGTCCCCTGATACTTCACCGGAGGCAAGCGAAGATTTAATTATCTCCGGCAGGGCCCAGAAATCTCCTCCCATAGCAGGCTGGGATACATCTCATCAGGCTCTGGGCATAATGAACCTTTATGTCCACTAAAATATCTAATACCTCATCCTTATTAATCTTAACGTGCTCTAGAACCTCACCTTCCCAACTGAAATCTCCAGCTGCCATGCCTTTCTCCTTACTGAATACAGATGTAAAATATTAATTTCAGACCTCGGCCCCTTCCTCTGGCTCCTTGCACAGATTACTTCTTTGGTCCCGAATGGGCCCCCTCTTTCCCTGGTCAAACCTCTTGCTCTTAATATACTTATAAAGTTCTGCGGTAGTTTCCTTAATCCTATCTGCCAATGATATTTTGTGGCCCCCTCTTTGCCCTCCAAATTTCTTTTTCACCAAAATCTCCAAAGTGCCTAGTCTAATGGAGTGGAGGAAAACTGGAAAACAGCTGAAGACAGCATCACCTCCTGCTGTGAAGATCAGGAAACATCAAGACTGCTTCGACGAGAATGACCGCATCATCCAAAGACCTCCTCAACAAGCAGAGGAAATCTCTCCGTGCCTGGCAAAAACGGCATCACCAGCAAGACGATTATTATTATTATCACGACTGGTACAGGCTTGGAGGGCCGAAGGGCCTGCTCCTGTGCTGTATTGTTATTTGGTCTTTGTTCTACCTCCACAGCGCACACCCGGGCGTCTCTAAAATGAACACGTGGCCCAAAGCTATGTGCGGTGGCCCTGGATAGACTCAGATACCGAGAAGTTAGTGAAACAGTGTACACAGTGCCAGGAACTCCAAAAGCACTCCCCCCCCCCCACTCCCCACTCCAAGCAGCTCCACTTCACCAATAGGAATGGCCAAGCCAACCATGGTCCCGCATTCATGTGTGATGGGGACTGTCGGCTGCGCAGCGGGTGAACCTCGTTTCACTGGAGAAAGGATTCCACGACAAACAGAAACAAATCGTAACGAACAAGCCAGTCCCAATAGGAATTTTTAGTGGGCGGCGCCATTTACTCCGAATTTTGCAGACAGAGGTTTTTTGTGGACCCCGGGCATGGTAACAAATGGTCCAGTCCATTCTCGTATTCTGTACAGGTCCAGGGAAAGACTCGAACCGACACGTGGATTACCTCTCCGAAGCGGGCTGTACAGGTACCCGAGGACCGGACTAGACCCCCAAAGCCAGTAATGGCCCTTCCTCCGAAAAAACGCTGGTGATACCCAGCGAGGCGGCTGAGCCGCTGGATCAGTGGTGCAGGAGGTCGAGTCGTGCAACCAGGGTGCAGACATGGAGATTTACCATAGACGTTGAAATAGGTTCGGGTGGTGACCGTCGGGCAACGCACAGCAGAACAACCAGGTGTTAGGCCTGAAAATGGTGCTCCCTGGTCCGTTATATCCCTCCGGACCCGGAACCAGTGGACGACAGATAGACAGTCCCTGGCAAAAAGAGCAACAAGATTTTCCGCCTCCTTCTGTCAAAATGGAGGAGGTATGGGACTTGGGGGGGGGGTGGGGGGGGTGGGGGGGTGGAGGGGGGTGGGGGGGGAAGGGGTTATAAACCCTACAAGAGGCCCAGGGATCCGCAACCTGTGGCCCCGTGGCCTCACCTGAGTACGATCTACCCAGATGAGGGGAATGGAGCACTACCCTTAAGCCAGGGACTGCTGGGACATAAATATCCCGGCCCAAGTGTGAGGTCGGGTTTGGGAGACCCTTCGGGGGAGTAGGAGGTGTAAATATATAAGGAAAATAACTCTAACTTTCTACAGTCAGCGCTTCCGTGTGGTCCGCTTGCCTGAGAATTTACAGTGGTGGAGGCAGGGTCCCTTGAAGTTTTTAAGGAAGATGTTTGATAGATTCTTATTTGGCAAGAGAATCAGAGGGGTAATGGGAGTGTAGACTTAGAAACACAAACAGATTAACAATGATCTTATTGAATGGTAGAGCAGGCTCGAGGGGCCGAATGGACTATCACTGCTCCTATTTCATATGTTCATATATCCGGAGTATGTAGTTAATGCAATTGCCTATTTGTACGCAGTAAGATTGCCTCCAAATATTAGTTCTATACGTAACCCGTGATGATCAGTATGAAAAAGGGAGTAGATAAGGCTTGGTTAAACATGTCATCTGAAGGACGTCACCTCTGACAGCGCAGTGCTCCCTCGGGACTGCACTAGAAGGGCTCAGAATTCTGCATTTAAACCGCTGGCAGTGGGTTAGAACCTTCTAATGCAGAGACAAGAGCAGGACTGACTGAGCCATGGCTGACACCATTCCTCATTGCTTCAAAATAAATATTTCCTCACTATCTTAGTCAAAAACAGACCTCGTAGTCAAGCGGTCCCCGACCCTTCCAGTTCCCAAAACTCTTCATTCTGGTTTGGCTATTGTGCTAAATGTGTTGCACTCACACCTGTATTTGGAACTGTTGAAGTTCCTATGGAAACCAAATGGTTATTGCAAAGGCAAATGTGCAAATAATTGGTCAATATATGTTTCACTACTGCTTCACTGACATTATGGCATTATGTTATAGGAACATAGGTACAAGAGTAGGCCATTCAGCCCCTCAAACCTACTTTGCCATTCAATGGGATCATGGTTGTTCAGTGGCCTAACTCCATACACCTGCTTTTGACCCATATCTCTTGATGCCTTTGCTTAACGGAAATTAATCTATCTCAGGTTTAAAATTAACAACTGATCGAGCATTAATTGACGATGATGGGAGAGAGTTCCAAACCTCTACCATCACTTGTGTGTAGACGTTCTTCCAAACATCTCTCCTGATGGTCCTGGCCCTAATTTTTCGACTATGCCCCCCCTAGTTCAAGAACCTCCAACCAGTGGAAATATTTTATCTTACCTACCCTGTCTTTCCTGTTAATATCTTGAAGACTTTGATCAGATCTCCCCCAAACCATCTAAATTCTAGAGAGAACATGCCAAATTTATATAATCTCTCCTCGGAACTTAACCCCTGAAGTGAAGGTATTATTCTTGTAAACCTGAGTTACATTCTCTCAAAAGGACAAAATATCCTTCCTAAGGTATGGTGCCCAGATATTCCCACAGTACATCCAGCTGGGGTCTAACCAGGGCTGTATAAAGCTGCAGCATAACTTCTTTTATTTAATATAAATTTAGAGTACCCAATTTTCTCCAATTAAGGGGCAATTTAGGGTGGCCAATCCACCTACCCTGCACATCTTTGGGTTGTGGGGGTGAAACCTACGCAAACACAGGGAGAATGTGCAAACTCAACACGGACAGTGACCCAGAGCCGGATCGGCACCGTGAGGCAGCAATGCTAGCCACTGCGCCGCCGTGCTGCCCAGCATAACTTCTGTGTCCTTACATCAGGTCCTCGAAATATAAAGGCCAGCATTACGAAATGAATGAAATGATTGGCCTTCTTGATTACTTTCTGCATTTGTTCGTGGTATTTTAAAGATCTATGCACCGGAACTCCCAGGTCTCTTTGGAAATCCACAGAATTTAACTTCAAACCATCTAGAAAGTATCCTTGTCTATCCTGTTTTGGTCCAAAATAGATAACCTCACACTTGTTTTCATTAACATCTGCCACAAGTTTCGCCCATTCGCCCAGTCTATCTCTATCCCTTTGTAATGTTATGCTGTTATCTACACTGTCTACAATGCCACCAAATGTTATGTCATCAACATGACTTTCAATGCCATTAGCCAAGTCATTATGTTCCTATGGCAAAGTTTGCTCCTTGATAAATAATTCTCTTCTTTTCTAGCGAAACGAAGGGGCTTCGAGTTCAACCTGTCATTCCAGCAAGGATGTGGCGTGTATAAAATATCCCAAGCAAACAGCTGTACTGCTGAAGAAAGCAAGTCTCTGTCGTACCAAAACCTTACTGCCTACGAATCTGAGTACAACAAATCTGCCCCTGTCCAACTCAAGGAAACTCCGAGCGACACGAGAATAGAAATCAGCACCGCCGCTTTGCGGGACAGCTCCCCACAGGTACCAACAGAGCAGCGCACAGAACCGTGCAAAGTGAGCACATGTCAGGACAACGAGATCAGCAACGACCCTGGAAGATCGGTCATTGACTCTGCCAGTTCTCCGGAGGCCTCAGAGCACAAACTGGCCCAAGACGAAGGGCGCAAGTTGGAGCTGGTTGACTGGGAGTGGTGTCGGAGCAAATCTGAAAGGACTCCACGACAGGTGAGCGCATTCACTGGAATGTTGGGGCTGCATTGTCAATGGAACACCCAAAGCATACCCCTGTGTGCTAACAAAACCCAAGGTAATGGTTAGTCCATAATGCATCAGAACAGGAGTAGACCATTCAGCCTATCCTGCTCCACCATTCAGTGAGATCATGACTGATCTGATAATTCGAAACCCACTTTTGTGCCTTATCCCCATAACCTTTGAGTCCCTTGCTGATTAAAGCCTTGATCATACTTATTTTTAAATAAATTTAGAGCACCCAATTCATTTTTACCAATTAAGGGGCAATTTAGCGTGGCCATCCCACCTACCCTGCACATCTTTGGGTTGTGGGGGTGAAACCCACGCAAACACGGGAAGAATGTGGAAACTGCACACGGACAGTGACCCAGAGCCGGGAACAAACCTGGGACCTCGGCACTGTGAGGCAGCAGTGTTAACTACTGCACGGCCGTGCTGCCCCAGACCTGAACATACTTAATTTTTTTATAAATGTTTTTTATTCAGTTTTTCATGTTTTATATTGAACAAATTACAAATTGTTAGAGAGAGAGAAAAAAAAAAGAACACGCAAAAATTAACATATATATTTACAGGTAAGCATCTTCGTATAATAACTGTGGCCTCCCCCCTTTAGCCAGCATACATATTTTACATTCCCCAATATGGCCGAGGCACATGTTTATAGGCAATTATTTACAGTTTGGTTTTGGGCCTCAGCTAGCCATCAAACCCCCATAACGAACCCGTAGCCCCCCCCCCCCCCCCCCCCCCCCCCCCCCCCCGATTCCCGTCCCCCGATTCCCGTCCATTTTCCCCTGATTCTTGGCCACCCGACTATTCTTCCTCTTGTACATTGGCCACAAACAGGTCCCAGAACAGTTGCATGAATGGCTCCCACGTTCTGTGGAAGCAGTCGTCTGACCCTCGGATGGCGAATTTGATTTTCTCCATTTGGAGAGATTCCGAGAGGTCGGACAGCCAGTCTGCAGCTCTGGGCGGTGCTGCTGACCGCCAGCCAAACAGGATTCTACGGCGGGCGATCAGGGAGGCAAAGGCAAGGGCGTCCGCCCTCCTCCCCAGGAATAGATCTGGCTGGTCTGAAACCCCGAAGACCGCCACTATCGGGCATGGCTCCACCCTCACCCCCACCACTTTGGACATAGCCTCGAAGAAGGCTGTCCAGTACTCTACAAGTCTGGGGCAAGACCAGAACATGTGGGCGTGGTTGGCCGGGCCTCTTTGGCACCGTTCACACCTGTCCTCCACCTCCGGGAAGAACCTACTCATACGGTTTCTTGTTAAGTGGGCTCTATGTACCACTTTTAGTTGCGTCAGGCTGAGCCTTGCGCACGTGGAGGTGGAGTTGACCCTATGCAGTGCTTCGCTCCAGAGTCCCCACCCTATCTCCATCCCCAGGTCGTCCTCCCATTTCCTTCTTGTTGCGTCTAGTACGGTGTCGTCCCTTTCTACCAGTCGGTCATACATGTCGCTACAGTTCCCTTTCTCTAGGATACTTGCGTCCAGTAGGTCTTCCAGTAGTGTCTGTCGTGGCGGTTGTGGGTACGTCCTTGTCTCCTTTCGTAGGAAGTTTTTGAGCTGCAGGTACCGTAGCTCGTTCCCCCCAGCTAGCCGAAATTTCTCTGTCAGTTCGTCCAGTGTTGCGATCCTGTCGTCCGTGTATAGGTCCCTGACTGTCAGTGTCCCCCCGTCCTGCCTCCACCTTTTGAAGGTGGCGTCAGTCAGTGCTGGTTTGAACCTATGGTTGATGCAGATGGGAGCCTTGTCCGACATTTTGTTCAGGCCAAATTGCTGCCGCAGTTGGTTCCAGGATTGGAGGGTGGCTGTCACCACTGGGCTGCTGGAGTGTTTTTTGGGAGGGGATGGGAGTGCTGCCGTGGCGAGGGCCCGGAGGGAGGTTCCCATGCAGGAGGCCTCCTCCGCACGCACCCACTCGGGTTCTGGCTCCTGGATCAATCCCCTTACTCGCTCGGCTGTTGCCGCCCAGTGGTAGAATTGTAGATTCGGGAGGGCTAGCCCCCCCCTGGATTTTGTTTTTTGTAGGACCTTCTTTGGGATCCTAGCATTTTTACCCCCCATACGAACGCCATGATAAGTTTGTCCAGCGCTTTGAAGAAGGCCTTGGGGATGTAGATCGGAATGGATCTAAACAGGAAGAGGAACCTGGGCAATACGTTCATTTTGATCGTCTGGACTCTCCCCGTGAGGGAGAGTGGGAGTGTGTTCCATCTTTGCAGGTCCTTTTTTACTTCCTCCGCCAGGCTGGTGAGGTTCCATTTGTGGATCCCTTTCCAGTCATGGGCTATTTGGATCCCCAGGTAGCGGAATTTATGTCGGGCTTGTTTGAACGGCAGCCCCTTTAGTGCTGCCCCCCCCTGCTGGTGTACTGGGAAGATCTCGCTTTTGCTCATGTTAAGTTTGTAGCCCGAGAAGGCTCCAAACTCTTTCAGGAGCGCGATGATTCCGTCCATGCTGCTTTGTGTGTCCGAGATGTAGAGGAGCAGATCATCTGCATAGAGTGAGACTCTGTGCTCTCTGCCTCCCCTTCGGATCCCCCTCCAATTTTTTGCTGCCCTGAGCGCGATTGCTGACGGTTCGATTGCTAGTGCGAACAGCAGCGGGGACAGTGGGCATCCTTGTCTGGTGCCCCTGTGCAGCTGGAAGTATTGGGAGTTGGTATTGTTGGTCCGTACACTCGCCATGGGGGCGTTGTATAGGACCTTTACCCAAGCGGTGAACACTGTTCCAAGCCCGAACCGCTCCAGTACCTCTATGAGGTATTTCCATTAGACTCTGTCGAAGGCCTTTTCTGCGTCCAGGGAGACGATCACCTCTTGTGTTCTCTCCCCGGAGGGGGTCATTATCACGTTCAGCAGGCGCCTGATGTTCGAGGTGAGCTGTCTACCTTTGACGAAGCCCGTCTGGTCCTCTGTGACCACCTCAGGTACACAGTCTTCTAGCCTTTTGGCTAGGATTTTGGCCAGTATTTTGGCGTCTGCGTTCAGCAGAGATATGGGTCTGTATGACCCACATTCCGTTGGGTCTTTGTCTTTCTTAGGTATCAGCGAGATTGAGGCCTGTGCTAACGTGGGTGGCAGTGTGCCCCTAGCTAGCGAGTCTGTGAACATCTCCCGCAGGTGCGGGGCCAGCGCTGTCGCAAATTTTTTGTAGAAGTCCGCCGGGAATCCGTATGGTCCCGGCGCCTTCCCCGTCTGCATGGAGCTGATACTGTCCATGATCTCTCCCAGTGCTAGTGGTGCTTCCAGGTCCCGTTTCCTGCCCTCTCCCATGACTGGTATGTCCAGTCCATCAAGGAACCGGTTCATCCCAGCCTTCCCCGTTGGGGGCTCTGAGGTGTACAGCTTGAACATACTTAATGACCCAGCATCTACAGCCCGCTGCGGTAAAGAATTCCACAGATTCACTACCCTCTGAGGGAAGAAATTCCTGCTCACCTCTGTCTTAAATGGACAACCCCTTACTCTGAAATTATGCCCTCTGGTCCTCGACTCTCCCACAAGATGTAATATCCTCTCAACAGTCACCCTGTGAGGCTCCCTGAGAGCCCCGTGGGCCATGTTCTCCATCGCCCGCCGCCAGTAGCGGAGATGCCGATGCGGCACAGAACCCAGCATCATCAAAAAAAAACAGGGCGCCGATTCAGTTTCCAAGCTCCAGCCCCCAGCTGGCAGTGGTATCAAGGTTCACACCCCATGCCAGTGGGAGGATGGAAATAGGTCAATTTATTTTTAGGGGCAGCACGGTAGCATGGTGGTTAGCATAAATGCTTCACAGCTCCAGGGTCCCAGGTTCGATTCCTGGCTGGGTCACTGTCTGTGCGGAGTCTGCACGTCCTCCCCGTATGTGCGTGGGTTTCCTCCGGGTGCTCCGGTTTCCTCCCACAGTCCAAAGATGTGCGGGTTAGGTGGATTGGCCATGCTAAATTGCCCGTAGTGTCCTAAAAAAAAAGCAAGGTTAAGGGGGAGGTTGTTGGGTTACGGTGGGTTAGGTGGATTGGCCATGCTAAATTGCCCGTAGTGTCCTAAAAAAAAAGTAAGGTTAAGGGGGGGTTGTTGGGTTATCCACATAGGGTGGATATGTGGGTTTGAGTAGGGTGATCATTGCTCGGCACAACATCGAGGGCCGAAGGGCCTGTTCTGTGCTGTATGTTCTATGTTCTAAATTGAGAGTACCCAATTCATTTTTTCCAATTAAGGGTCAATTTAGCGTGACCAATCCACCTGCCCTGCACATCTTTGGGTTGTGTGGGTGAAACTCACGCAAACACGTGGAGAATGTGCAAACTCCACACGGACAGTAACCCAGAGCCGGGATCGAACATGGGACCTCGGCGCCATGAGACTACAGTGCTACCGCTGCGCCACCGTGCTGCCCTTAAATAGGTCAATTTGACCCACTTGCTCCCTATTAATGGGCTGGATACCAGATTCTCCAAGCCCGCGTGATTCTGTGGTCCTCTGGTCAAGGATTCACATGGGCAGAAATTGGTGCAGGTATTTTCTAGTGTGGCCCTGGTGCAGTGCACATCGCGGTGGGTCGATGAGGTAACGCTTTAAGGAAGTCTAGCTATGATTGACAGCTCTTGGACCACAGTAAAGGATTACATCCTCTTTTTCTTTGCAAAAATGACTTGACTGTCTTCGATGTGATTCAAGAGGTGTCAGTCATAGTTAGGCGTTTGTAAACATTGTGGTTAGTTTTCACAGCTGGGTACCTGAGATTCATTCAAGCATGTAGGGAAATTAAATTAAACCATCAACAGCTGGCTGTGTGAAAGCTGTTAATCACAGCCTGGTAAAACCAATTCCCATTGATGTTAATGAAAGTCTTGCCGATCAAAGATCTGAGGGGCTTTCAACCCGAGAGATGTGATTTTCGCTTTCTAGGAATTTACAGTTACGGATTTCTCTGCCAGAGCAATCAGATGTATTGCACAGGTGAGGAACTGGTTTAGCACATTGGGCTAAATCGCTGGCTTTTAAAGCAAACCAAGGCAGGCCAGCAGAACGGTTCAATTCCCGTACCTGTCTCCCTGAACAGGCGCCGGAATGTGGCGACTAGGGGCTTTTCACAGTGACTTCATTGAAGCCTACTTGTGACAATAAGCGACTTTCATTTCATTTCATTTTTCATTTTAGAGCAGCAGTTTTTTCACCGTCTCTGACTGCTCGCTAGCTTCCAGGCAGGCTCTCTGAATTGGGGGATTCTGGTGGGGTCTTTCATGGGGGGCTCTCTGGTGGGGGGTCTCTCTTATGGTGGGGGTTTCTGGTAGGGGTCTCTCTTATGGGGGGGTATATGGTGGGGGGTTCACTTGTGGGGTGTCCATAATGGGTGTCTCTGGAGGGACGGTGATAGGAGGTCACCATCGTATTATGGGAGGGGTGACCCAGCAAATCCTGTCGTGGTGGATGGAATTCCGTTGTGGGGAAGAGAGCCAGCCTTCGGATCCTGCTATTGGACCACTCGCCCAAAATGATGGTCCGTCAGCAGAATTCACGAGGGAACCCCTTGCGACTTCCGCCATGTATAACATTGCATGGCAAGGGATAGTGAATCACCTCTGGATTTTCACTCCTAGCGCAAGTGCAAATCAGAGCCAATTCATCTCCGGTGGGAGATCATAGGGCCATATCCTCCATTTCTGAGGCTACGTGTGGAGGATCTGTGGTGTTTTATCTGGAAAAAATTGGTGGCGCCCCCTCACCGATCCTGCGACCAGTTTGCATCTAGCAGCCGCGACGCATAAAGCCCCCCGGCCTCCACGAAATAAACGGCCGGAGAATGGCCGGGTCCATGGCCGCGCATGAGCACGGCGACGACCTGCAATGTCATGCTGTGCGCAAACCTGACCTGTCAGATAGTACCCCCCCCTGGCCATCTCCTGGCCATCCCCCACCAGTCAACCCAGCCCTCGTGGATCCCCCCCCCCCCCCCCCCCGGGATTGTCCGCCTGATCGACGATTTCGAAATCAGCGCCGGGGAATGGAGAATCCCGCCATGGTCTCCCAAACGGAGAGTTTAGTCCTATATATCTCACCTCTAATGAGTACAGACCCAATCTACTCAACCTCTCCTCATAAGAAAATCTCTCCACAGCCAGGATCTGCAGAGTGAACTTCCTCTGGATGTCCCTACTGTCAGTACATCTTTCCCCAGATAATGGGGACCTAAACTGTTATATTGCATATAGTCCAAGAGGAATCATTTCGGCAAACCTTGATTTTATAATGTCGGAACTTGTTAGTAATATCACAAATCAAGCAGAGATGGTAGATTCTATTTATTTAATATGTTAATATGGTCACTAACACAACCAAAAGGAATTGCTCTGAGCAATTGCAATGTTATTAATTTTAATAATACACAACACAATCCAATCACAACATTATTGGGAATGTTTATAGCCATTGTAGGTATTATATTATGTGACTGTAACACGTTGTTACTCTTTTGCTTACTTCCAGAATGGTCTGATGGTTGTATTCAGTAAAACTATCAGTCTTCAAATTAAGCAAATAGCATTTGTTGAGTAACGAATATAAATATCTATGAGTTTGCTCATTCTTCTACAACTATAACTGATGATTAAGTAAATAAGAAGAAGTGTAAATAATGTTTAACTACACGTGCCAACTAAGCTATATCTCTAACACTCTGCTCACTAGTCACTTCTGACACGAAGAGGCGGGAATCTCTTCTGAGTGCAGTTTATATACATGGATCTGGTGCTGCCATCTAGTGGTTGTCTAGCACTATAATAAAGATATTAACCCCTTACATCCAAGAGATACAGTAGGTGTATTTGTTAATCTTGGAAATACCAGCTGGAACACCCTGGGCGGATTCTCCACTTGCCGATGCCGTTTTCGTCATCGGCAATTAGGCGGAGAATCCCCTTTTTACGACCGAATCGGGGCGGAGCCTGTTTTCGGATGCTCCGCACCCTCCAAAAAGGCGTCACCGGGGAGTGCGGCGCACGCCATTGGGACGGCCTCAGGACGTTACCAGAAGGCCCTCCCCCAATGCTCCGTCCCCGATGGGCCGTGTTTCCGACGACACGGGGCACGTGTGCTCTCAGTTTTTTGGGACCCAGCGTGGCTGCTGCGGACTGTGTCCATCGCTGCCACAGTCTTCGGGGGGGGGGGGGGGGGGGGAGTCGTGCCGCTGGCCGCGGGGCTTCAGAGAGGGCTGGGCTGGTGGGGGGTGGCGAGGGGGTGTTCGGGGGGGCACTCTCTGGCAGGTTGTGTCCTCGCGTGGCTAACGACATATTGTACGGCCACGGACCCGGCAGTTCTCCGACGTTTATTTTGTGAAGGCCGTGTGTTTTACGTGGCGCGGCTGCTCGCCTCTCACCGGTCAATGCATCGGTGCTGGGGGCCTTGACGATTCTTTCAGAACTTGACACATCCTCCTGACAGAGCTTAGAAATCGGAGAATCCAGCCCCCCTTTGTTTTTCTGGTTATGCATCCATTTTATCAACCCCACTCCCAATCCTCAATTTTGTTTCCTTCTCTGAAGGATACCGGTTTCACAGGGATTGGCAGCCCTCACATGGGTAACCTAATTGTTGATGTGGGTACCAGGCAGTGAGTGTTGCTGAATTATTCAGCAATTTTTTTCAGTGCCTTGTCTTTCTATATTCTTTTATGGGATCAGATTTAAAATGTTGCCCATCCCTAATTCCTCGTGAACTGACATTTCAGAGTCAACCACATTTCTTGGCCAGACCAGGTAAGGACGGCAGATTTCCTTCCCTAAAGGACATTAGTGGACCAGATGGGTTTCTACAACAATTGATAATAGCTTCATGGGCCATCATTACTGAGACGAGCTTTCAATTCCAGATTTATTAGCTGATTTCAAATTGCACGAGCTGCCATGGTAGGATTTGAACACGTCATCTCCAGAGCATTAGACAGGGTCTTTGGATTACTGGTCCAGTGATCTTACCACTATGGCACTATCTCCCCCATGCAGCAATGATGTCAGGTGCATACCCACTCACATGAAGGCACTTGCATACATACATAGAAATGCAAGATTACACACATGCACATTCTTTCCACCAGGAGCGATTGAATACTGATTAGGAGGAGGACGCAGATAAGTCGCCATGAATAAATGCAGTGGCGTGTTCCCTGGCATACCGGACATTTGTCATTCCAAGGGTGTCACGAGAACAGTGCTGGAGGAGTACTGCATTGTCAGAGGTATCAGGCGGGACTCTGTCCCACCAGCCCCGTTTTCCGCCGCGTTTCCGCCGGCAGCGGGGTTCACTATTCCCGCTGCCAGTGGCCTGGCGGATCCAGCTGACGGAGAATCCCGCAGACCATCTTTCAGATGAGTTGTTCAGTCAAAGCCCGGCAGCCCCCTCGGATGGACACAAAATAACCTTTGGCACAATTTCAAACAGATTATCTGGATATTATCACATTGCTGCTTTTGGGGAGCTTGTTGTGCAAACAATACCTGCCACTGTTCCTACATTAGGACAGCGATTACATTTCAACAGTATCTCATTGGTTGCAAAGAGCTTCGGGATGCCCTGAGGCACTATTTAAATCACACTTCTTCTTTTCATTATAGCTGTACTTCAGTCATGAAGACCCAATCATGACCTGCATTTATTAACTCCCCTAACACACCCGGTAAAGCTGAAAAGGAAACGTTTTATTGGTTGGATATTTCAGTGCACCCTTGGGGACCTATCTGTTGGGAATTAAGAGATATGTTGCTTTATTGCGATTTCTCTCCTGCATCTGATATTAAACGAGACATTTTTATGCGTCTCACGAGTTGGCAACCTCTTCTGGCAAGTGTGGAGTTTATTAGCTCTTTGCAGGAAACTGCATTAAACTGGATTTAAAAAGATAACATGCTCAGAACTGGAAAGAGGGAGAAAAGGTTTGCATTCTCTTCATTGCCTTCCTTACGTTTTGTGCTTTTTATAATTCTCAGCCTTGTATTCCAAACCCTCCACAGTTCCCCCGGTCGCTAATTCTGTGGCTTCTTCCAGCCCCTCAACCTTCTAAGAACTCTGCAAAGCTCGGGCCTCTTGTGTAGCTGCAATTTCCTTTGCAGCTCTGTCGATTGTCATGCATTTAGCTGTCCCTATTATAAGCACTGGAATTGCCTCTGTCTGCAATCTTGCCTCTCTCTCTCTTCTTTTAAGACACTGTTTACAATCTGCCTCCAATTAAGCTTTTCGCCACTTGTCCCAATATGCGTCTCAATGTCCAATTTAGTCTGATTTAGGTTTCTGTCGAGCACCACAGGATGTTTGAAGACATTAACACAGTAAGTCGCTGGTGTTATTATTCCTGGATACACCTTTCTTCACATTTGTCGACATTTCGAGTTCGGAAATAAGTGGTTTGGTTTTTGAAACTGAGATATACAGGCACAGGAGGATCCCAGATTCAATCTCTGAGTGGAGAGGTGGCGGATCTCAACTGGAGCAGCAGTGAGCGAGCAGTAATCGGCCTGAGTGACCTTAGAACATAGAACATTACAGCGCAGTACAGGCCCTTCGGCCCTCGATGTTGCGCCGACCTGTGAAACCAATCTGTGAAGCCAATCCATTATCATCCATATGCTTATCCAATGACCATTTAAATGCCCTTAATGTTGGCGAGTCCACTACTGTAGCAGGCAGGGCATTCCACGCCCTTACTACTCCCTGAGTAAAGAACCTACCTCTCACATCTGTCTTATATCTATCTCCCCTCAATTTAAAGCTGTGTCCCCTCGTGCAAGCCATCAGCATCCGAGGAAAAAGGCCGAGAGAAGGGGAGATCGGCAAGAGTTCTTTCGCTATTCCTCATCCAACAACTCGTCCTGCAAGAGTCTATCCAGCAAATACTTGGCTCTGAAAGTAATCCCAGCGAGAATAGCTTCATAACGGTCATATCCTGGGCTCATGAAGAATAGCTCCTTGGACCAGTGGAAATGTAGCCCAATAAGGGCCAGACCTTTCGAAGGGAAAGTTTTAAAATTAGGCATTACCATCAGAGAAAAAGCCATTCAGTCTATCAGGTATGTGCTGGCTTTTTTGCAAGAACAATTCAAAGCAAATTCCATTGCTTTGTCCTTGCATCCCTATTTTGCCCTCTGACATTCAAAACTCTCCTACTTGTACCTTAGCTCACACCCAAGTCTCAATCACCCGGTGCTTACTCATAGAATCCTTGCATCCATTTGGCCCATCGAGTCTGCACCCTGCCTCGGTCCACTCCTCCACCCTGTCGCCATAACCCCACCTAACCTGCACATCTTTGGACACTAAGGGGCAGTTTAGCATGGGCAATCCAGTTAACGTGCACAATTTTGGATGGGAGGAAGCCCGAGATAATCTTTCTTCCCAGGAACCAACAGAGTGAACCTTCGTCGTACTGTCTCCAATGCAACAATATGCTTCCTTAAATAGCAAGCACAGTGTTCCAGGTGTGGTCTCACAAAGTTCCATACAATTGGCCTTTTCTAAGATGCTCCTTAAAATATACCCCTTTTTCATTAAGTGACTGATGCGTGATCAATAAGCGCAGAAACGAAGGAGTAGTCCGAATTGAAGGCTTTAATCTACAAGAAGTGTGCCCAGCAGCTTGAGTACAGAAAGAACGATGGCTGCTGGGAAACATGGGTTCTTATACTCCGCTGCGTGGGCGGAGCTACCTTCATCTCGACCAATGGGAAATCAACACTTGGGCCAATGGGCAGCGAACCTTCTCCACCAATAGCAGCTCACACTCCCAGGTACCGTAGTACCTCTAGTCATACTACCACAGTGACTCAGCGCTGGAATTTACAAAGTGAGGTGGGACGGGGTGGGGGGCGATGGGGGGCAAGGTTCTCACCTGCACCTTTGTGATTTGCTAGAAGCTGACTGATGAAGAATAGTTCACCCCACAGCGATAACAAGCTGCGGTCAGCAATGGCAAGGAAGATGTGGGATTTCCGCCACTCTCTGGGGTACTGCCGGACAGTCTAATCGTCCTGCAGCTCTTGCAGTCCCGGCAGCGCCGGGGCACACTAGTGGGCACTGCCGGGACCGCAGGCAGGCCTAGGTTGAAGGCCCCAATGGATCTCAAAGGCAAGTCTGAGGTATTGGGCGGGGAGGGATCTGGGGCACCTTGGGGAGAGGGATTGAGAGGGATGAGGAAGTGAATTTTGCAGTGCAGTTGGGATGGAATGAAGGGGAAATGCCCCCAATATGCAATCCATCTCTCCCCCCCCCCCCACCCCGCCCCCCACCAAAGATAGTAGTCCTTTTCTTGCCAGCCCTTTTTGAAAGAACTAACCATGCTATGGCATTTGCAGTGAAATATTGGGATTGTACAGGAGCTCCTTAATTATTTTTTAAATAAGATGGGCATGATGCCAGTGTAGCCTTGGCCCACCCCCTGTATTTTCATACACAGCTTTCAGGTGGGTGGCTATCCCCCTCTCGTCTTGTACATGTGCCCCCTGTCGATACACCCACAGCAGAGGGCCATAAAATCCATCCTCCAGTTTCAAATATTGCCCGATAATATTCCCACGTAGCCTTAGGAATGTTACTATTTTAATGGCACAATACAAAATCCATGTTGGCGTTGTTACTGTTGATCCAGTTTACCCTTAACATCATCACTGCCTCAAACATTTCCTGCTATAACAACTACTTAAAAACAATTATCCTAACCACCGACAACTTTCAATTGATGGCCGTCTTGTTAGCAAATTCTCAGTCAGAGGGAAGGTTTTTCCCTAATCGCTCCAACAAAAGCCTTTTTTCGATCTTGATTCAACCCCCACTCAATCCCCTTTGCTCAAGTGGGAATAGTTCCAATGTCTCACAGCTCCCACTGTAACAATATAGTTTCTCATTCCTGGCGGTGCGACTTGCATAGAAAGGAGACAAGTCTAAAAAAAGACCTGCCAACGTGGCACTTGCATTTTTGTATCTAATCACCTGAATGCGAGTACTGCTGTCAAAAGTGATACGTTGAAAAGGTATTTGTCAAAAGCCCTGCAGCAGTAGAACAAGAATAAGAGTACATCATTGCCACATTGTTCGTGGCTGAAGGAAGACCTCAGTGCTTATCAACGTGCACGGGTGATGGCTGCTGAGCAATATTTTGAATTAAAACTTACAAAGGCACTGAAAGTATCAGGTCAAATCTTGCAGTTTCCGTGCAGTGCCTCCAAGGATTCTATTTTCCGTAAAGCGCGAGCTAACCCAGTCTGGAGAAACCCTATTCATACCAGCTGATGATCAACCTGGGCAAAGATCACAATCAAATAATGGAGCCACGACCAACCCTGCTACATTTTCTGACTGAGATTTAGGACTGAGTTTAGGAGGAACTTCTTCACCCAAAGGGTTGTGAATCTATGGAATTCCTTGCCCAGTGAAGCAGTTGAGGCTCCTTCATTACATGTTTTTAAGGTAAAGATAGATAGTTTTTTGAAGAATAAAGGGATTAAGGGTTATGGTGTTCGGGCCGGAAAGTGGAGCTGAGTCCACAAAAGATCAGCCATGATCTAATTGAATGGCGGAGCAGGCTCGAGGGGCCAGATGGCCTACTCCTGCTCCTAGTTCTTATGTTCTTATTTTAGAACATAGAACAGTACAGGCCCTTCGGCCCTCGATGTTGTGCCGAGCCCTGATCACCCTACTCAAACCCACGTATCCACCCTATACCCGTAACCCAACAACCCCCCACCCCTTAACCTTACTTTTTTAGGACACTACCGGCAATTTAGCATGGCCAATCCACCTAACCCGCACATCTTTGGACTGTGGGAGGAAACCGGAGCACCCGGAGGAAACCCATGCAGACACGGGGAGGACGTGCAGACTCCACACAGACAGTGACCCAGCCGGGAATCGAACCTGGGACCCTGGAGCTGTGAAGCATTTAAGCTAACCACCATGCTACCGTGGTTTTAGAAAAAGTAGCTGGAGCTTTTCTTGCTTGGCTTCCTTGTTCAAGGTCGTACTGCTGGATTGGGATGAAGGAACATTCATCAATGGTTTGCAAATCTATTCATTCAGTTGAGCGCGAAAGCCTGCAATAAATCAACCGGCCCAGCTGGACTGAATTGAGCATCCTTTCGAACTCTGTGCGGCTGCGTAAAGCCATGGAATAATGCAGTCCATTCAGCCCATCACACTGCTTCAGAAAACTATCCCATTTGTTGCAAGTCCCTGCCCTTTTCCCCATAGCCCTGTAAATTTTCTCTTCTTCAAATTTATATCCAATGCTCGGGAAGTTACCATTGAATCTGCTTCGAGCACCCACAGAGGCACCCACAGAGGCAATGCATTCCAGATCATTAATAATAATCTTTATTATTGTCATAAGTAGGCTTACATTAACACTGCAATGAAGTTACTGTGAAAAGCCCCTTGTCGCCACATTCCGTTAAACTCTGTTTCTCTCTGCCAGAGTTGCTGAGTATTTCTAGCATTTTCTGCTTTTTTTGAATTTTATGACCTCAGGACATGCCGGGACTGCTTCACAACCAAAGAAGAACTATTATTGAAGTGGCATCATTGTTGGTATATCAAGATACGCAGAAGCCAATTTCTGCACAGCAAGATCCAACAAACAGCCATGAAATAAATGCCGGATAATCTGCCTCCTTTGAGGGGTGCGAGGAGATCTCCCTTGCTGTCTTTGAATTGTGCCGTGCGTATGTTTTGTTGTGTTATGTACTCTGGGATAACACAGGCTGCAACTCGATGCAGCTTTGACCAAATGATACTCCAGACGTTGAAGTAAGTTCAGTGTGATTTATTGAACCATAAGCACAGTTCTCTATGAGTTCCAATCGCCTGCCAATCTTGCTGTAGTAACTCAGTCTTAACTAACCAGTCTGCTCTAAGCCACGTGATGGGTGTGATGCTTCTGATCTGCCCCTGTCCTACTCTCTAAGTGTCGCCTGTGGAAAGAGACAGAGCATGTGTGCCCCGTCCTTATATATGGGTTGTGTATTGCCCCCTTGTGGTAGTGTCACCTCTGGGTGTCTTGACTGCCCATTGGTCATGTCATATTGTATGTGTTCATTAGCTGTATGTCTGCATGTCATGACGTCTCTGATGCTCTCTCTGGTGTTTACTTAGTTGTGTTGTATTTGCATTAACCCCTTGTGTATTTACAGTGATGCATATCACCACATCTTTCATCCATCTGAGCTTGCAAATGGGACCTCAGATTTACGCCTGATCTTATAATCAGCATCGATCAGAGCAAATGCCCCGATTGTGTTGCCAAGTCGCACATAATGCCTCAGGGTGGGGGGGGGGGGGGGGGGGGGGGGGGGGGGGGGGTGGGGGGGGGGGGGGTTGCTGGTGCTGATTTTCGCAGGCGGAATCAAGGCATGATTCAGAAAGGACATCAATGCTAAAGCTAATCGGTTTTTTTTCCGTAGCCTTGCCCCGAGCATTTCTTCCATTCTGGTGAGGTTTGTGAAACGAAGGGAGATAAATGAATGCAAGATGCACAGCTCCATGGAGCAGTGAACCGTCCTAACCGGCTTCAGCTATCTCAGTGAGACAGAGACGTCAGTCAGGCTCCTCCACTGGTCGTCATGCAATATTGACAGCATCTCTCCCTGGGGACGCGCAGTCAGTGAGCTATTCTAGCTGCAATAGCCATTTATCTCCAGAAACTCTTTGTCAGGGCTTCACCTTGGCATTTAGGACATGGAGCAGCTGCCAGTCGCTCCGCCACAGAAATCGAACCATCACTCCCCCTCGGTGGGGCACGTTTCATCATTGCCCTTCTAAATAATTTGTTACAGCATGAATGAGAGCTGTCAGCGTGTTAAGTCAAGGCGGGAGACTAATTGTCTCCACTCTGCAGAGATTCCACTGTTGGATGCTACTGCTGAAATATTTAACATCGGGGAAGAAATCGAAACTTAGGAAAAGAATCACAAGGACCCGATTGACAACAAAAAAAAAAGCAAGTTGGACAACGGAGTGAACTGTGATGCTCAATGCCAGTTTCGTTTGGTTGGTAGAAACCCGGGCTTTGAGATAGGCCAGGAGTCTGCACCCACCAACACCAGAGCTGTGTGCAGCTAATTACGACTTCATGTGCATCTCCCGACCTTGATCGATCCAACCCATTTTGATGGTGATTGAATGCCTTGTTTCATCTTTTAAAAAAACTTTAATTAACATTTTACAAGTGAAAAAGTGTTCAATTAACAGCCGTTTTATAAATAGAGGCACAATTTCAACATTTGAGGATGCCACTTGTATATATTACTCATTTGTCTTGCCAAGTTGTACTTAACTTGACGATAAGCTGTCAAAGTCTTCCAGTTGATGACAAATTGTTTATTGAATAACAAAATAATATACTTGTGAGTTCTTTTACTTTAATATTTAATACTTTGACTAGTAATAGAATAAACTCAGATTAGATTAAATTAACAACTAATATAATATACTACACTCTGAGCTGGTCATGTCTATCCTCTCGCTGCAATACATGCACACTATGATGAGCCATCAAATCATACCACCACACACTAACACTAAGAAAAATCGGGAAACACCTTGGGCGAGATTCCCCCAACGGGCGGCTAGGTGCCGACGCCGGCGTCTGGCCCATTCTGGGACCCCATTCTGCAGCCCACAGGAGCTAGGACAGCGCTGGAGCGGCCTGTGCCGCTCCAGCTGCCGATCCCCGGCCTGAACCTGGCGCCGGGGGATCCGTGCATGCACAGTTGAGCCGGTGCCAACTAGTGCATGCGTAGTGGCCTCCTTCCCTGCGGCGGCCCCGACACCAAATGGTGCAGGGCTACAGGAGCCAGCATGGAGGAAAGTAGGCCGGGGCAGAGGGGCCGGCCTGACGATCGGTGGGCCCCGATCGCGGTCCAAGCCACTACGGAGGGCGCCCCCCCCCCAGGTTGGACACCCCCCCCACACAGGCCACCCTTGGACCCTTCCACGCCGAGGTCCTTCCGGCTTAGAGGATGTTAGAACGGCGCCGGCGGGACTCGGCTTTTTGTTGACGGTGGCTCGGCCCATCCGGCCCAGAGAATTGGCACTCCGGCCCGTGCCAGAGAGTCAGCGCATACCCCAACCGCGTCGACCACGCTGGCGCTGATGCCGCCGATTTTCTGCATTGCGGAGAATTACGGCCCCAATCGCACTGTGCCGATTCTCCGACCAAGCGGGGGGGGTCGGAGAATTCCGCCCCATCTCTAGTTTCTGTTAATGTTGCCACCTATGATCATCTGACTGTACTGACTGCACATTAACTAATCATGTATTAACATAAACAGAGATCAGTACATCCCCTTTTTTTGTGTTACATTTTTCTATATACACGATAAAGAATATCGTACAAAGTACATAAGAAATGACGTATTCTGTTACGTGCACATCAGTTATGAATCAATCAGTCAAATGTTCATAAGTTTTCTTCTTCATTGAGTCGATCGTCTTAATTTGTTTGAAGAAGTCGACACTTTAATGTTCTCTTTTCACTTTAAACAGGTTGTTTGATATTCACATGTTGACTTAAAGATTGATTTAAGTTCAAAGGTGGAAAGACAGGTTGACGAATGTGCACTGTCAAAAGGTCATGCCTATTCCTTCTAATCAATCCACCTTCTGCAGTTTTGATTATGTAAGAGCGTGGTGATATTTGCCTAATACCCATAGCAGTATCAGACCATCCTCCATCAGGTTGTCTGATTCTAACAATGTCATCTGCTGTTAGAGGTTTCGGTGGTGTTGTGTGCATGTCATAATAACTTTGTTGTTTTTCACATTGGTGTCGAATTCTTTCCAGCACACCCAATTGATCTGGATCACCAACATGAATTTTCGGTAGAGTTATTCTTATTTCACGATTGTACAACAAGGCAGCACGGCAGCACAAGTGGATAGCACTGTGGCTTTACAGCGCCAGGGTCCCAGGTTCGATTCCCCACTGGGGCACTGTCTGTGCAGAATCTGCACGTTCTCCCCGTTTCTGCGTGGGTTTCCTCCGGATGCTTCGGTTTCCTCCCACAGTCTAAAGACGTGCCGGTTAGGTCGATTGGCCATGCTAAATTGCCCTTAGTGACCAAAAAGGTGAGGAGGGGTTATTGGGTTACGGGGATAGGGTGGACGTGAGGGCTTAAGTGGGTCGGTGGGGACTCGATGAGCCGAATGGCCTTCTGCACTGTATGATCTATTCCTATTCTATTCCTATTTGAGCTGGAGATAAACCTGAATTTAACGGAGACTATCTGTATGATAGTAAAGCCAAGTAAACATCCGATTGCGAATCTTGTGCTTTGCTTAACAATTTCTTCACAATGGCCAACGGCTACCGACCGACGTGGCATAAACCTTGCTCCTGCCCGAAAACCGGCGCCGGAGAATACGGCAGCCGTTGTCGGAGTGGCGGGTCGGGATTAACACCGTCACCCGGGATTCTCTGACTCGGCGTGGGGGGGGGGGGGGGGGGGGGGGGGGGGGTCGGAGATTCCTGCCCCTTATATAGTTCCTGTTAGTGCTGCCATCTAGTGATCATCTGACTGTACTGGTTGCACCTTAGCTAATCATGTATTAACATACACAGAGATCACTGCAGACACATCTGGAACCAGTGTGAATGCAAGGAGGATAGTATATAACTTCAGAGTGGCATGGACAGGTTGGTGGAATTGGTGGACACGTGGCAGAGGAATTTAATGCAGGGAAGTGTGAAGCAGTTTATTTTGATGGGAAGAATGTGGAGAAAATTTATAAAGTAAAGGGTGCAAATCTAAAGGGGGTGCAGGAGCTGAGGGTGGACTGGCCACGTGAAATTGCCCCTCAGTGCCAAAGATGTGCAGAGTTAGCTGGGGTTACAGGGATAGGGTGGGGATCTGGGCCTAGGTAGGATGTTCTTTCAGAGGGTCAGCACAGATCCAATGGGCTGAATGGCCTTCTTCTGCTCTGGAGGGATTCTATGGACCTGGGTGTATGTGTAAATAAATCATCAAAGCTGGCAGCACAGATTGAGAGTTTAATAAAGCGTACAGTATCCTAGGCTTTGTTAATAGGGCAAAGAACCCAAAAACAAGAAAGTTATGTTGAACCGAAATAAAACACTGGTTCAGCCTCAACTGAAGAACTGCATCAGTTCTGGGCACAACACCCTGGGAAGGATGTGAAGAAATTAGAGAGTTTGCCGACAAGATTCAGGAGACTGGCTCGAGAGATGAGGAACTTTGGTTCCGTGGAGCGAATGGGGAAATACTTCTTGTAGGGCAGGTATAAAGGAGGTGTTCAAAAGCATTCTGGACTGGGGAGAAACTGGGCCAACTGGTGAAAGGTTCGGGACCCGGGGGCACAGGTTTAAGGCAAATGGCAAATGAAGCACCGGCGACACAAGGAAAAGAAACGACTTATGCAGCAAGTGGTTAGAATCTGGAGTCAGTGACCTGATGTGTTAGGCGGGTTGGTTTGACGCTGACTGCAACTGGATGCAGGGAAGCTAGAAACAAACGTCTAACACCGGAGATGATCCAACACGGTTTTATTTAAACTATGAACGGCTGTACATGTTCAGCTGTGGGTTGACACTCTACTAATCCTACTGACCACCTCTTACTGGTTCGACCAGACTTACTAGCTACCACATGGCAATAATGTCCACTGACTTGTGCACTCTGACTGTCTCAGTGTCTGGGTCCCGAAAAGAGTGGGAGTCTTAATGCCCTGTGGGCTTTATAGTGGTGGAGTCTTGTCTGGTGATTGGTTGTTCTGTGTTGTGTGTTCATTGGTCATCCTATGTGTCGATCACTGCCTGTCTGCATCTCATTATATACATGAGTGGATATTATGACATGACCCAGCCGGGAATCAAACCTGGGACCCTGGAGCCGTGAAGCCACTGTGCTACCACGGTGCCCTTATTCAGGAGGCAATTGAATTATTATCTGTAAAGGTATAATGTGCAGGGCAGCAAGGGGGGATGGGGGAGGGGGGGGGGGGGGGGGGAGGAGGGGGAGATGTGGAATGGCACGAGGTGAATAGGGCCTTCTGGCAGGCATGCAATCTACGCTTGAGCCATTCTATGATAACCTTTCATGATGAATGTGTCGAATTTTATAGCACTGGCCTAGGTGGAGCCGCAGCAGTAGGGCAGCAGTTTATCTCGAGGAAGAGTTAACCAGTGAGTTGTGAATCTCCCTAAGTGGCTGAATGATTTGTGGTGTTCTTCAATCTCTGCTGTAAAACTCAATGTAATTCTAGCGACAGTTTTGCGACTGGTGGATTTGTAGTGATGAATGCATCTTATTCTGCTGTCCGGGAACTTCGAGTGCGAATGACGATTTTCTTTTCTTCCTTCCTCCAGAGACCGGGTGGATTGTCTATCCCGCTGTGCGCCTTTCAGGGAATGGTCTCGCTGCACGCCCCAACCACTGGCAAAACCCTCTCCTTATCCACGTATGAAATCAGCGGAGAGGGGCGAAAGATAACTCCGGTGGCCAAGAAGGTCGAGGTGTATCGCTCCAAGAGCGTGGGTCATGAGCCCAGCGCCGAGGACACACCGGGTAAGCTGGCCGACACCAGTGTCAAAATCCACTTGGAAGTGCTGGAGATCTGCGAGAACGAGGAGGCGCTGGACACGGTGTCCATCATCAGTAATATCAGCCAGTCCTCAACGCAGGCCCGCTCGCCCTCCCTGCGCTACTCGCGCTGTGAGAACCGTTTCGTCTCAGTGGACCTGACTGAGTCGGCCTCCTACTCGCTGCTCATTCCCACCGGCCACTCTGGCAGTGACATCAACATATCGATCCCAGACACAGTGGAGGCGCACAGACAAAACAGCCACAGGCAGCACCGTGACAGGTCTGGTTATCAGGAAGAGATACAACTCCTGAATGAAGCCTACAGGAGACAAGAGGAAATATCTAACAACTGCTGATTGCTGAGGGAGCCTGTGTGCGAGTGTGTGTGCAAGTGTGTGTTTGCAAATGTGTGTATGTATGCAAGTGTGCTTGAGTATGTGTGTATGTTCTGTATTATCTGTTTCATTTAATGCATTTTTACAGCCACATTCAACATTTGAAAAACTTCTTAAACATTTTCAGCATAAAACTGAACACAGTGAGGGTCAAAAATCCACACGAGTTAGAAGTTGAACTATGCCACTCGGCTCCTCGAGCCTGCTCCGCCATTCAATAAGTTCATTGCTGATCTGATTGTAACTTGAACTCCACATTTTTGCCAACCCCCGATAACCTTTCACCTCTTTGTTAATCACAAATCTATCCAGCTCTGCCTTACAAATATTCAAAGCCTCTGCTTCTACTGTCCAGGAAGAGGGTTCCCCAACTCCCTGAGAGAAAAACATTCTCTTCATCCCTGTCTTAAATGAGCGACCCCTTATTTTTAATCAACGGCCCCTGCAAAAGGCGATCCAACAGATGCAGAATAGGAACATGCAAAAGTTGGACAATATTCCTGCAGAGATCCAGAAACCTGGTGGCCATGAACTCTTGCTCAAACATTCACGACCATTTGTGAAGTTGTGGGAAGAAGAGATTTTACCTCCCGACTTGCCGTCATTGTTTCACTTTTCAAGAATGGTGATATCTCAATTTGTGGTAACTATGGAGGCAGATCCCTTCTGTCCACAGTGGGGGAGATTCCCACATGAATCCTACAGAATTATCTCCCACTAATAAGTGAAAATATGCTTCCAGAAACCCAATGTGGTCGTAATCCATCCGGGAGAGGTGGGGGGAGGGGCATAGTCATGGAGCGTGAATTCCTCCGCATCCCGGCATCAGAGGTAGCTCGCCATTGACTTCTGGCGGGTTATCCTGGTCCTGCCGATGTCTAAGGCATTTTGTGTCGTTCACCTGTCCTGCCACCGGGGCACCCTACGTGGGGGGATGGGTGGGGGCAGGGGGGGAGGGTGGTGGTGGGGGGGGGGGGGGGGGGGGGGGGAGGGCGGTCAGCTTCCATGGACCTGAAGATCATACTGCCAGAAAGAGCCAGAAAAACACACCCATCTTCTTCACTGTTCAACAAATCCAACAAATGTGTTTGGAACAATGCAATGGGTTCTACATGGTCCTTTACATCTGTTAGAGGCCTCTAATTCCATCAACCTCAAAGCCCTCCAGAGACTTAGGGCGGAATTCTCCGCCAGGCCCGACGCCGTCGTGAAACCCGGAGAGGTTCACGACGGCGTCGGAGGCCGCTCCTGGCCCCCTATTCTCCCCCCCGCCGGGGGGCTAGGAGGGCCGTGCCGTGAATCTCGGCCGCCGGGCCTTGTCGCTGGCGTCAAGGCCCGGCTCACCGAGAATGACGCGGCCAACGCGCCTAATGACGTCAGCCGCGCATGCGCGGGTTGGCCGGCTCCAACCTGCGCATGCACGGCTGACGTCACGACGGATGACGGCTCAAACCCGCGCATGTGCTGTTGCCGTCTTCCGCTCTGCTACCCCGCAAGACATGGCGGCTTGATCTTGCGGGGCGGCGGAGGGGAAAGAGTGCGTCCCTTTGAGACGCTGGCCGGACGATCGATGGGCACCAATCGCGGGCCAGTCCCCTCCCGAGCACGGTCGTGGTGCTCATTCCCCTCTCCGCCCCCCACAAGCCAAAAAACAGCTGTCGGCGCCATGTTCACGCCGGCAGCGACCAGGTCTGGTTGCCGCTGGCGTGAACCGGCCGGGAACGGCAGGCCGCTCGGCCCATCCGGGTCGGAGAATCGCGGGCTGCCGTGAAAAAGGGCGGCCCGCGATTCTCCGAGCGGCTTGTCGCAAAACGCGACATGCCATTTTGGGGGTGGGTGGGAGAATCGCAGGGGGTGCCGGAGCGGCCCTCCCGCGATTCTCCCACCCGGCCTGGGAGCGGAGAATCGCGCCCTTAGATGTTCAGCAAAGTTTGTTACTGTCCTGTGACTGCTGCATGATGGTACACAGCAACCATCCTTTGCAATGAATTGGAGGCCCATCCCTTTTGTATATGGACTGATATACACAAGTAGATATGAATTAGGAACAGGCGTCGGCCATTTGGCCCCTCAAGCCTATTTGGCCATTTAATAAGATCATGGCTGATCTGATGGTAACCTCAATGCCATGTTCCTGTCTTTCCCCGATCACCATTCCCCCCAACCCTTGTTAATGAAGAATCTATCCAGCGTAGCCTTAAAACTGTTCTGCTTCCACTGCCCTTGAAGGAAGAGAGTTCCAGCGATTCATCTCTGTCCTAAATGAATGGCCCCTTATTTTTAAACAGTGGCCTCTGGTTCTAGATTTTCCGACAAGGGGAAACATCCTTTCCACATCCACCCTGTCAAGGCCTCTCAAGATCTTAACAATTTCGATCAAGTTGCCTCCTACGTTTCTAAACTCTAGCGGATACAAGCTCCAACCTTTCCTGAACCTTCTTTGAACCGCTCCTAATGCATTGACATCTTTCCTTAATTAAGGAGACCAGCACCATAGACCCAATGTGGTCTCAGCAATGCCCTGTATTACTGAAGCAGAGTCTCCAGCCAACATGACAGTGGTCTCTTTTATTATAAATGTTTTTATTGGGTTTTTGAACAAAGTATATTTAACGTTATGTACACAGAATAAGAAATATATATATATATAGAAGAGAAGGGCACACCCAAACATACCAAAAAAAAAGTAAGAACAAAAAAATAAAATAGAATAACTGGTAGGGTATTGTGCACCAGCTCAACAGCAGCAACTCTGGACAACTGACAAAATTATTTGCAACACATAAGTAGGCAACAGTTTGTGGGGGAGGGGAGGGGGGTGGAGATTGGGGAGGTAAATATACATTTGGGTGCCGGAGAAACAATTACAGTGGGCAATACTCAAATGGGTTTGGTGTTGGGGTTGTCACTCGCTTCTCCCAGACAGATCTCGCTACCGTTGTCATCTCGCGCTCACCTCCGCTTCAGCCGTTCGTCCCATCTTTCGCCTGTATTCTCCTTGTTCTCTGTTCCTGGAGATGCCAAGTTTGTCATCGTATCCCATGCCCTCCTTCCGGCTGTCATTTCCCTGCCTCCCCCCACCTCCCTGGTTCTCCTCTCTTGTTCCCTGTCCCCCCCCCCCCGGTCCATCTCTCCCTCTCATGCTTTGGCTACTTTCCCCTGATTCGTCCAGTGTTGCCATCCTGCCGTCCGTGTATAGGTCCCTGACTGTCAGTGTCCCTCCGTCCTGCCCCCACCTTTTGAAGGTGGCGTCAGTAAGTGCTGGTGTGAACCTATGGTTGTTGCAGATGGGAGCCTTGTCCGACATTTTGGTCAGGCCAAATTGCTGCCGCAGTTGGTTCCAGGATTGGAGGGTGGCTGTCACCACTGGGCTGCTGGAGTTTTTTTTGGGTGGGGATGGGAGCGCTGCCGTGGCGAGGGCCCGGAGGGAGGTCCCCATGCAGGAGGCCTCTTCCGCGCGCACCCACTCGGCTTCTGGCTCCTTAATCCATCCTCTTATTCGCTCGGCCATCGCCGCCCAGTGGTAGAGTTGTAGGTTTGGGAGGGCAAGCCCCCCCTGGATTTTTTTTTTGTAGGATCTTCTTTGGCATCCTAGCATTCATCCACCCCCCCCCCCCCCCCCCCCCCCATACGAACGTCATGATTAGTTTGTCCAGTGCTTTGAAAAAGGCCTTGGGGATGTAGATCGGAATGGATCTAAACAGGAAGAGGAACCTGGGCAGTACGTTCATTTTGATCGTCTGGACTCTCACCGCGAGGGAGAGTGGGAGTGTGTTCCATCTTTGCAGGTCCTTTTTACTTCCTCTGTCAGACTGGTGAGGTTCCATTTGTGGATCCCTTTCCAGTCATGGGCTATTTGGATCCCCAGGTAGCGGAATTTGTGTCGGACTTGTTTAAACTGTTCCATTAGTGCTGCCCCCTCTCCTTATGGGTGTACCTGGAAGATCTCACTTTTGCTCATGTTGAGTTTGTCACCTGAGTAGGCGCCATACTCTTTCAGGAGTGCGATGATTCCGTCCATGCTGCTTTGTAGGTCCGAAATGCAGAGGAGCAGGTCATCTGCATAGAATGAGACTCTGTGTCCTCTGCCGCCCCTTCGGATCCCCCTCCAGCTTTTTACTGCTCTGAGCGCCATTGCTAGAGGCTCGATCACTAGAGCGAAAAACAGCGGGGACAGTGGGCATCCTTGTCTGGTGCCCCTGTGCAGCTGGAAGTATCGAGAGTTGGTGTTGTTGGTCCGTACACTCGCCATGGGGGCGTTTAATGGGAGTTTTTCCCAGGAGGTGAACCCTGTTCCAAGCCCGAACCGCTCCAGTACCTCTATGAGGTATTTCCATTCGACTCTGTCGAAGGCCTTTTCTGCGTCTAGGGAGATGATTGCCTCTGGTTTTCTCTCCCCGGAGGGGGTCATTATCACGTTCAGCAGGCGCTTGATGTTCGAGGTAAGCTATCTACCTTTGACAAAGCCCGTCTGGTCCTCTGTGACCACCTCAGGTACACAGTCTTCCAGCCTATTGGCTAGGATTTTGGCCAATATTTTGGCATCTACGTTCAGCAGTGAGATGGGTCTGTATGACACACATTCCGTTGGGTCTTTGTCTTTCTTATGTATCAGCGAGATTGAGGCCTGTGCTAGCGTGGGTGGCAGTGTGCCCCTAGCTAGCGAGTCTGTGAACATCTCCCGCAGGTGCGGGGCCAGTGCTGTCGCAAATATTTTGTAGAAGTCCGCCGGGAATCCGTCCGGTCCCGGCGCCTTCCCCGCCTTCATGGAGCTAATGCTGTCCATGATCTCTCCCAGTGCTAGTGGTGCTTCCAGCCTCTGTTTTCTGCCCTCCCCCACGACTGGAATGTCCAGTCCATCAAGGAACCATTTCATTCCGGACTCCCCCATTGGGCCTCTGAGGTGTACAGCCCTTGGTAGAAGGTCTTGAAGGTTTTGTTGATCTTTTCTGGTTTTGTTTCTAATGTGCCTCTGGGATCCCTGATTTGTGCAATTTCTCTGCTGGCTGCCTGCTTTCTCAGCTGGTATGCCAACAGGCGGCTGGCTTTGTCTCCGTGTTCGTACAGGGTCCCACATGCCTGGCGGAGTTGGTGCACTGCTTTCCTGGTGGAGAGCAGATTAAAGTTCCTTTGTAGCTCTTTCCTCTCCGCCAAGGGCAGCACGATAGCCTAGTGGTTAGCACAATTGCTTCACAGCTCCAGGGTCCCAGGTTCAATTCCCAGCTTGGGCCACATGGAGTTTTCATGTTCTCCCCGTGTGTGCGTGTGTTTCCTCCGGGTGCTCCGGTTTCCTCCCACAGTGCAAAGATGCGCAAGTTAGGTGGATTGACCATGCTAAATTGCCCTTAGTGTCCACAATTTCCCTTTGTGTTGGGTGGGCTTACTGGGTTGTGGGGATAGGGTGGAGGTGTGCGGTTGGGTTGGGTGCTCTTTCCAAGAGCCGGCGCAGACTCGATGGGCCGAATGGCCTCCTTCTGCACTGTAAATTCTATGAATTCTATGAAGAGATCTACGGTCGGAGTATTTACGATCTACCTCCAGTATGGAGTCGACCAGCTGCTGCCTAGCCGCCCTGTCCTCCCTATCTCTTTGCGCTTTGAATGCGATGATTTCACCTCTTAGTATGGACTTTAGCGCTTCCCAGAACGTAGAGGGTGAGACCTCACCATTCTGATTGTTCTCCGTGTACTCTGCAATGGCCCGCGATATCTTTTTGTTGAAGGCCTTGTCAGCTAGTAGGGCAATGTCTAACCTCCATGTGGGGCGTTGGGTCCTGCCCGTCTCCAGCCTCACGTCCATGTAATGTGGAGCGTGGTCTGATATAACAATTGCAGAGTAGTCCACTTTGTCCATCCCCGAAAGCACTGTGTTCCCCACCACAAAGAAGTCAATTCAGGTGTATACGTTGTGAACTGGGGAGAGAAAGGAGAACTCCTTCTCCCCTGGGTGGGCGAACCTCCAGGAGTCCACTACTCCCATCGGTTCCATAAAGTGACTGAGTTCCCTTGCCATGCTTGAGGTTTTCCCCGTTTTGGCGCTTGATCTGTCTGTCGTTGGGTCCAGTACACAGTTGAAGTTCCCCTGCATGATTAGTCGGTGCGTCGCTATGTCAGGGATTTCTGCCATGGCCTTTTTGATGAAGCTCGTGTCGTCCCAGTTGGGTGCGTACACGTTAACTAGTACTACTGATGCCCCATCCAGGGCCCCGCAGACCATGACGCATGTCCACCTGGTCCGTAACCGTCTTCATCGCCTTAAAGATCGTTCTCTTGCTGATCAGTATTGCCACCCCCATAGCAGGAATGGTAGGTCTGCCCCACCCAGCCCTTTCTTACCCACAGTCGGTCCTGCTCTCTCAGTTGTGTCTCTTGGAGGAAGACTATGTCGGCCCTCATATTTCTTAGGTGGGTGAGGACTCTGGATCTTTTCACTGGGCCGTTAAGTCCCTTACGTTCCAGGTAACTATCCTGGTGGGGGGCTTCTGTGCCCTTGCTCCTGTGGGATTAACTATACTTACCTGGTGAAACACCCCTTGCCAGGGTGTTATTTCTACCCTAGCTGCTGGTTTTCCAGCCCGTGTTCCTCGACAAACTTGTTTGCTTCATCGGGGGCTGTGAAGAAGCATTCTCTTTCTTGGTATGTGACCCAGCGTTTCGCTGGGTACAGCATACCAAAACGCATTTCGTTCTTGTGGCGAGCTGCTTTCGCTCTATTGAATTCGGCCCATCTCCTGGTTAGGTCTGCCCCAATGTCGTCGTAAATTCTAACGAAGTGTCCTTCCCATTTGCAGGTTCTGTTTTTCCTGGCCCAGCGCAGGATTGTTTCCTTGTCTTGGTACCGATGCAGTTTAGCTATAACTGCTCTCGGGTGGTCCCCTGCCTTGGGCTTCGGGCGCGGGGGGGGGGGGGAGGTGGGTCGGTCCCTGCTGCTGGCTCGGTCCCTGCTTTGGTCCCTACCTTGGTCTGGGCCATCGCTCGTCTTACCCTCCGTTCTCCTGCCGCGCGTGGGGAAGGGGGGGGGGGAGTGGGGGGGGGGGGGGGGGTGGTGGGCTGCCACCGGACTGCTCCACTCCCGAGCACCAAGTTCTCCCGCTCTAATGAGTTTTGGAGTCCGGGTTTTTCTTCGTCCCCACCCTCTTGTTGCGAGGGGGGTGGGGTGCCAAACGGGTGAATTTGCACGCTTGCTGCAAGTTCTCGGCGAGGAGCGGGACGCAACTTTGTACCCCTCCAGGAGCTCCTCCACCCGCGACCGCTCCCTTACCCCGCCGGAAGCCGAATCTGGTCTCTTTTTATCCATTCCTCAGCATCCTCAGTTCCATTGACTGTAATCAACTGGAATATCAAATGTGCTGATGAAAGGTGCAAGATTCAAGACTCTGCTTACCCACTACCACCCGTATCCAATTTCACTCCCAACGGATTTGATGTGCATGGATGATGCCGGCAAGAGCAGAAACCTTAAATTCCAAGATTCAACAAAGAGGTTTGGCATTTCATTGGGCTATGAATCTTTGCACTGATTATTTCCCAATTTACACAGCTTTTGAGTCCAGGAGAGAGTCACCACACCCTAAATAGGCGAGTTCAGTTTCATCACAGGCAAAGGTACATCAGATGCCATTCTAGTGCTGCGCGACGTAAATGAGAAGTCTGCCCAAATGGACAATGACGAGGAATTGCGGATACTCTTTGCAGGTTACAAAAAAGGTCGTTGGCTCGGCCCACCATGCACAGCCATGGAAAATCCTGAATCGCTTATTCTGGTTCACTTTGAGACCTTCTAAAGAGGGAAATTATGTGATACGTTTAATTGGAGGGAAGACAGTTGTGTTCACTTCAGGCAAAGATGTCTGCTTTCACTCTCAGAACATCTTGGGGTCAGCCTTGGTGGTCACAGCATGAGCAGAATTAGGCCAATTTGGCCCAGCGAGTCTGCTCCGCCATTCGATCATGGCTGACATGTTCCTCATCCCCATTCTCCTGCCATAACCCTGGATCCCCTTATCAAACAAGAAATTTGTTGATGACATTACCTTAATGGCGAAGACCAGCAACAATTATCCATTATGGCTGAAGAGCTGAGAAGGTCAAGTCTGGAGTTTGGGTTGAGCATCAACAATAGGACATTAAATTCACAGTGAGAACAGTGTGACGATTTGTCCACACTATCATGTGAGAGTACCTTTCAGAAATGGGTGTTTAAGAAATGTACCTTTAAGAAATGGGTGTTTATCAGTGATGTCAGAGTGTGGTTGGAGCTGGGCTGTCTATCAGCTTTTTACTTTTGTTTTAGGCTGTTTGCTGCAGGTTGTGTTTTAGTTTAATTTTCAATGTTGGAGCTGAAGCCAGACAGAGCAGGTGTACTGTTGATCTCTCTGCCATGAAAAGACTATCTCTTGATGATTTGGTGAATTCAGAATTATAAATGTTCTCAGTAGTGAATGTAAACCTAATGTGCTTCTGTTAAAAGGTGTTTCTTTTGTCTTCTGGATGTTGTTTGGGAAGTTATTAAGGATTACTTAGTGTTGTATTCTTTGGGGGTTGTATTTGAATCAATGATTGCTAAGATGTTCACTGTATGTTTTAAAAGGTTAACTTGAGTTCATAGAATAAACATTGTTTTGCTTTAAAAAATACTTTTCCATTTCTGCTGTACCACACCTGTAGAGTGGGCCGTGTGCTCCCCATACTACAATCTACTAAAGGTTGTGGGTGAGATGAACTCCATGTTACACTTTAGGGTTCTCTAAACCGTGGCCCATAACAACACCAAACGCAAACGTCAATCAGTTTTGATTTTGGGGATCAGAAGTGACCACAAATGGGGGTAGCAGTACCAAAATCAAGACAAGCAATTGCCCACATTGCAAGTCATCCGCTGAAGACTGGAGGACATCTAATATCAGCCTGCACTTTAAAAAGCAACTTGCAAAACCCCCAGTATGGAGCATTGCACTGTATGGGTGCGAGAGGTGGACCCTCAGTGATGCTCGCCAAATCAAGGACTTTGACAAAGGGTGCTTCTCAGTGAAGAACCAATAAGTTTGTCTGCAGGGGGGTTGGAGTGCCAACATCTTAGCAGAAATGAAGAAGTGGAAATTGAGAAAGTGTGCGCACCAGGAAAGGCACGGGATAAGAGTCTAGCATTAGCAATAATTAAAGGTGAATCATCAGGATAGGACAAGCCAGTTTGCAGAAAGACCGGATGAGTGGATCACATCAGAAACTGGACCGACGGAGGAATGACAGTGACGTGCAGAATTACAGTGAACAGAGAGAAGCCTACTGCACCCCTCATGGTTCATGGCTAGTTAAGGAATGGAGAATTGGAGGTTGCCCATCCTTGACATAGGAAAAATTGGGGAAACGTTTCATTCATTTCCGGGCCAATTGTCTGGGTTGCATCCATGGAAGATACTCCAAGCCTTTATTTTTCGCCACTTGTCTTCTGCCAGACTGTCAGTGATGGGTAAACAATTTCTGTTGGTAGGTGGAACCTCAGGAACCAGTCCTTTCGACTTTTGTTTGAATTCCTTGTGGTGCCATCTATCTCTGCCAAGCATCATGTATGGCGTAGAGACTGAGGAATATAGCAACACTGGAACAGCAGGCTGCTATTCTGCCCTTTGAGTTTGTTCTGCCCCGCAGTTGGATCATGGTTGACCTGCATATTAACTCCATCCATCTGTATTGGATTCACGTCCCTCAATACCCTTGCTTAACAAAAATCTATCAATCTGAGCTTTGAAATTTACAATTGACATAGCTTCATAACTTCCTGATGGAGTTTCAGGTTTCTAAACCCCACACAGTGAGTAAATGCTTCCTGGCAGTATCCTTGAAAACCTTGGCTCTAATTTAGGACGGCACGGTAGCACAGTGGTTAGCACTTTTGATTCACAGCACCAAGGACCCGGGTTCAATTCCGAGCTGGGCCACTGTCTGTGTGAAGTCTGCACGTTCTCCCCATGTCTGCGTGGGTTTCCTCCAGATACTCCGGTTTCCTCCCACAAGTCCCGCAAGATGTGCTTGTAGGTGAGTTGGACATCCTGAATTCTCCCTCAGTGTACCTAAACACTGTACCTCAGTGTAGCGACTGGGGAATTTTCAAAGTAACGTCATTGCAGTGTTAATGTAAGTCTACTTGCGACACAAATAAAGATTGTTATTATTAAGGTTTTATCCCTTATTCTGGACTCGACTCATCAGACAAAAATGATTTTCTCTACCAGTCCTATTAAATCCTTCAATCATCTTAAACACATTAATTAGATCAATCATTAATCTTCCATACTTCCACCTTAACATCATGGTCTTATGATAGCCAGTCCGTACTTGTCCAGTCAGGTGAATCAGTCAATGTTACTTTGTGCTGTTAGACAGCTGCTAATCCAGTGAGAGATATTCGTGTCCAATCCTCCCTATGTTGACATCTCTGCTTCACAAGTGTACAAGTGTTTAGAGACAGCCCTGTTCTTAGATGACTTACTAGCTTGAAGCACCAGAATTGACTTTCAGATCTTGACCATCTTTTGTAGCCAAAATGTAGCAAGTCCATTATTGACACTTAATCATTGTGAGATCAATCCCCGTAATTGCTGTGGTAGTCCGTGGAGGTCTGCCTCCTTCCCTCCGCCCTCCCCCCCCAACTCCCCCCAAGGCTTGGTGTGGAGTGGTGCCCCTCAATCTATTATAACCAATTGTCGATCTCCAATGGAGGGAGGTGCCAATGCTCCTTTATAAACTAATTACCTACTTATTGAGGATTGCGTTTGAGCTGAAGCATCACCTCCAGTTGGGTGAGCTGAGGAAACAGCTGGAAAATGGCTGCAAAAATTAGTGATGAATAATGAAAAAAATGTAATATCACCAATCATGGCTGCTCTCGCGATTGTGTTAACGAGGAACAGCGTAGAAGATCAGTAATGTTTTTGGTGTTACCTTTCCGTTTTTTATTTTAAAACTGTCGCTGCAAAGCCAGACATCAATGCAAGGCGCCATCAAGGATAAAGAGGGTACAAGAAAAGAGAAGGTCAGTCACAAAGCAAATAGTGATAATATTCCTAGGCGTTAAAGGCCGAGTGGCTATCGGGATGTCTGGGGGAGTTGATAAGCGGCAATGTCTGAGGGGTAGTGTAGTTTGATTGTTTGCTGTTGTATTTGGGTGAAGTCAACGTAGATATTTGTGAATATTTTGTGATAAATTATGCTGTGCCTCCACCAGATATTCTATATGATGGCCTGGACTGGAGTTGGGTAGGGCATATAGGGCGGCACGGTAGCACAAGTGACTTCACAGTGCCAGGGCCCCAGGTTCAATTCCCCGCTGGGTCACTGTCTGTGCGGAGTCTGCACGTTCTCCCTGTGTCTGTGTGGGATTCCTCCGGGTGCTCCGGTTTGCTCCCACAGTCCAAAGACGTGCAGGTTAGGTGGATTGGCCACAATAAATTGCCCTTAGCGACCAAAAAATGTTAGATGGGGTTATTGAGTTACGGGGATAGGGTGGAAGTGAGGGCTTAAGTGGGTCGGTGCAGACTCGATGGGCCGAATGGCCTCCTTCTGCACTGTATGTTCTTTGTTCTATCTGTGGGGGAGGGGCTGTCGTGCAATCATAATTTGTGCAGATGGATTTGCAACAACAAGTTGGTCATTTTACTCTAAATTCAGTTCACATTTAGCAAGTTAGTATTCAAACTGCGGGCCAAGAATTCAGTAAGATGCAGTTGTATATGGTGGCAGAGTCCTGAATAATGTTTCATTGTTTTGAAAATGCTGCAGTATTCAAGATCAATAAACATTCTGTCGTATTTTCATCTGCACATGATTAACGCAGATTCATGTCTCACACTAGTCTCACATTCAGTTTCTTCAACACATAAGGAGAAATTCTGCAGACGGAGCTTCACACAATTTTAATTAGAATTTACAACTTGAAACTCAGAATGGCCGGTTCCCCTGCGTCAGGAGCTGGCAAGGTTAATAATCCATTAGAATTCTATGTGGTGTTCATCGCGATTACATAGATTGACACTACAGAAACAGCACCTGATGTTTACGATGATTTGCATTTCACAAAGCTTCCTTACCCTTAGCCTTCCTGACAGTTTGCATAAAACACTTTTCAAACTTTCAAAAATGTATTCTTTTCACTGGAGGTGGACACCACTAACATGGCCAAAATTTATTGCCCGTCCCTAATTGCCCTTGAGAAGGTGGCGGTGAGCTCCCTTATTGAACCGCTGCAGTCCATGTGGTGGAGGTACATCCACAGTGCAGTTGAACAGGGAAGGTAATCATTTCCTGTTACTGTTAGTTGGTTAACTTACCCGGGATCTTGGTTTCAAGTCTCACTACATTTAACCTCCCACCATCTGGCCTGGGCTTGCAATATCCTACCAACTGCCCTGGCTTGAGACAAGTCATACCTTCTTAACCTGTGATTATCCCTCTCTCCAGTCGCACCGTCTGGACCTGTAAAGACTTAACTGCCTGCAAGGACTCACATTCAAAATATCATCTTGCATCATTGACTTTGTCTATATATGCTGTGTTTGTGTAACCTACCACTTCACTCACCTGATGAGGGGGCTACGCTCCGAAAGCTCGTGGTTCCAAATAAACCTGTTGGACTTTAACCTGGTGCTGTAAGACTTCTTACTGTGCTCACCCCAGTCCAACGCCGGCATCTCCACATCTTGGTTAATTTAGGTCAAGCACTTTCTAATACTAAAGAAAAGTACAAGACATTCCCTGCAGCATGTTACGGAGATGGAGTGGGGCCACGGGAAGGGGTTGGTGGTGATGGGGATGATGGGCAGATAGCTTGCACTATCCCCCCCCCCCCCCTACCACCACCACCACCCCCAGGAAGTAAAGTCAGCGAGGAGCTGAATTTCTGTGCTATACGGGCAGCGCCGTGGTGCACTGGTTAGCACTGCCGCCTCACGGCGCCGAGGTCCCAGGTTCGATCCCGGCTCTGGGTCACTGTCCGTGTGGAGTTTGCACATTCTCCCCGTGTTTGCGTGGATTTCACCCCCACAACCCAAAGATGTGCAGTGTAGGTGGATTGGCCACGCTAAATTGCCCCTTAATTGGAAAAAAATTAATTGGGTGCACTCAATTTATTAAAAAAGAGAAGGGAAATAAAGAATTTCTGTACTACGGATGGGCTAAATTACCTATCAGTGGCACTTCCGCCCCTCACTGGGGAGAAGTCCCACCCTTGGGATCTGCCAGCCAAGCCCAGTCCCAGCAGTGCCGAGTGTACATTAGTGGCCACAGCCGGGAGTGCAACCAGCATCGAGAAGCAAGCCCAATGAGGAGGATTGGCTCTCCCGAGCATTATTAACTATTACTGGGCTGCCAACATATCGATGGTCAGGAAGTGGGTAGTGGGGGAGGTGTCGGTCTGGGAGCGGATGGAGGCAGCATCCTGCAAAGGTACGAGTCTGGAGGCTTTACTGACGGCGCCCCTGCCATTCTCGCTGGCTCGGTACTACACAAGTCCTGTGGTGGTGGCAGCCCTGAGGGTGTGGGAGCAATGGAGGCAGCATATGAGACTGGAGGGAGCATCAGTGTGGTCACTGATCTGTGACAATCACAGGTTTGTCCCGGAGGGCTTGATGGGGGCTTCAAGGTATGGCAGCGGGCAGGGATTGAGAGGTTTGGGGATCTATTCATCCAGGAAGGCTTCCTGACCTTGGAGTCATTAGAGGAGGAGTTTGACTTGCCGGGAGGGAACAGATTTCGGTATCTTCAACTGCGGGATTTTATACGGAGACAGGTTCCAAGCTTCCCTCGCCTCCCCCTGAGGGACTACAGGATAAAGTGCTGTCAAAAACAGGGGTTGGAGGTGGGTAGGTTTTGGAGATATATACAGGGAATTGTTAGAGTTGGAAGGGGCCCCTATCAGAGAGGTGAAGAGGAAGTGGGAAGAGGAGTTGGGAGGGGAGCTGGAAACTGAACTGTGGGAAGAAGCCTTGAACAGGGTAAATTCATCCTCGTCCTGTGCTCAGCTCAGCTTGATTCAGTTCAAGATAGTCCACAGGGCCCACAAAACGGTAGCACGGATGAGTAGGTTCTTCGAGGAGGTGGAGGACAGCTGCGGGCGGTGTGGGGGTAGCCCGGCCAACCATGCTCACATGGTTTGGGCATGTCCAAAACTGAGGGAATTCTGGCAGGGATTTGCAGGTGTTATGTCAGAGGTCCTGGAAGGTGGGGTAACTCCGAGTCCAGAATTAGCAATATTTGGGGTGTCGGAAGATCCGGGGGCAAAGTGGGGGAGGGAGGCTGATATTCTGGCCTTCTCCTCCCTGGTGGCCCGGAGACGGATCTTGCTGAGATGGAGGGACGCGGAGCCCCCGAAATCAGGAGTGTGGGTCAGCAATATGGTAGAGTTTCTCAGTCTGGAGAAAATCAAATTTGCTTTAAGATGATCAATTCAGGATTCGCCCGGAGTTGGCAGCCGTTCATCGATTTCTTTAACAAAAACTGAACGTCAGCAGTAAGAGGGAAAGGGAAAAAGGGGGGGGGGAGGAAAATAGGAGGCATGGTAATGTTAAATAAGGACAGGGAATTTAGTATACGGGTAATTGGGGATAGGGCGGGAGAAGTGGGGTACGTGGTTTATAGTGTGTTATTTTAGGGGGCATTTTGTGCATCGACCCGCGCTGTTGTTTTAGAACTGTCAATATGATAAATTGTGAAAGTTACAAATGCTTCAATAAAATATATATTTTTTAAAAAGAAGCAAGCCCAATGGATTCTGGAGCAAGGCAAGTCTGGGATATTGAGTGGGGGGGGGGGGGTTTAGCCAGTTTAGGGAGGGGCAAACAGATGGGTAAGAAAAATGAGAGGATTGTATCTTTGAGGGCTTCCCTCTGACATGCAAAGACACAATGCCCAAGATATTACACCCCTTCCTTTATGTCTTTTAACAATGTTTTTAAGGAAAATGGCCTTTCCACTTCTGCCTGTTTTCCCAAATATATAGAACATAGAACATAGAACTTTACAGTGCAGTACAGGCCCTTCGGCCCTCGATGTTGCGCCGACCTGTGAAACCCCTCTAAAGCCCATCAGCCATCTTATAGTATAAGTAGTGTGTTATTGGGGCCAATTGGCTTCTTAACAAACTCAATTGATCCTTGATTATTTAAATATTGTGGGTGGGGTGCCGACCACCTACCATGTTATGGGGGACAACCCAGGGTGGACAGGAAGGTGGTGGGTTACCATCTCCCCTATTTTATGTGCTCCTTCCAAACCCCCTCCCCCACCGGAAACGCACCTAATAGCGCCACGTAAAATCCAACTCTGCGTTCGAGTATGCTCCACCCAAGCGTAGCTGGAAGATCTCTTCTGATTACTTTTTCAAGGGACAGCGGAAAGACAACTTTTGAAACAGCTTATCAATGTCACTCAGATCCTGGGAAAACTTTTGCATCCAAAATAATTGAGAGAATCGTTCCTCTTTTTTTAAATTTAACTGTTAATAGTGGTGAATATTTATTTAGCTCACACTCCATTTTATATTTCAACAGGTTAACAAAGTTTGATTAGTGGAAATGGCTTGAGTTGCTGCCAAGCTAATCTGGCAACAATTGATGACTTGCCTTTGTGATGGGGACTCCATCACTTATTTTCGTTTATATCACGGATATTTTGATGTATGTGCTCCTCATGCTGCCTTTCAGAATAACTGATGGTCGGGACGCAAGCACTGAAACTAGCATCAATCTGCCAGATTGCTTCAGACCAGAATTTTATCCTTCATGTGACAGAAAGCAATTATATTGATGTAACTTTCCCATTTAGTGGCCTCCTTTCCGTCTCCTGATATTGGGGGGAAAACAGAGCCACTTTTCGCTAGTTCGCACCAGTGGTTATTGATCCATGTACCACGAACCAGGACAGTAAGATTTTTCAAAGTGGGGTTGGTGTGGGGAATGGAGGATGGAGGCAGGCAGCTGGGGTGCTGGTTGAGCAAACGTGCTCAGGTTGTAGATTACGGCCCTGCATGGCCTGGTTTTCATCAGCTGACCAGCAATTCTCCACTCCACGGGCAAACTTTCCCAGCAGAGGTCATTGTGCTTCTTGGCCCATGGACACGGAGACCAGTTGAAGCACTAACGTCACCATCGCAGCCAAGAGATCACTCTGCAAATACTTGGGGCGCGATTCTCCGATAGCGCGCAGCATCGGGAAAGCCGTCATGAACTCGGCCGAGTTTCACGACAGCGTCGGAGGCCGCTCCTCGCCCCCTATTCTCTCCCCCCCCCCCCCCCCCCGGGGGGGCTAGGAGCGGCGTTTCGAGAAACTCGGCCGCCGGGCCTTGACGCTTGCGTCAAAGCCGTGCGCCGAGAATGACGCGACGGCGGCGCCTAAGTGACGTCAGCCGCACATGCGCAGGTTGGCCGGTTCCAACCCGCACATGCGCGGTTGCCGTCTTCCCCTCCGCTGCCCCGCAAGACGTGGCGGCTTGATCTTGCGGGGCGGCGGAGGGGAAAGAGTGCGTCTCTTGGAGACGCCGGCCTGACGATCGCTGACCAGTCCCCTCCCCAGCATGGCCACGGTGCTCGATCCCCTCTCCGCCCCCCCCCCCCCACAGACCCCAAACTTACCTTTCGCGCTATGTTCACGCCGGCAGTGACCAGGTGTGGTTGCCGCCGGCGTGAACAGGTCGGGAACGTCAGGCCGCTCGGCCCATCCGGGCCGGAGAATCGGCGGTCGCCGTGAAAAACGGCGAGCGGCATTTCCACGACATGCCATTTGGGGGGGGGGGGGAGGGGTGGGAGAATTGTGGAGGATGCCAGGGCGGCGTGCCGTGATTCGCCCGGCCCTCCCGCGATTCTCCCACCCGGCATGGGGAGCGGAGAATCGCGCCCTTGGTTCTTTCTAGGGGGGCATGGTTAAGTTCCAGCCTCGGCAGTAGGTTAACCGGTTGTGACATCAGGCCGCCTTGACAGAGATACTTTTGAAACCGCTATACCACTTGGTACTTTTCCTTTCCCAGAACTAAGTGCAATTTGGTTGCATGAAATGCATTCAAATTAATCTCTTAACATTTATTTGCCGAGGAATCGCAAGCTGGTACCTTTTTGCCTTTGCATGATTGGTTGCAGATTCCATATCAACGCCCCACAGCCGATGATTAGTACTAACTGTAGCTCTGTTGGTAACACTTTCGCCTCTGGGTCAGAAGATTGTGAGTTCAAGCCTCACTCCAAGATTTGAGCTCATAAATGAAGTTGATATTTGAGTGCAAGTACTGAGGCAGTTCTGCACTGCCTGTATCTCCATCATTCAGATAAGACATTAAACTGAGGTTCCATCTACCATTTTAAACAATAATATTGTCACAAGTAGGCTTACATTGCAATGACGTTACTGTGAAAAGCTGAAATTATTGTCATAATTTTGGTTGGATGTTTAAGACCCCATGGCAATATTTCTCCCTGGTGCCTCAACCAACACCCCCAGGAAAACCAGAGTGAGCTGAGTTCTGTGTTTGGGAGACTCGGATCTGAACTCCCTGATTTTCAGGGATGCTCTGCCCGGTGGGTGGGCTAGCAGCTGTGCCACGTAAAGCTCCTGGCGTTCCGGACATAAACGGCCGTAGAATTGCCGGGTCCATGGCCGCGCATGAGCACGGCAGCAACCAGCAGCAGTCGCGCCGTACAACATGGCACCGGCCCAGCACGGACCCGGCAGACCAAATAGTGTACCCCTGGACACCCCCTCACCACCCCCTGGTACCCCCCTACCAGTCTCCCCAGCCCTCGCTGAAGCCCCCCCCTGCAGCAGCATTGCTACTCCCTCGCCCTCCCTACCCCCCCCCCCGACTGTGGGGCAAAGTCCGCAGCCGCCACGCCGGTTTATGAATACTTAGACCACACGCGACCCGCGCGGTCGTGAACTTGGCCCATCAGAGGCGGAACATTGGGGGAGAGCCTCAAAGCGACGCACTGACACCATCGCAATGACGTACAGCGCACTCCTAGATGAATCCGAATTGGAAGGGGGGGGGGGTTGCAACTGAAAAACTGCGCCGGCATGGATTCGGTCACAAATGGGGATTCTCCGCCTGATCGCCGAATACAATTTTGGTATCGGGCAACAGAGCATACCTCCTTAAGTGCTGCTGCCGGAAATCAATCTCGAGCAATTCAAGTTCTCAATGGAGACGCTGTTTGTTCCCAGAATCAGATCATGCAAATGGACCAGAACTCTGCTGACGTGAATTGGAGGCAGTTCCCAGCCCAGCGGGCGGTGTTATCACCAGGACTGAAATTCGTGTTGAAGAGTCTGACAAGCTGGAGCTGCTTGTAAACGCTGCACTCACCACTCTCATTCCAGCTGTCATGTTATTCACCCTGGTGCAACACGGACTGCAACTGGATGCAGTTGTACTTGAAAGTAGACTCCAAACTGTGACGTTAGTTCAATACGCTTTATTGAACTTGTTAAGCATTGCACACAGTTCGCTGTGGGTTTGACAATCTACTAATGTAAGCTTGCTCACTGTAACTAACTGGACCAGACTAGCTCTGAGCCACGTGTAGAAGGTGCTGACTGATATATACACCCTGACTGTCACTACAGTTGTCACCAGTGGAAAGAGGCAGAATGTTGATGTCTCGTGTGTTTTATAGTGGGAATCCACCCTCTAGTGTTCTGCCTGGTGATTGGTTGTGTTTTGTCCTTTGTGTTGATTGGCTGTACTGGGTGTCTGTCACTGCCTGTCTGTATCTCATTATGTGCATGAGTGCATATCATGATACCAGCCACGAAGGTAGCTCAGAGAAGACCTGTCCCTGATTTCGGGAGTTTGAAGTGGACCCACTGCTTGATGCCATTGAGGAGAGGAGGGACACCATCTTCCCCAGTGTGGGCCGCAGACCCAAGCCCAACCTCTTGAACAGTGCCAGGGAGGAAGTGGCAGAAGCAGCCAGTGCTGCCAGCTTCACCAGGAGCTCGAGATCCTGAGGGGTGGGTGTCACTGGTGAGGCCTCTGGCCCCGAGAGGGGCAGTGTGCTGGGGAGACTCCAAAGGCCAAGGTGCAGATGACCTCTGGTTGGGGTGAGCTCTGCTGACCCCCTGCTACCTCTGCAGAGTGGGGCTGCGCTTCTGATGAGTGCACTGAGGGGGGCAGCAACTGACCATGACCACGCCCATCCCCTTGATAATACTGCTGGGGTATGAGGGTTTCCTAGGGGGAGGCCTGGGTGGTTTCCCACATGGCCAGAGTGTCTCTGAACATTGACAGGTCACAGTGAGCAGTCAGCAATGTGAGAAGCCAGGAGCCTGTAAGTAGCACCAGAGGGGTGCATTTAAATGACAGACTGCAGTAATGGTGGTCTGAGCCAGGCCGACCCGATCCTGAGGGGGACACCCCGAGTACGTGGATTTGGCACTAAGTCATTCCCTGCTGTTTCTCCCGGTCCAGGCAGTAACCCCCCAGCATGTTTGGAGAGTTTCTTTATCTCTCACTCCCCCTCAATAGCCATGGCGCCCAGGCCCTGCTTGTAGGTACTTGCACCAATACCCGCCCATGTGACTTCCACCTGAGAGGGGTGGAGCATTAAGGAGGGGGGGGGGGGGGGGAGAATACCTGTGTACAACCCACTAATGCGATTTGAACCCATGCAAATGGTAGTTTTGCATGGGTCCACCGGAGCGCGGTGCAAACGTCACTAATGCCGCCAGCGGAGGAACCAGAGCGTGGTTTCGGAATCGGCGCTGGGTACAAATCGCAGTTTTTGCATTACCCGCTATTCTCCGCCCGATCACAATTCTAGCTGCTGGCATCGGGAGGCGGAGAATTCAGCCCATTTTCAGGTCATTATCACATTTGCGTTTGTGGTTGGGTAGAAACTGGTGGCTGCATTTCCCTCTGTGTTAAAGCAGTGAGCGTAGGACTGGGGTGTCCTGAGATTGTGAAAGGTGCTACCCCAATGAGAGCAAGAGGCCGAAGAGGAGGGAAAGTCTTTTTCTTTGTCCAAATGAACTTGAAGGGCAGTTCAGCGCACAAGCAGGAAACTGATGCCGATAACTGGAAGAGACGATTCCATTATTAGCAGCAATGAGCGATCATTGACAAAAGATTTCTTCCTCATAAATGGAAAGTTGCATAGGAATTGACTATTTTTCAGCACTATATATAGATGTGGAGCAGCACTTGTGACTGGTCTGATCATTGACAAGCAACCTCAAATTTTGATAACAATCAGTAATTATGCCATTAAGGCCCCATTCACTGTAAATTGAAAAACAGCGCCTCCTTTCCTTAACCTGTGCTATTTTCTTTTTAACTGCTCTGCCAGTTAAATCTGACCCATTTCAGTGAATCTGCCTGAATGATCACCTGCGATCAAGCCCTCTGTTGATTCATGGTTTCTGCATGATTTTTACTTTTCGATTTTGTGTCGGTCTGTATTCAAAACCTCATGTGGTACAGCTGCAAGCACAGTTTGTCCTTCTGCTGCTTTTACCAATTAAATGTATTCAAAAGAACAGAATATTCAGATGTCCTCTCTCCTGTGACTGGATTTTTACCTCCAACTGGCAATGCTGAATGTTTTGATGGATCAACGCCGATTCCAGGATGTGGTACGTGATTTCCCCCCTGTTGTCAAGGCGGACATCTTTTAGGAGCTGTATCCCGCCGAAATGGAGCGAGAAGCCAAAGCCTTCACCACCGGCACTGAATCACCTTAATTGGTGCTTTTCCTGAATTAGGGTCGGGATTTTCATCCGGAAACATCAGCTTAGCTGCTGTCCATACCTCTACCTGTGAAATTGAATGATTGTGAGATGAACTTGAACAATGAACCTGAGCGAATATTTTGGCCTTCCAATGCAACTTTCCATTTATGAGGGAGAAATCTTTTGTCAATGATCGCTCATTACTGGTAATAATAGAATATTTTGCATTATGGAAGGCTGCAGTGAGAGAGGAGCCACCATTTGGTTGCGGGAGCTGTCCGTCTGCTGAGGTGGACATTGAAAGTTCTGTGGCACTATTTAAAGGGAGCCAGCAGTATGGTTACGGGTCACGTTGATGGTTTATAAATAGAAACGTGAAGCATCAAAGCAAACAAGTCATTTGTACCTTCATAATTCATGGGTTGGGGGCGGCACGGTGGCACAGTGGTTAGCACTGCTGCCTCACAGCACCGAGGACCCTCGTTCGATCCGGGCCCCGGGTCACTGTTCCTGCGGAGTTTGCACATTCTTCCCCTGTCTGTGTGGGTCTCACCCCCAAAACCCAAAAAGATGTGCAGGGTAGGTGGATTGGCCACACTAAATTGCTCCTCAATTGGAAAAAAGAATTGGGCACTCTATGGGTTAGGCCTCAGCTGGAACTCCCACATTTGGCAGGGGGGGGGGGGGGGCGTGTTGTGGAGAGGGCTTAAAGAAGATCTACTAGAAGGTCACCAGGGATGTAGAACTTCAGTGGTGTGGAAGATTTCGAGAAGCTGTCATTTGGCTCCTTAGACCAAAGAAGGTTCTGGAGAGATTTAATAGGGGTGTTTAAAATTATGAGGGATTTTTACAGATAACATAGGGTGAAAGTGTTTCCATTGACGGAGGGTTGTGAACCAGATTTAAGAGAGTTGGCAAAAGAACCAGGGGTGGGGTGGGGGGGAGATGAGGAGAAAATTTCTTATGCAGAGTTTTTGTGATCTGGAATGTGGGGCAGGATTCTGTGATCCTGAGGCTAAGTATTGACGCCGTCGGAAACGCCGTCGCGTTTCTTGACGGCGTCAACACGGCCTCAGGATCAGCAATTCTGCCCCCTACAGGGGGCCAGCACGTCACTGGAGCGGTTCACGCTGCTCCAGCTGTTGATCCCGCGTCAAATGGGCGCCGCGGGATCCGCGCATGCGCAGTGGCATCCTTCAACACGCGGCCCCGATGCAACATGACGCAGGACTGCAGGGCCCGGCGCGAAGGAAAGGAGGCCGCCAGCCAGAGAGGCCGGCCCGCCGATCAGTGGGTCCCGATCGTGGGCCAGGCCACATTGAAGGCCCCCCCCCACCCCAGTGTTGGACCCCCCCCCCCCCCCCCCCCCTCCCCAGGCCACCCCCGATCCTTCCACGCTGAGCTCCTGCTGGCTGAGAGCAGGTATGGACGGCGCCGGCAGGACTCAGCTTTTTTAAGACGGCCGCTCGGCCCATCTCCGGCTGAGAATCAGCGGGCCGGCCGCGTAGAGCGGCCCCCCCGATCGGCGGCGTGCCAACATCACCACGCTAATGGCGCCGATTCTCCGCTCTGCGGTGAATCGCATGCCGGCGTCGGGGTGGCATGGCGCGATTCGCGCTGGTCGCGGGAATTCTCCGGCCCCGGGCTGAGAGAATCCCGCCCATGTACCTGCACAACCGGCCAAATGGCCTCATTCTCAGCTGTCAGATTTATGGAGAGGGGAGGGAATTTTAAATCCCAGGAATGGTTGTGTTGTTGGGAGGGATGAGGGATGTGGTTGAAAGTTAAACCTACTCGCTGCAGTTAATGTTACTTACTGCTGGCGGGTGGGAACACAACAGAGAAATCAATGTCCTTAGAAGGTATTCATGAATTTACTGGCTTTTTATAATAATCGTTTTATTGTCACAGGAAGCTTACGTTAACACTGCAATGAAGTTACTGTGAAAAGCCCCTAGTCGCCACATTCCGGCTTCTGTTCGGGGGCACGGAGGGAGAATTCAGAATGTCCAATTCATCCAACAGCATGTCTTTCGGGACTTATGGGAGGAAACCGGAGCACCCGGAGGAAACCCACACAGACACAGGGAGAACGTTCAGACTCCGCACTGACAGCGACCCAAGCCAGGAATCGAACCTGGGACCCAGGAGCTATGAAACAACAGTGCCAACCACCGTGCTACAGTGTTAAATTTAATGATCCTAAACCCACACAGACACAGGGAGAACGTTCAGGCTCCGCACAGACAGCAACCCAAGCCAGGAATAGAACCTGGGACCCTGGAGCTATGAAGCAACAGTGCTAACCACTGTGCCAGTGTTAAATTTAACGACCCTGACTAGGCTTCCCAAACCTCAGGAAATCTTGCATTTGAAGAGAAGTGAATACGATCATCATTTCCCTCCCTTACCCACAGTGGTTGGACCCTCTACTCCCCCCCCCCCCCGCCCCCCGATAATTGGAGCTCCACCCCCCCCCCCCCCCGATCCTATTGTTTACCTCAGACAGCTGGACCCTCTTCTCCCTATGTTCTGAAACCCTCCTCTGATTTGACAATCCCTCATACAGAAGGGAGATAGAGAACCTGGTGGAGTGGTGTAACGACAACAATCTCTCCTCAATGCCAGCAAAACTAAAGAGCTAGTCATTGACTTCAGGAAGCAAAGTACTGTTAACACTCCTGTCAGCATCAACGGGGCCGAGGTGGAGATGGTTAGCAGTTTCAAATTCCTAGGGGTGCACATCACCAAAAATCTGTCGTGGTCCACTCACGTCGACGCTATCACATAGAAAGCACAACAGCGGTTATACTTCCTCAGGAAACTAAGGAAATTCGGCATGTCCACATTAACCCTTACCAACTTTTACAGATGCACCATAAAAAGCATCCGATCAGGCTGCATCACAGCCTGGTATGGCAACTGCTCGGCCCAGGACCGCAAGGAACTTCAGAGAGTCGTGAATACCGCCCAGTCCATCAAACAAACCTGCCTCCCATCCATTGATACCATCTACACCTCCCGCTGCCTGGGGAAAGTGGGCAGCATAATCAAGGATCCCTCCCACCCGGCTTACTCACTTTTCCAACTTCTTCCATCGGGCAGGAGATATAGATGTCTGAGAACACGCACAACAGGCTCAAAAATAGCTTCTTCCCCACTGTCACCAGACTCCTAAATGACCCTCTTATTGACTGACCTCATTAACACTACACCCTGTATGCTTCATCCGATGCCAATGCTTATGTAGTACATTGTATATCTTGTGTTGCCCTATTATTCATGAAAGATAACACAGCTGGAATAAAGTTAATCTCCAGGTTGCAAGAACAGAATGGCAGATTAAGCAAAGTGAATTTGATTCCACCTACATGATGCCCGCTGCTGGCAGGTCTGAAAAACCACGTCCAATTCTTGAGGCAACTCTTAACATTTTATGAAAGAAGGGCGTGGTGGCATTGTCACTGGACTAGTCACCCAGAGGGGCAGGGTGATGCCCTGGGGACCCGCATCCGAATCCCACTGCAGCAGACGGTGAAATTTGAATTCAATAAATATTAGAAGTCTAATGGTGACAGGAAACCATTATCGATTGTCGTCAAAAACCTGTCTAGTTCACTGATGTCCTTCAGGGAAGAAAATCTGCCCGCCTTACCCAGTATGGCCTACATGTGACTCCAGACCCACAGCAATGTGGTTGACTCAGAAATGCCCTCTTAAATGGCCTAGCAAACCATTCAGTTCAAGAGTAATTATGGGTAGGCAACAAATGCAGGCCCAGTTAGTTATGACCGCACCTCATAAATGAATTAAAAAAACAATATTAAGATTTGGATAGATAGTCATAGAATCATAGAATTTCTAAAGTGCAGAAGGAAGCAATTCAGCCCATCTGCACTGACCCTCTGAAAGAGCACCCTACATAGGCCCCAACCTGCCCTCTCCTCGTAACCCCACCAGTCAGTTACAAGGGGTCACGATTTCAAGGTGAGAGGGGGAAAGTTTAAGGGAGATGTGCGTGGAAAGTTTTTTACGCAGAGGGTGGTGGGTGCCTGGAACGCTTTACCAGCGGAGGTGGTAGAGGCGGGCACGATAGCATCATTTAAGAAGCATCTAGACAGGTATATGAATGGGCGGGAACAGAGGGAAGTAGACCTTGGAAAATAGGAGACAGGTTTAGATAAAGGATCTGGATCGGCGCAGGATGGGAGGGCCGAAGGGCCTGTTCCTGTGCTGTAATTTTCTTTGTTCTTTGTAACCTGCACAGTTTTGGACACTAAGGGTCAATTCAGCATGGCCAATCCACCTAACCTGCATATCCTTGGATTGTGGGAGGAAACCGGAGCACCCGGATGAAAGCCACACAGACATGGGGAGAACGTTCAAATTCCACACAGACAGTCAGCCAAGGCCGGAATTGAACCCAGGTCCCTGACTCTGTGAGGGAGCAGTGCTAACCACTGTGCTACTGTGTGCCAGATGAACCATTCCCTGCAGCCTGCTGTTGGCCTAATTGGGCATCACAAGATGACTCACAAATTGTGTATCATTTTATATCAGAATCATTTATTCTGATGACTAATACAGGACTTGGCAGTAATTTCAGCTAAAAATAAGACCCCAACATAGCTATCTGTAGTTGATCTTCCAATTTCCAGACAATTAACTTTCCCTTTATAAATACTTCAGTTATGGAAATGAAATGAGATGAAAATGAAATGAAATGAAATGAAAATCGCTTATTGTCACAAGTAGACTTCAATGAAGTTACTGTGAAAAGCCCCTAGTCGCCACATTCCGGTGCCTGTTTGGGGAATTGAACCATGCTGCTGGCCTGCTTGGTCTGCTTTCAAAGCCAGCGATTTAGCCCAGTGTGCTAAACAGCCCCTGAGGAAAATCGCTTATTGTCACGAGTAGGCTTCAATTAAGTTACTGTGAAAAGCCCCTAGTCGCACATTTCGGCGCCTGTCTGGGGAGGCTGGTATGGGAATTGAACCGTGCTGTTGGCCTGCTTGGTAAGCCAGCGATTTAGCCTGGTGAGCTAAACCAGCCCCTGGTTGAAGGGTGGTTTATACTTAATGATTCAAACTTTTCAGTTGATCCCTTGCTTCCTCTTACAAAGTGACCAGTTTCCGAATTGCTTGTTGAAATCCATCCTTTGCCCACTCATTGAGGGCTGGATTGTCCGTCAGCGGGATCCTCCGCTTCGCCAACAGTAGATTCCCCGATAGCCTGTGGACGCCCACAGTGGGAAATCCCATTGACTGGCTGCCGAGACGGATAATCCAGCTGCTGGAGGGGGTGTGCCGCACCAAAAAACGGGTGCAGCGGAAGAGAGAACCCCGCCCTGTGTGCGAGCTCAAGGATATCTGGAAATCACCGACACGCATCTGAATAAGGGAATGGCGAATGAAGCATGAGAAACATTTGGCAACCAGCCCATAACACACTGCAGTGGCGTGCTGGTGGGCGATGGTGCTTAAACAAGGGAAAGATCCAGGTCATTTCTTACATTTGATTTGTTGTTGGAATGTAGATGACGCTGGTAAGGCTACACTATTGCCTGTTCCTAGTTGCCTGAATTGATAAACCTATCATTGTGGTGACCTATACAGAAAAAGATTGCACATTTTGCGGGAATCCTATCATCTTATTGCTGTTTATGGTACCTTGCTGTATAAAATTGGCTGACATGAAAGAAAGACTTCCATTTCTATAACATCTTTCATTATTTCAGATGGCCCCAGAGCACTTTACTGAAACATAATTACCATTATAGGGGGCGATTCTCCGAGCCAAGCGCTGGGCCAGAGAATCGCAGCAACCGCGCCACGACGCCCCGACGCCGGCGGGCGATTCTCCGAGGTGCGGAGAATCGGCGCCATTTGCACCGGCGCGTTTGGCGCGGCACCGGCCATGGGCCACTGGAATCAGCGGAGCGCCGACTCTCCAGCCCGGACGGACCGAGCGGCCGCTCTGATATGACAGAGTCCCACCGGCGCCGTTCACCCCTGGTCGCTGCCGGCGGGAACTCTGCGGGAAAGGTTGGGGGGTGGCCTGTGGGTCGGTAGGGGGCCTCCAATGGGGTCTGGCCCGCGATCGGAGTCCACCGATCAGCAGGCTGGCCTCTCCCCCCCCCCCCCCCCCCCTCCCACCCCAGAGCCGGCCCCTGAACACCAACTCAATCTTGAGTCGGGGCCGGCGCGCTAAAGAAATCCCCCACGCATGCGCAGGATAGCCCATTAGGTGCCGCGAGAGCAGGCTGGAGTGGCGTGAACCGCTCCAGCACCGTGCTGGCCCCCTGTGCGGGCCAGAATCGTACGTAACCGGGCCCGGTTCGCGCCGTCATGAAACGCGACGGCGTTCACAACGGCGCAAACTCTTGGTCCCAATATTAGAGAATCACCCCCATAATGTCAGAGAGACATCAGCCAGTTTCCACCTATAAAGAGAACACCCCTACTCTTCTTTGAAGTAATGAAATGTTTTTTCTTACATGAGCTGAAGGCAGACTAGGCCTTGATTTATTTGATCTGAAAGACTGCCTGTTTCAGAGTTCGGCATCTCTCAGTACAGAACTGGAAATCTTAACCTAGATTTTGGACTCAAGGCTCTGAGGCTTAGAACCCATAACCTTCTAACACAAAAGCAAGAATGCTAACCATTGAGTCACAGCTAACTTATACAGTTGAAACAACACATTGTTAGAATATAGATATGTTTATAATGGAATATTACTATGGTTAAACTGCATGAGCAACTCAACATTGGTTTAAACTGTGCGCTTGCAAATCATAACCTTTAATCTCAATGAAACTGATAACATTGGAGAAGGATGAATTTTAAGGCTGAAGAGATGATACTGTGTAAGGATAGGCACATACAGATAATTAAATGGAATAAGCTAATTGGCATTTCACGGAACTCCATTGAAATAGGGTCAACCTTTCTTGAGAGAAAAGACACCACACAATTGGAAGAGACAGACGTTTTAATCACAGCATGCGGTACCTTTAAAAAGAAACTTTGATTACAGTGTAGACAAGAGGAAGCATTTCCTTTGCAATAAAGCAGGGATGTACACAACAGGAGGTAACTGAATGTTGTCACAGGACATATGATACCCACATTCCCAGAATGCAGTATAAGAATTTAGCTCACTGAAGGTCAGTGAGAACTTTAAGCTAGCTTCAAGAAGAGTTGCCGTTTATGGTTGTCAATGAACAGTATCGATTTTTTTTGTTTTAAATTTAGAGTACCCAATTCATTTTTTCCAATTAAGGGGCAATTTAGTGATGCCAATCCACCTACCCTGCATATCTTTGGGTTGTCGGGGCAAAACCCACGCAAACACGGGGGGGAATGCGCAAACTCCACACAGACAGTGACCCTAGAGCCGGGATCGAACCTGGGACCTCGGCGCCCTGCGACATCAATGCTAACCACTGCATCACCGTGCTGCCCGAATAAACAGCATTGATGATTCCCAAAAGCTTTTTTACATAGAGAGGAGGCCTATGTGTCCTGCACGGTGTGTAGCCTTCAGGTGACTTTTGTACATTTTGTGTTCATTCATTCATGAGATGTAGGCGTTGCTGGTAAGGCCAGTATTTATTACCCATCCCCAATTGTCCTTGAGAAGGTGGTGGTGAGCTACCTCTTTGAATCCGTGCAGTCCATGTTGTGTAGGTACGTCAAGAATGCTGTCAACAATAATAGATAGCGGTTAATTACCAGGCATATTATATTTATTCGTTTTTTTAACGTATTATTAAAAATAAAGTCCAACATACTTCCAGAGTAATTAATTGGGTATTTAACACATGAAAAATCTGAGGGCATGAAAGTTGCCATAAAAATTTCCTCTCATTCTCTGAGCTCCTCAACTGCTCAGTTGATAGCACCCTTGCATGGATCAGGAGATTGTAGGATTCTCTCTCACTTCAGGATATATAATCTAGCATGGTGAATTAGTGCAGTAATGGAGGCGTGTCGCATTGTCAGAGATGCTGTTCAACCACTTAGACAGCACCTTTACTGTAACCGTCCCAAGGACCTCCACAGTAGCATTATCTGACACAATCTGGCATTGAGCCATTTTAGATGATGCTGGGGCAAGTGACCAAAAGCCGAGTAAAAAGGTATATTTCAAGAAACTTCCCAAAGGAGGAGTCCGAGGTAGCGAAATAGAGAAGACTGAGGAGGGAATTCTAGAGCTTAGGGTCAAGGTAGCTGAAGGCACAGATGCCAATGTTGAAGCAATGATGGACAATTGCAGTTATTGGAGGTCGCGCGATCGCTGAGCCAGTAGAGGTCAGAGAGATCGTCTGAAGCAAACCATAGATAGATTTGAAAACAAGGTTGGGATGTTGAACTGAGGCCCTATCTGACTTTTCAGGTGGGGGAGGAAAGATCCCTCGGCTTATGTTCCTCATGCAAATGTTAAAATACCTGTCCATCTTCCCTCTCACGGAATCACAGAATTACAAAACTGTTATAGCACAGAGGGAGGCTATTCGGCGCATTGGGCATGCACTGTCTCTCCAAATAAAACTTGGTTTCATTCCCTCGCCTTCTCCCCTTAATCCTGCACATTCTTCCTTTTCAGATAATCTTCCTTGAATGCCTCGATTGAACCTGCTTCCAGTGCACTCTCAGGCAGTGTTTGACCTTAAACACCTACTACGTGAAAATCCTTTCTTCATGTTGCCTTTGCTTATTTTGCCAATTACTTTAAATCTATATCCTCTCATTCACAATCACGACATCAGCGGGAACAGTCTCTCCCCATCTGCTCGGTCTTCATGGTTTTGATCAAATCTCCTCTCGGCCTTTTCTTTTCCAAGGACTTTACCCAACCTCTCCAATCTATCTCAATAACTGAGTTCCTCTTCCCTTGAACTATTCTCACAAATCATTTTTCTATCGTCTCCACTGCCTTCACATTTTTCCTAAAATACACTACCCAGAACACAAGCTGAGGGGATTGAACCCATGCTGTTGCCCTTGCTCTGCATTCCCGTACCCGGCTGAGGTTATTCATGAATCGATCTTCTCCTTCTCAACCTTTCTCCTTGCCTGAGGTATGGTGATCCTCAGGTTAAATCACCAGCAGTCAGCTCTCCCCCCTCAATTGGGAAAGCAGCCTGTGGTCATCTGTGACTACGGTGACTTTACTTTTACTCTCTCTGCAGCTGAACTAATGTCATATGCAAATTCAATATAACTTCCTTGCTCTTATATTTTGTGCCCCTATCAATGAAGTCTAAGATATTGTATGCTTTATTCACTGCTCTCTCAACCTGTCCTGCCACCTTCAATGATTTATGCACATATCAACCCAGTACCCTCTGCTCCTGCATTCCCCTTTAGAATTGTTCCCATAAGGTTATTTGCCCATAACTTCCTGGTTAGGGTTCGGGTCTTAAGAATAAGATCAGAACAAAACATTAATTATGAAGCCTTAGTCTTAAAGAAATTCTTATCAATGGTCTAATCCCTCATTTACTCTCACTGGTTTCTGATTCTCAGCTGAAGCTTCCTGATTTATTCAAATAACCGTCTATCACTGAGAAAATGATTTGTTATCCAAGCATTGGTCATTACTTAAGATTTATTTTTTTTTTTTTAGGGGTACGATGTTGAAGGTCCCACAGAAGGGTTTACCCAGCAATTGCCCAGAAGCGCTAACTTCCTCTAAACAATTGCGCTGGGCTGGGAACTATCCGACAGAAGCGAGTTAAGTTGCTAACTTCAATTTTAGCCTGATAGTTACTCTGAGAGAATTAGAGGGGGGAAAAAATCGCTTCCAACTTCAGAGTAATTATTTTAAAAACCCAAGACCCAGCCTCGTACCATATACCCCCCCCCCCCCACATACACGATCCCCCCCCCCACCAGGGGACCCACCACACCACATCTCCCCCGCTCCCTGACCATACCCCCAACCCAACCTGACCTGAAACCCAGCCGCAACCCGCCCCCCTCCCAACCTGACCCAATCCTTTATGACCGAACATGACTCCCATCTCAACCAACCCCCCCCCCCCCCACCCACCACCCCACTCCCCGCTCCCAGACTGCACCTCCACAATTTGATCCCTCCCCTCTGTCTTGGCCCTTCCCATCCATCCTGCACTCACTCCTCTCCGGGTCTTCTTCAACCCCTACCTTCAAGGTCCCCCCCCACTTCCAACTGCTGCATTCCCCCCGGTCTCCCTCCCCCCCCCCCTCTACAAGTTCGCCCCCAGGTCTTCCCCACTCTTTCCAGTCTTCCACCCCCCATCAACTTCTGGTCTTCCCCGAATTGCCTAAATACTAACCTGCTCCATGTAAACTGTCACTTTAAACCTCCCCATTATGGCAGCTGCTGCTGTAAAAATGGGGAATGATTTACCTCTTTGCGCCCCAGTTACTCTACACGACGCTGCCGGGGGCGCATCATTGCTCCTGCCTCACCCAGCCTGAGTGAGGAATGTTGGGTGAGACAAGGGCTTTGGAATCTCAGTTATGTCTGTCGACAGTGGCAATCCGACAGAGATTGCCACTCTGAGGAAGTGACGGACCATTTATATTATCTCCATAATCAACAATTTATTCATAATCTCTGTCATAATATCCACTCATGTATATAATGAGATGCAGACAGGCAGTGATTGACACATAGAATGACCAATGAACACACAACACAGAACAACCAATCACCAGACATGACACCACCGCTACAAAGCTCACGGGGCATTAAGACTCACGCTCTTTTCGGGACCCAGACACTGAGACAGTCAGAGTGCACAAGTCAGTGGACATTATTGCCATGTGGTAGCTAGTAGGTCTGGTTGAGCCAGTAAGAGGTGGTCAGTAGGATTAGTAGAGTGTCAACCCACAGCTGAACATGTACAGCCGTTCATAGTTTAAATAAAACTGGGTTGGATCATCTCCGGTGTTGGATGTTTGTTTCTAGCCTCCCTGGATCCAGTTGCAGTCAACATTGAATCAACCTGCCTAACACATCAACCTCCACTTCCGCCCATCCATTGTGGGCAAGGGTATTATGTGGCTCTCACTGGGTTGGAAATTCTGACAGACAGAAAAACATGACTGAAACTTGGAATGAGTGAATCCAATCCCACTTGCACTAAAGTTGTCATTTTTATATTGAAATTACAAGGAAATTTGGGATCAAAAATCTGTACTATTTGTGCCTTACCAAGATATATTAAAAATTAATGAAACTTCCAGTACGTGAAACTAGATCTTTGCACAGTTTGTGAAGTTGCAGGTTGGCCGTAACATATCAGCACACAAAACGGCTTGTCATTTGAGTATTTAAAACCAATTTGGAACGCTTTAATTGCCATAATTTGCATAAGCAACAAATTCACAAGTGAAAGGAATGACAGCTCGCTGAAGCTAATTTTTTGCAGATTTGGGAATGGTCCAGGACCGAACAAAACTGACAAAAAATGCATTGCACGTAGGAAAGAAAATTGAGTGATCAATCTTCTCGAATGTGGTGCAGGAATATTTTAGCCCTGAACTCCCTCCTCTTCAAGCTCTCTTTGGCTGTCTGCTTTCACTCTCCAATTTCAATGGTACACGTGATGAATGTTAATGTTATGGCACTGTGTGAAGGATGGACTGAGCAGGGGAAATTAAATTTAAAGTGTTTATTACTGAATACACTATCATTTCTGACAAACCAAATGTTTTTAGTGCATTTCATAGCGTACCTATTTAATTGCTCCCATGGGACCTTCCAAGTGTTAAATTCATTCCACTGAAATACTACCCTGTTCTACTGTGTAAGCATGACTTTCTTTCTAATAGTTTTCTTAACCACTTTTTTTAGAGTGGTTAAGAAGTTGATTGATGTCTCAGAAAGTGTGCAACTGAGATTGAGAGTTTTTAGCTTTTTTGCCCAGCTTGCAATGTGTTAGTTTACCTTGTTCAGGGCAACAGTGAAAGCAGCTACAATGAATCTCAGTGACCAATAGAATCAGAAGTGTGAAAAATGTTGGAATCTTTTATATATATTGAATTATATATATATCGGTTACAGTTATGTTATTAAAAGCCTGGGTTAAGGTAAATATATCTGTTGCAGTAATTTTTTTTTTAAATCCTGGTTTAACCTACAGGCAGGTGGTGTGTCTGCAAAACTTGCAATTAGGATGTTGTAAAAGAGCGCTCATCATTCATTCCATCCAGGTATTTGTTTGTAAAGAGAGCCCGAATGGAATTTTATTAAGATTGTTGGAGATCCCTGCAGACATTGTGTTTAGATTTACGTGTTTAGGATCTCAGTAGGATAAAGATGGGCAGCACAGTAGCTCAGTGGATAGCAGCGCTGTCTCACAGCTCCAGGGTCCTAGGTTCAATTCCGGCCTTGTGGAGTTTGCACTTTCTCCCCGTGTCTGCGGGGGTTTCCTCCGGGTGCTCCGTTTTCCTCCCACCGTCCAAAGAAGTGCAGGTTAGGTAGATTGTTCATGCTAAATTGTCCTTATTGTCCAAAAGGTTAAGTGGGGTTACTGGGTTACGGCAATAGGGTGGAGGTGTAGGCTTAAATAGGGTGCTCTTTCCAAGGACCGGTGATGACTTGACGGGCCTCTTTCTGCACTGTTAATTCTATGTTTCTATGATTCGATGATGTAATGAATGGGAGGAGCCCGGTCTGTCTGTATTTTGCAGCATGATATAGGTTTTGAAGTCTGCTAGGGGTTTTGAGCTGAATAGTAGTGTTTGCGAATGTTGTCAGGTTGAGCAGTAGTCTGAGAAAGACAGAAGTTTCTGCAGCTATTTCCTTAAAGGGACTCTCTGTCTCTTCAAGCAGTCCTTTCAAGAAATCTCTATACAAATGTACAGCAAGTAACTCTGTGTTTGCTAACTTTATTTATAAGTGTTTTTTGTGATGGGCTTTGCTTAATTGCCGATGGTATAGGTTTGTAGTAAAAAGGGTTTGTTTTATTTTAAGAACTGCTTCACTGTGAATTAAAACGCTATTTTCTGTGATGTTAATTTGTTTAATCCTGTGTTAAGAATACATTTTTAAAAAATATAAACAATGCCTATTGGTCAGTGGAATCACTCTAGGAGTGCAAAATCCTTTTCTCACAGTTTGAAAAATGTAAAGAAAATCTTTGGAGTTCTTGTCCAGTGTCCTGACAAATGTTGGGGTCTGGTCTGGGATCTTTACATCAGGCTGGATTTTATGCATCTCCACCTGTATGTTTGAAGGCGTGGAGGGGGACACGTAAAATCCAGAAGGTGGCCATCCAACTTGCACGATCCTGATGTGTCTAAAATTTTACAGGTGGCAGAGGAGGTGTCAGGTAGCCTGTCTGTCCTTGACCTTATTGAGGCCCCTAAGTGACCAATTAATGGACCTTTAAGAGCATCATCCTTCCCCTTCACTATTTTGCCTGTGGTGAGGCGGGACCATTTCAAGTGGAAAGTCCAGCAGCCTTCGGTGCATGGGCTGCTGTCAGGCAAGCGCTTGGGAGGCACGTGATTTTCAGGTCTCCTGGACCCATAGGAATCACCTGTCCCCGCCCCACCCCCACCCAGGTCAAACCCTCCCCCATTTAACCCTCCTCTTGAATCCGAGCCTCCCACCTTCTTCACCCCACTTGCACTATGATTCTTGACTTACCTGTCAAGAATCAAAGGAAAAGGATTAAAAGTTTATAAACATGCCTTTGCATAATTGCGTGCTCAAGGCCAACAACATTCTGCAGCATAGAATGAAGTGCATCCTCTGACATAAGACAGTCTTGAATAAAACAAATACCTCATCCCAGCAAGGCACTGATACATTGGAAGATACTTCAACCTAACAATGGATAACTTTAAGGTTGATGCTAAGTATTTTTGTCAATTGAATCCCAAAAACTGGATGTTGCAAGGACATCTGCACCTCTTGGTACCTTGTTTGATTCAAGGCTGTTGATTAAAAATGAAGGATGTTGACTAAAAACAAAGGATTTTGTCCAGCATGAGTGCTCAACATGCTTCCAGTTGGTTTAGGTCTTTCAGGGTATAAATATTGGAACTACGGGGGGGGGGGGGGGGGGGGGGGGGGGGGGTGGGGGGGGGGGAAGGACTCCATTAGCTCAGTTGGCTGAATGATTGATTTGTGATGTGGAGCAATGCCAACAACCGGGGTCAATTCCCGTACCGGCTGAGGTTATCCATGAAGACCCCGCCTTCTCAACCCTGCTCCTCTCCTGAGGTTTTGTGACTCTCAGGTTGCATCACCACCAGTCAGCTCTCTCTTTCGACGTGAAGAGAAGCCTATGCTCCTCTGGGACTGTGATTACTTTCCTTTCAGAACCACACAGTAGGATTTTTAGATTTGTTGGATTCATCCCAACGTCTCTCAAGGAAAAGGTAGCTCCTGTCATGTAATAATGATAGTTCTGCCCTTAATATAGGTATCCTTGCAGGACTTGATATCTTTCTACTCCAGAAATATGTCTTTAAACTGTTATGATGATGGAGAAAACCCTGGAATTATACACTGAAAAATTGGACTAAAAAAATGTCATAAGTGGACACAGACCCAGAAGATGGCTGAGAGTGTATAGTTCATCACTGGCAGGAATGGCTGCAGAATGTTTCTCGAGGGGGACAATGGAAGCCCTCCCAGTGTTACCCGACAAGGTACTTCTAAAAGTACCCAAAAATGGATTACTATCTCTGGTAAACACTAGAGAACACAATGGCTATCTCATCCAAAGACACTGGGTATAATTGCCTAGATGGGCTCATGGATTCCAATTCAAATATACAAAGATGGGAGCCATCAGCTAACTGAGAGAGCTGCCCAGTGGCTGTGTGTATAGTGAGAAACAGCAGCTGGACGTTTGCCACACTGAGGGAGATACAGTAACTGAGGCAGGGCCCTTGCAAAGTAGCCATATTCTGCAGGAACATCAAAAACTCTCTCTCTGACTGTGAAAGCTGATCAGCCTGCAGAAGGACGGCAGCTGGAAAAAGAACTGAAATCCCTCTGCCGAACACCTGAATCTAAAAATCAACAATTGGAATCAACCTGTATTGGTCGCATCGCGTCATAGTCTACTTCCCTCAACTCAAGGACTGTTCTGTATAACTTTTTATTTACATTTACTTACAATTGGACTCAATTCTTACTTCTAATCTGTATGAATGTAGATGCAAGTGTTTTACCATTTCTCCTCACCTTTTTAGTAGTTAATAAACTTACTCCATCTTATCTCAAGAAAGCCTAGTTAAATTGGCTCCTTTTTGTAAACAGAACTTTATGGTCAGGAATGGGTATTCAAGGGAAAGGGAAACTTGTCAGGTTAAACCTTTGCTGCTACCAGCAGAGGGTGGGTTAAAGAAAGACACGGAGCAAGCCCTCACCCAGGTTTGTAATAATTTTGAGGGTTTCCCAGCAGAATGGTGACAAATCGAGGGGTCTCACCCAGGTCAACAACTTTTGGGGAACCTCACCTGGGGATTTGGATTTGAATTTGTTTATTGTCACGGGTGCCGGGGTACAGTGAAAAGTATTTTTCTGCGAGCTGCTCTAACAGATCATTGAGTACATGAAAAGAAAAATACATAATAGGGCAACACAAGGTACACAATGTAAATACATGCACACCGGCATCGGGTGAAGCAAACAGGAGTGTAGTATTAATCAGGTCAGTCCATAAGAGGGCCGTTTTAGGAGTCTGGTAACAGCGGGGAAGAAGCTGTTTTTGAATCTGTCCGTGCGTGCGTGTTCTCAGACCTTTGTATCTCCTGCCCAATGGAAGAAGTTGGCAGAGTGAGTAAGCCGGGTGGGAGGGGTCTTTGATTATGCTGCCCGCTTTCCCCAGGCAGCGTGAGGTGTAGATAAAGTGAATGGATGGGCTGTAACAAAATATTAATGGACCTCTTAAATATCTCTCTAAAACGCTAATAAAACCATGATTGTCCATTCGAAAAAGATTAAATTTACAGTCACTATTTCTAGACCTTTCAATATTTCCTTGACTTACAGAAGTAAATTGCATGTTTGGTTGTTTCTAGACTTTTATATAATTTAGAAATATATTGTCTTTTATAGTCTTGTGCATCCAAACATGAGATATGAGGCGAGATTTTCCTGACTTAAACGTTATGTTTAAAAAAAGGAGTCAATTAAGTTTATTAATAACTATAATTAAATATGCAGCAAACACAACAGTTATCTAATTCCTAACCTCCCTATTTACCTCGCTCCACCCTCTATACACACACACATACAAGACAGGGAACACAGAGGGATGAAGAGGGGAGTAAAATAATCAGGAATCTAAAAAGATAGGACTGTTTATTTCAGGTGGATTTTCCAGCACACCTTCCTTCAAGGCTTTCAGTTCAAGATTTCTGTTTCGAGGCTGTAATGATTTTTACTGTAGATTAATTCCGGTCTCTGCAGCTTCAGAAATGCAGCAGCTTTTTTGGAGAGAACACAAGGGAGAGAGACAGGGAGCAGATGCTTTTCTCTGAGTATCCAGGTCCCCAAATGAGCTTCCCCAGGCTTTCTGAAAACCATCCCAAGTAGGACATAATCACCGCCTGTTACCGGCCAGAACTCGGCCCTTTGGCCAATTCATTGGCCACCAGCCAACCAATCGAACAGAGTGCCACTGATCTCTTGAGCGCTGAAGAGTGTGAGTTCTGTTGTCCAAAGCTAACACAGTGCTCTCTTTTGTAACTTTTGACTTCCTCATTTCCCTTTCTTGACTTAAAGGTACATGTTCATTAAGCAGCCATGGATCAAAACGATAACAGCAAAAATAAAGAAAGGGGGATTAAGGGAATCAACAGAAAGGCATGGACGTTTCATTATGATGTATGCAAGACAAAAATCACAAACATATATCCATTCACCCTTCCCCATTATATATGTTCCCCTCTCGATCTTTACATCGGTAATTGGTCAGCTCTTAAACCCATGACAAAACATCCACAATCACATTATCCTTTCCGCGGATGTGTACAATGTTAACATTGAACTGTTGTAATAATAAATACCAGTGAAATAATGTTGTGTTCCGTGTTTGAAACTTTTCTATAAATGCATTTCTGTCTCTTTCTGTCATAGAATCAACAGTGCAGAAGGAGGCCATTCGGCCCATCGAGTCTGCACCGGACCTTGGAAAGAGCACCCCACTTAAACCTCCACCTCCACCCAATCCCCATAAGCCAGTAACCCCACCTAACCTTTTTGGACACAAAGGGCAATTTAGCATGGCCAATCCACCTAACTTGCACGTCTTTGGACTGTGCGAGGGAAATGAAATGAAATGAAAATCGCTTATTGTCACAAGCAGGCTTCAAATGAAGTTACTGTGAAAAGCCCCTAGTCGCCACATTCCGGCGCCTGTTCGGGGAGGCTGCTACCGGGAATTGAACCGTGCTGCTGGCCTGCCTTGGTCTGCTTTCAAAGCCAGCGATTTAGCCCTGTGCTAAACCATACCCTGTCTGTGAGCCAAGCCGGGAATCGAATCTGGGACACTGGAGCTGTGAAGCAACAGTGCTAACCATTGTGCTACCCTCTCGTTTAATGCCAGTCTTTTCTGATTGTCCAATTAATGTTTATCCAAGTTTTAAAGACTTCTGCAGCCAAACTACAAGCAGTATTATCAATGCTGAGGGAAATATCTGGTTCATTTTAAATCACTGCATAATATGGCCCAGCATAGTAGCACAGTGGTTAGAATTGTTGCTTTACAGCATCAGGGTCCCAGGTTCAATTCCCATCTTGGGTCACTGTCTGTGTGGAGTCTGTACGTTCTCTGCGTGGGTTTCCTCCGGGCGCTCCAGTTTCCTCCCACAAGTCCCGAAAGTCATGCTTGTTAGGTGAATTGGACATTCTGAGATCTCCCTGCAGGTGCCGGAATGTGGCGATTAGGGAATTTTTACAGTAACTTCATTGTAGTGTTAATGTAAGTCTATTTTGACAATAAAGATTATTATTATATTCTTATTATTTTTATCCATAAACAGTTTTCAACCCTTCCAGCTTTCTCTATTTTCCTTCACATGGTGACTTTCAGCGATAAGTAAAGCTGAGGGCTCAATCTTTGCTGAGTTGGTTGCTTTTATCTGCACCATTCCCTGGATTTACAGCTTTCACGTTTTCATCGGAGTCTTCCTAATCACACTAAGAAGTCTCACAACACCAGGTGAAAGTCCAGGTTGGACTTTGGTCAGACTTCTTACTGTGCTCACCCTAGTCCAATGCCGACATCCCCACATCATTCCGAATCACAGATTTTATTTCAATTTAGTAATACGGACTTATACAATTTGTTCTTTCCAGATTTCAACTGTTCTTCTTTACTTTCAGAATCAGAGGATAACATGTTGTTGGTTCCATGAACTTCCTGTTTTTTGTCAACAGTTGTGATTGCAGAATGACTATACGGTTCTTTACCCACCTCCCTTTTCATTTTCAAAAGGAATTGCTATTAAAAGGATGTGGGTAAATCAGCCGTTTGCTTGGCGCCATTTCACAATCATTGCTGTCCTCATCCTGAATAGCTGGTGCCATGATATTCTGTATATTTTCCTTCGCGACAGGCATGCACCGGGAAATATTTGTATTTTAAGTGGATGGCCAATAGATTTACTGCAAGGGGCTGTGACAAGTTACTTTTGGAAAGTCCAATTCACTTTCTTCTACGATTTGCTGTCTTTGTCCTTCGCTTTGGAAGAATTACTTGCCACTTGTTCATGGTCGGTTAATGACAGGTCTATTCTGTAGCAGTTGTTTATCATTTCCTCATAATCAGAATCCAAATCAGGTCCATAACTCCCGTCTGCATCTTCTTCACTGTTATTATGAAATGAATGAAAATGAAAATCGCTTATTGTCACGAGTAGGCTTCAATGAAGTTACTGTGAAAAGCCCCTAGTTGCCACATTCCGGCGCCTGTTCGGGGAGGCTGTTACGGGAATTGAACCGTGCTGTTGGCCTGCCTTGGTCTGCTTTCAAAGCCAGCGATTTAGCCCAGTGTGCTAAACAGCACCTGGATTACCATTGGATTTGGACCCCTCTCTCAGGATCAACATCAGTCTTGGAAGTTCTCAATAATCTGGTTTTCTACTGGATTTTATCTTTGACAAACTCCTGTGAGGAATCAATCTCAGCAGAATCAGATTCACTACCATTGCAATTCGATGTGTGATTAATATCTTTCGACATTTCTCTCTTTGAGTCATTTAATGCCCTGATGAGTTTTCTTAATTCCCGCCTGTCCTGCCCTTGGTATCTCATGCGCCATCTGCTGTACTCCCTTCAGACTCTCTGTCGTCACGGGTGAAGCTACCATCTTCACACCTGCCAAACCATTCCCCAAAAGTGAGCCTACTCTGCCCACTGGTAACTCCTTAACCACTCCCACAACTACTGGACCTGACATTGAATCACACTCCAGTTGTACTTTATACAATGGAATTGGGATATGGGACGTGATTTAATGGCCGCATTGCGCACGGTTCAGATCCATGCGCGCCGGTTAGATCGCGAGAGAGGCCAAAATCGGGATCTAATCAGCCAGCTGGTTAGAAGAGACAACAATGACATCAATTAAGGGCAATCCCATCTCACTAGCAAGATGGACGCCCTATCTAATGGTCTCCTGTGATCTAACCAACTGCCCATTGGGAGGTAACGCAGGTGCCATTTAGCATTCCTATTTAAAAACGGGAACCCAGCCCAATGGCTGCTGTGGGGATCGGAGGAGGTGAGTAGCAATTTTAATTTCCCCTCATGCAGCCTAGGGGCAGTGAAGCTGTGACCCCAGCTCGAGGAGGGGGGGTGTTGGTGTGGCAACCCCTGGGGCGGGGGGAGGGGAACAGGCCAGCTCAGGGGGCTGGGCGGCATCAGTCGGGGTTGTTCCTGGGTTGGGGGGGGGGGTGGGAATAAGGGGCTCAGAATCTGCGGGTCCTACAGGACATCCTCCAAACCATGTTTGCCTATAACAGGGCAACTACAGATGCTACCTGTCTGTCCCACCAAACACTTCCAGGATGGAGCCCTGTGAGTAGTTAGATGGTGAAGGTTACTTTAACTCCCTTTGACTGTGAGCAGCCTCTGGCTGCACAGATGAAGGCTATTGCTAACAAGGAATTGGCATTGTTAGTTAAGTGAGCACTTCACAGCTTTCAAGTGGCTGCTGGTTGTGTTTGCCTAGTATTTGTTTGCTGCTGCCTCGTCTGATTTTGTGACCGAAATAAGGCAAAGGGAGGATGTAAACTGGCCAGTGTTGGAGAGGGTGTTGGGGTGCTCTTTCACTCTTCTGCTGTGCTTTGTGTCAAGTATAATTATTCCTGCCTTTGAGTGTCTTCTGCTGGGAGCTGCAGGAGGGAGGAGAGGCGGAGTGACCCAATTGCTGCTGCAGCTGCCTGGAGGCTGTGTCTGTTTGCCGCCTCTTTTGCTCCTGTGGCCTGGGGTAAGGAAAGGGGTGTGTGAGATGTCCTACTACCAGTGCTGACGAAGGGGAAGTGTGGTGGCCTGATTCAACTGAGCAACTTGCTGCAGGTAATGAAAAACCACTTTTGCAGCTTGTTGGTGACTTTATTGTACTGTTGACAGTTCAATGTTTAATGTCTGAAGCTGTGTGTTTGCTCACTGCAGCCTCTTTTGGTTTTGTGGCCTGGAGCAATGGAAAGGGTGGCAGTAAGATAACCTGCTACCAGGGCTAATGAAGGGGAAGGGGTGCTCTTTCGCTCAGCTGCAGTGCTCTGCGTTGGTTTGATTTTCTGCTGTTTTGTTGCATTACCCCCGAGCGACTTTGCACTGAAGCAAGTCTACTGTTGGGAGCTGCAGGAGGGGGAGAGAGGGCCGGGTTGATTTGGATGCTGGTGACTTCATTGTACTGTTTACTGTTTAATGTTTAACGTGTATTTGGTTTTCTTTGTAAAAATGCACTGTTGTAGCTTTGCGTTTTTATTGATATTCTGCAGCGAAAAGGTGCTTGTGCGTGTATGGCACTGTGCATTTTCCTTGTCAGTTAATGGTTATTGTGATATATGGACTGTTAAGTAGTTTGTTTTTATCTTTTGTATAAAGGTATTATTGACCATTTAATAAACAAAATATTCTCAAATGCGTTCTCGAAGATACACCTGTCATGTCTCAGCATGCTAAACAAACCGTAAGGCCTGGACACTTTGAACCATGGGTATGTTAGCACCACAGAGGCAGCAGCCAACAATCAAACACTCTAGAACTGGACTTCAGCACTGGGAATTTCCCTGCAACCAGAAATGTTCTCTGCCATTTTGATAAATTCATGGCTGATTATCCCCACTGGGGGTATCTGTGTTGGGATAATTTCCACGGGGAGTATTTGTGCTGGGACTATTCCAACAGAGGGCATCTGATGGGATTATTCGCACTGTGGGTATCTGTGCTGGGGTTATTCCCACAGGGGATATCTGTGCTGGAATAATTCCCATGGGGGAATTCCGTGCTGGGATAATTCCACAAGGGGAATTCTGTGCTGGGATAATTCCCACAGAGGTATCTGGTGGAATTATTCACACAGAAGGGGTATCTGTGCTGGGATTATTCCCACAGTGGGTATCTGTTGGGTTTATTCCCACAGGGGGTATCTGTGCTGTGAATATTCCCACAGGGCGGTAGCTGCTGGGATCATTCCCACAGGGCATATTTACTGGGATTATTCCAACAGAGGGGTTATCTGTGCTGGGATCATTCCCACAGGGGTATCTGTTGAGATTATTCCACAAAGGGGGTATCTGTGCTCGGATTATTCCCACAGGGGCATAGCTAGTGGTATTATTCCCATGGGGCTATCTGTGCTGGGATTATTTCCACAGGGGGTATATGCAGTGGGCTTATTCCCACAGGGGATGTCTACTGGAATTATTCCCACAGGGGGTATCTGTGCTGGTATTATTCCCACAGGGGTATCTGTGCTGGTATTAGTCACACAGTGGGGTTTCTGATGGGATTATTCCCACAGGGGGTATCTGTGCTGGTATTATTCCCACAGGGGTATCTGTGCTGGTATTAGTCCCATAGTGGTGTTTCTGATGGGATTATTCCCACAGGTTGTATCTGTGCTGGGATTATCCCCACAAAGGTTATCTGATGGTATTATTATCCGCAGGGTGTATCTGTGCTGGTATTATCCCCCACATGGGGTATCTGCTGGTATTATTCGCACAGTGGGTATGTGCTAGGATTATCCCCCACATGGGGTTATCTGCTGGGATTATTCGCACAGTGGGTATGTGCTAGGATTATCCCTACAGGGGTTATCTGCTGGGATTATTCCCATGGGGTGTTTCTGTGCTGGTATTATCCCACACAGGGGGTTTCTGCTGGATTTTTCATAAAGGGGGTTTCTGTTGGGATTATTCCCACAGTGGTACATGTGCTGTATTATGCCCACAGGAGTTATATGATGGGATTATCCCCACAGGGTAGTATCTACTGGGATTATGCCCATAGATGTATCTGTGCTGGGACTATCCCCACAGGGTAGTATCTGCTGGGATTATCTCCACAGGGTGTATCTGTTTAGGGATTATTCCCACCGGCTGGTATCTGTGATGGGATTATCCCCACAGGGTGTATCTGTGCTGGGATTATTCCCGCAGTGTTACCCGTGCTGGGATTATCCTGAATGTAGTATCTGCTGGGATTATCCCCACAGGGTGTATCTGTGCTGGTATTATCCCCACAGGGTGTATCTGTGCTGGGATTATCCCCACAGGCTGTATCTGAGCTGGGACTATTCCCACAGGGTAGTATCTGTGCTGGGATTATCCCCACAGGGTGTATCTGTGCTGCGATTATACACACAGGGTGTATCTGTGCTGGGAGATCCCCACAGGGTAGTATCTGATGGGATTATCCCCACAGGGTGTATCTGTGCTGGGACTATCCCCACAGGGTAGTATCTGATGGGATTATCCCCACAGATTGCCGGGATTATCCCCACAGGGTAGTATCTGATGGGATTATCCCCACAGGGTGTATCTGTGCTGGGATTATCCCCACAGGGTAGTATCTGATGGTATTATCCCCACAGGGTGTATCTGTGCTGGGATTATCCCCACAGGGTGTATCTGTGCTGGGATTATCCCCACAGGGTAGTATCTGCTGGGATTATCCCCACAGGGTGTATCTGTGCTGGGATTATCCCCACAGGGGGTGGGGGATTGTGAGCTCAGGCACTGAACCCTCTGTGATGTCAGAATCAGTGGACGGCTGCTTGTGACGCCATTAGGCTGCGCCGCGGTGTTTCTCCGCCTCCCGGTCGCTGCCGTTTTTCGCTGCCGGCGCCGAGCGGGTTTCGCTGCCCAAACAGCCATGAGTGCGGGTTACCGGAAAGACTGGCGGGGCGGCGGGGGCTCCTCCTCGGCCTCCGGGGGCTGGGACAGCCCTGCCGGCGGGAGAGGCCGCGGTCGCCATCCCGGAAACCTGAAAGGCAAAGACATCGGCCTGTGGTACGCCAAGCGGCAGGGCCAGAAAAACAAAGACCAGGAGCGGAGCGAGGTGAGGGGGAGGGGCTGGGCCGGGAGGCAATCCCCCCCCCCCCCCCCCAAACCCCCTCTCCCCCCCCCCCAAACCCCCTCTCCCCCCCCCCCAACCCCCTCTCCCCCCCCCAACCCCCTCTCCCCCCCCAACCCCCTCTCCCCCCCCAACCCCCTCTCCCCCCCCCCAACCCCCTCTCCCCCCCCCCC